>NC_142200.1:130122104-130432200 GCF_049639895.1 Pseudopodoces humilis
GCAACTGCATTACTTCTGTGCTATAAGGACAAGCTGGTTGCTGGCCCATAAAATAGTAATGGGAGAGCTATAAAATGCTTTGAGAGATCTGCTCATCTGAGATCTGCTCATTTCATGAAAGCTGTGCTTCTATTTACATGCGGCACACCCTCTGATCCTGAAGATCCCAAGCATAGGTATGATCCACAGGTAATCAGTCATGTTTGCTTTACAGGGGGTGTCATTTTTGGTGCATCTGCTCTCAGACATACCACTGCAAACAGTGATGCCAATTATTAGTACTCCCTTGCCTCAAAATTCCGAGGAAAAAGCCAGAGTGCTGCTGACAGAAACATAAAAGCACAGACTCTGCTAGCTAGCTCTGAACATTGCTTTATTAAGCCCGGTATTCTGCATCCAGCAGTAGCTAATGCGTCATGCTTCAGAGGAAAGGCAAACCCCACCATTTGTGCAAAGCCATAAAATAGAAGTATTCCTTTCCAAGCCTGCAGCCATCAGCTTATTCCCTGAAGCATAAGATTTGATTATATATTTGTTTCTTGGGGAGAAGAGCTGTGAGTATTTAAGCTTTTCAGGCTGGAGATCATGCATTAGATTAACCTGGAGGACTCTGAGGCCCATGTAGAACAGATTGTGGAATTCCCTTGGCAGAAATGAGCAAAGCAGCCATTACTAACATGCTGTCATACTGTTAACTGGAGCCGAATGACAAATCCATAGGAATTTTTGCTTCTATTTCTGCTCTTGAGCTATCGGTGAGAAGCTTGTGATTTCTTTTGGGTGTAAGTACCAACGTTATTTCCCACATAGTTTCTAAGTTTGTGTTGTGTTTGCAAACATTATAATCTTATATGAGTGGTAGCTGGGACTGAAGAGCTGGATCATAGCTCCTGTTTGCATCTCTAACTGTGGATTGCCTGCAAGGCCTGGGAAGCAACAGTTTTGGCTCTGTTGACTCTTTTCTACCTATCTACCTATCTCCGAATCATCTTTTTTCCATTTCCATTCCAGGTAGAACACTTTGATTAGCCTTTTTTTTTTTTTTTTTTTTTTTTTTAATATTTTTAATTGCTGGAACTATTTAATATTTGCCAAGGGAAACCAGTGCAGACAGTACCTATGGCTTCAGTAACATAATTTTGGGCTAGCCTGAGTTTTGTGAGGTAGATTCATCTAGAGAAGGCAGATAGAATAAAATAGAAAAATGTTCTGATTTTAACTATTTTTCCTTTGGCTTCCACCACTACCCTTCCCTCATGGCCTCCAGTACTAATAGGCTACTATAATATCAATAACCAGTTACACTTATATTCAGCCCAGACTCACAATGTGCTACTCTGTTGCCTATGAAATGCCTGGCAATGCAGCAGAGAATGAAAAGTGGCATTAAACTGGTTAACTAATGCAAAGCTTTGCTATAAGCAAAAGCTTCTCTCCTACCTGCTCCAGTTTTGGACAGAAAATGCCTTTTTATCTTCATATAGGTCTTTGTCTTGTGAAAGGCAGGAGGTTATGCAGTATTTTCTTCAAAAGTGGTAAAGTTATTTTAGCGTTGAGTGGGAGCTAAGGGCAGTGAAGAAAGGGTTCCTGACACCTCCCAGTGTAAGATTTCATAATGACTCTTACACTGCTCCCTCTTTTTTTGGCAATAGCAGCTGTGTGATTGAAGACTAAACAACTGGCAGCACCAGTGGATACTTGTCTGTGAGTTAAGTATCAGCTCTGCCAATACAGAGTAGCTGTATGTTCTTGTGGCTGTAGTTTAGGCTCCATTTTCTCCTGCTCCAAGAATCTTGAGACTATGAGTACTGTCCATTCTTCAGCTTGGAAGCAGATCCAGCACTGTCCCCAAGCCACCTAGACCCTGTGGTTTTCTCCTAGCTGCACAGGATGGGTTGCTGGCTGCAAGGGACTGAAGTGTTGGGGTGGGATTGAGGAACACCCAGCTCTTGAGGTGTGGTCTCAGGGATCTCCTTGTAGCAACGTAGGCAGATCTGGCTTGTTGCCCGAGATTGATGATCCTTCTGCTGCCATCTCACATTTCTCTGGTGGTTACTGAATTGTTGGTGGAATCTGTCACAATCACCAGACCCACTCTGCTCACCTCACTCAGGTACACTAGTCTGATCAGAGAACTCGTATCTGTAGGATGTCCATTATGGATTACTTCTCTAGTCTGGACCTGTAATAGCCCTGAACAACTTAGAAATAAACCAATTTTTCAGTCTCACTTGCAAAATGCAATCAATATTTCTGATTCCAAGGGAATTGCACACTGAGAGAAAATAGTAAGTGAAAAGTATTATTTCCAAGTTATAAATCATGGTATTTCCTATCTTCCATTTCCTTGCTTTTTGGTATCACATGACTGGCTTGTTCATCAATCAGTTTATATTCTTGCAAGCAATATAAGACCTTATAAATGTATTGATTTGCATCAGAGATCACTTACAAAAATTTAGCTAATAAAAAATCTATTCTGTAAAAAGTAATTGCTCTTTGGAGCATGAAATTTACTATCAAAAGTATTAATGAAAAGTCAAATTGTGGCAAAAAGTGGAATTGTTTACAGGTGATTCCTGCTATGCAGAAGCATGTCATTTTCCATTTCGTATGAATTAAACTCTATGTTCTGAGAACTTAAGTTATAAAATGCAGGATAGTTCCTGCATGTCTATTTTCAGGCATTTGAATTTAGTTACTTGGTTTTAGATATCTTACCCTCCAAATTTGTGTCTTTTTAGGAGTAAAGATTAAAACTGATTTATGTACAAATATTTTGATGTTAACATAAAACCTGATTCAGATGAAAAAATGGCCTGCCATTGCACTCACTGCAGCATTAGCAGCCCAAATACCTTGGGAGATAAACTGAAAAGGGTTGAGTAGCCTTACTAAGGGGTGATGCTGTCCTTCCTACTCTTCTGAAGTTATTAAAAATTGCTTATTTTCCAAGAACTTAGTGGGGGTGGGTTTAGCAATAATATGAACAGCATTGTCACAAAACATTTTCAGTCCACCAACACAATTGAATTCAATTTCTGAGTGTGGAAGATTTTCATTTCCTTGGGCCTAGGATGGGAGCCAGGTGGTGGTCTCATCCTGGCTGACATTTTCCTACCACTGTTCTGCAATAACATTGCTTACCATCTTGCAGTATAAAATTGAGAAAACTGGTTAATATTTCCCAGTGCTGCTGAATCTCCTAAACTTTATTTAAGGTTATAAAAACAACAGAGTACACAAATTCCATCTTCTAGATCACTGTTTTGGTCTCGTCCTCTCCCACTTCTCCTGCCACTCAGCAGAATGCACTCAACTGGGACTGCATTTTTAAGGTGTATTTCAAACTTTTTTTTTTTTTTACTTGAAGGTTTTAAGCCTTAATTCCTCTTCTGCTTGTTCACTGACAGAGCTGTTCTCTCTTTACTCACACTGTGATCTGTCCCAAATTCAAGACAACAAATCAAATCAGGAATTTGACAGAAATTACATGGATGGATTTTTCACAAGCAATATTCTTTGAATTCATATGTCCTTCACATAACATTGTTCGGTACTGCATTCCCTGAAATTGTTGTATGTTTCAATCTGAAATGAAGAAGAAACAGTGATGGCATTGCCATAACTTGCTCTTTCCATGGTTTATGTGTTATACAGCATTTAAGATTAAATGCATATTGAATATATAAAACATTGAATATAAAAGAATAAAACTTTAACAGGTTTACTTTACTGCCAGTAAAAATTTCTAATATATAGTGCAAACTCTTATTTTCATGATGTTTTTGTCTCATGGGATTTCAGGCCACTATAGACTAACACTGAGCCTTACAGTCAGTATACCTGTTAACCACTTAGTAATACAAAATAATATTGGGTTAAAGGATCTCTGCTTACGGGAAGCCAGTTGGATTTGCATGAGTTTGGAGAGATATGATGGAGAATCAAACTTAGCCATTCCAAGTGCATTTACCCTGGCAGTTTAAGGTATAGCATAGGTGTTTTTTTTCAGTGTGAATCGTTCTACATGTTGCCCTTGATGACAATATAGATATAGATGACAATTTTGGGCCCCCCCCGACCTGGACTAATGAACAGAAATTTTCTGGCATGAAAATTTTCAGGCAAAAAGATTACTTTTCTTATTTGTTTTTAGCCATGTCACTTCTCAAATCAAGTTCATAGTGCCATTATGTCTGAAAGGGAAATATTGATGGCAGGAACATTTTAATTCAGTATTACCAATGAAAAACTTAATTTTGGAAAACTGTAGCCTCTCAAATAGTCATTCACCTTTCCTCAGTATTTTGTGTTTTCCATCATAACTGCTAAATATTAAATAGAGAATACACTTACTATTAAAACTGATTTCTTCGCCAAGAACTCAGCTCTTCTTTGTGCATTACTGTACTTTAGCACATAAATACAAATCATCAAAGTCTCACTTTAATTTGTTGGCTTGTAAGCATTTTCAAAAGCTACAATATTAGTGGACAGGTGTCTCTGACCTGAGTAGCTGGTCACTAGCTGGGATCTTGCCAGCTTGCTGTCCTTCAGCAGGTGGTGACACAAGCTGGGTGTTTTCCTTGGTGCTGATGATTTTACAGAGTACAAGGAGTGAGCCCAGTTGCTCCTAATAGTACCTAAAGGTGCCAAACACGCCACAGCTTCATCAAGATCTGAGATTGCCTGCACATGAGAGCCAAGGTTAAAGGCAGCCTTCAGAGCCTTCCCATGCAGAAACCCGCTGGGGTCTGGGCAGGAAGAGGGTCTGCCCAGACATGCAAACAAGAGAGCAGCCTCCTCACTGTGAGGCTTGAAAAAATAGCCTCACCTGGTCCCTGCGTGTCTCTAGCAAAAAAACCCTGTACAGGAAAGGACTGATGACTAAAATTACATTAGAGAAAGATTAGGTATTTAATTTCTTGGTTTCAAATGAGCAAAAGTTTAGATTAATTGCTATAATTCTTGGGTTTGGATTAATGTGCCTTAAGAGAAAATTAAATATCACAGGATTTGGAGCACTTTGTAACAGGCAAATAAGAAAGTTTGGGTTTTTTCCCTAACAATAAATTTTTAAAATAAATATTATACTCTCAGGGGAACTTTACTTCTCCACTTCTTATTTGTTGACACTGACATCTATGAACCAGATACTTACCTTGAGTAATATTTTACAGGGTCAAATTTGGAAATTCAATCCTTTAGGAATATGTATGGCATATATTCACATCCTACTGCTGTAAAGGATTGTACTGCATATTTATGGTTAAGCATATGCTCAAGAATTTTTGTGAATGGACATATACACAGAACCACACTTAAAAAATTTGCTGATTTAGAGTTCATGTACAAAGTGAATTGTGTCATATTAATGTCGTATTATTATCATGTTACGTTATAAATTTATCTTGATTTATTACAGTGAAAAAGAGTCTGGGCAGAGCTAACAAGAACAACCACATTACAATTGATTTCAAGAAAATGTGTAAAAAGCAATCTTGATTTTCTTCTGTGCCTGTGTTAAATATTACATTTTAAAAAACATCAAACTGTCAGCATCAGGCACAGTGAATTTAATGGTCAGAGCACATGCTTCATTTTGACCAACAATTCTCCTTTCAAAAACCTGACTTTTTTTTGCTTAGAGGCAAACTTGACCTTTCCTGGTTCTATTCATGGAGTCCCTGTACCATTTAGCCATGCTGACTCATGAATTCCTTCTAGATCTGCCACCATCTATTCTGTATTCCTCTCTGAGTTTCTAGTCAAGAAACAAAATTGATGATCTCCTTAGTACCAAATGAATAAAAGGTAGAGTTAATTCTAACTTAGGAACATTTTAGTTTTTCAAAATGTCTGAAGAAAATCTAGGACAATGACTAAGCAGCATTGTGTTTTTCTTGGTAGGAATAAATTACAGAAACATTTTCCTTAATGCATATTGATGTCTATTTTTGTAAAATAGATCACCTGCAGAAATGAGGGGATGAATAATATTAATACCTAGATGAGTCATAGAACAGAACTTAATTTTGCCCAAGTAAATATTGCCACTACTTTCTCTTGCAGTAATAAGTAGTTCAGCCTATTAGGCCAACCTCCAAAACCCTTACCACAAATGCAGTGTTGATAGTTCTTGTGACTCATGCTATTTATTATTCTCAGCAGCAGCTTTGTGCTCTACCTCATATATACAGAGTCTGATTCAAAGGCCTGAAAGACAGAAGGAAAGGGAAAAGGCATAGGGAGTCAGTAGAGTATCTGGGAATCAACCCTGGAAAGACCAAAGCAAGTCTTCTTATATTTTTTTTTCCTGTGTTTTCTAGTGGATTGCAAAAGAACAGCCAAGAGGTGAAATAAAGATGTATGTAAGTTACAGAACACCAGTGTGTATGACTTGGGTCTGAAGTAGGTGTGGTGAGATTTATTACATGTAGCAAGGCTTAGGATAGCCAGTTTTGCATGCTTGTCTTGGTTCTTGTGAGTTAGCATTTTACCTTTCTTCACCAGAATCTAGTCAGTTTAGAAATTGAGAACTTTCTTTCAATAAACAGTTCATTTAACATTCTAATATATAAAATATATGACAAAAAAATTGAAGTTTCTATTAGAAGTTATACTACAAAATTTCAGATCAGCTTTAATCCTAGACTAAATACAGTATAATTTCTTATTATATCTGACTGGTTGTTTTAAAAGTTTTGATCAAGTGATAAAATAAATATTATTGATGTCAAAGAGACATTACACCTTAGAGAAAACAAATCTGAGTTACATCATAACTATAGATTCTTTACCAAATGAACTGCCAGGATTGAATTCTCAGACTTAAGGAGTATGAATGTGGTATTAGCCTACAGTTTTAGCCAGAATAACCCAATCAGAATGGGGGCAACACTTTTGTTACAGTAAAGGAAATCTGTGTGCTTGAGGAGCAGAAACCTGACTAATAGCAGGAAGTTTCATTCGTGCCAAGAACAGGTAGTATACTCATCACAATGCAGTATGAACAGAGAACAATTTTAAGCACCATAAACAACTGCTTTTCTGAACAGTTATTTCAAAAAGCTGCAAGAGAAAAGCTAGTTACCTTTCATAAAGACCTGAAGAACAGGTACAACAAAATTCAAGGCATAATCACAACAAAAGTTTCTTCAACATTAGTGTAAAAGTACACTAAAATTCAACAGCATTATTGGAACAGGAAAAAAAAAAGTATATGGTTTGCTTAAAAGGGCCTGAATAAGAGTGTGGTAAAGCATAAAATTCTTGTAGGTGGCATGGAGATTTCAGATATCACTGTGGAAGTGTTGAGTAAATATGTATTACTTATCAAAAGAAAAGATTCTGAAAGAACCATATAAAATCAAAATGATAAATAAAATTCTAACATCATTAACCACAGAGTCTGTTAGAATTAAAAGTCACGCTTCAGAAGTAAATGGAAGACTTGTTCAAATGAGAAAATTTGAAAGGAGTATAAATACTCTCTAGTTGAACATAAGGCCGTAATAGGGGAGGACAAAAATTATTTGATGTAGAACTTGCTTAAAACATTAACAAATACTGAAAGTTCCTCAAAAACAACAAATGCAGGAATTTTTTCAGTTTTTGCACAGGCCTGTTTTATGAGGTAGATTTATGTTCACAAGTACTTTTTAGGAAACAGAACCTAAATTTCATGCTAAACTTCCTATTTTGCAGGACTTAAGCAATGGGATTATTTCCACTACCTTGACTATAAAATGGTAACAATTACAAAATAGTAGATAGCTAAATACACAATAAAATATTGTAAAATCCAACTTGAAACATAACATACATTTGAATAATTTATGGTAATGAACATTGAATTGCATCACTTGATCTTCATACCATAGCACTTGGAGTTTTAATTTCTTGTATGAAAAGCTGGTTTTTCAAACTCTGAAATACATCAGACTTAAACAAGGGCTAGAAAGAAGCTGTTGCTTCCCAAGGGGGAGCAAGGGAAGATCTTTGTGAGATGAATTGCCTGGATCTTTGAATCTGGATTTTGCAAATGTTTTTCTCTGCTGTTCTGTCCAAGGAAAGAATGAAAAGGATTTGTCATCTCAGCCATGGGTTTCTTTTTAACAATTAACTTCTGTATCTCATACTTCATATATGTGCTTTTATGCATCCTGTTTTAAGTACTAGATGAATTTAGTGGCCTGGTATGGAGTTATTATTGTATGGAGTTATGGATTATGTTATGGAGTTATGGATTGTATGAGGTAGTGACAGTCAAAGCTCATATTTGATAAATGAAAGTCATTCTGTACTTCTCAGGTTTCATCTAAGAATTACCTAATGGAGGAAGTACAGCAAATGTATCAGCAGATGTTGTACACAGGATCTTACCTAGGAGGAAAAACTGCCTTTTCTACCCAGAGATGTGACTGCTGACATTGTCCCTGGAACCTGACAAACATCAGCTCTGTAACTCCCAAGTCTCTTAAATCAGACTGACACCTTCAGAAAGTGTTGTAGGCAGTGAACACATTTGAGGAGCCCCTTTTGTTTAATGCTGTAAACATAGGAGTCTCCTTCTGCCTCTAAACATAGCTTATTTCTCTCTAAATATGTTGACCTCATCTTTCCAGTTAAAGTGCCTAGTCTATGATGATGTATTTTAGATTTTCTAGAACTAAATACCATTTTTAAAGGTTTTCCATCCTTTTATGAGGAAAAGTCACAGTCAAAATCGACTTTTGTGTTTAACAAATGTTGCTGAATGGCAAGACATGGCCCAAAGGGAGTATAAGCAAAAAGATTCAAAAAAGGAGCAGTAATCGGTCTGCTTCCTGAAAAAAGGTGAATTACAAAATACAATGTTCCTGCAACATGGGAAACTTTAAAGCCTGCAATTCAGCATTGTAACTTGCTCATTTAAGTGAGTTCAGACATTTATGAAATGCCTGAATTAATCCATTTTGCAGAAAAAGATCTTTGAAGTGTTGACATGGATGGAATTTAGAAGACCTGTCTAAAGGCCTCAAGGGGACACTTCTACATTTTCTGGGATGCAAATATATGTCTCAGAACAACACAGCTAAATTTCAGTGCTGTATTTCTGAACATTTCCTAAATTTTTGATAGTAATAGTTCACACAGAAGAGTGCAGTACCTAAACTGGCTGTTTATCTTGACAATGAAATTAATGTCCTATGTATTTAAAAAAAAAGCTGGATCTGAGGCTGCCTTCAGACTTCAGTTTAGAAGCACAAATGTGAACGGAAGGTTTATAAATATATATATATCAGTCTGAGAGAGAAGAGAGAGAAGAAACTGTGGGAGTTGGAAATCAAACCACATAAGACCAGTTTTCCTAGGCCAAGGTGTTAGAATGAATATTTGCATATTAAATTCTCAGTTTTCAGCTCTACTGTAATGTGCTTTTCAACAGCAATCACTTGAGCAATAGCCATTACAGTTGTATAGAATTAGCAGAAAAGGAATAAGTTAAAATGTAACGATAAACCCCCTTTATCATATAAAATATTACCAGTCCAAAAAAAATAAAATAAAGCCATTGTAAGGGTAAAGATAAGAGATAGGATTCAGAGAGTGTTCTTTATAAAGCCTCAAACTCAGAAGAAATAGAGATAAAGGGATAGCTATTTTTTCATTTATCTTAGCTTGCAGCTGAGAAGCCACTCCACATACTGTACACAGTTTGCACAGATTTACTGTGCCTTCTGTACGGTGTGACACGTTTACTCAGTGCCTGCTACTAAAGGTTAATGGCCTGGTCACAATCTTCATATTAAATATGGTACAAACACTAACTTGTTATTCATGGGTCATGTGAGAGTCTCAGGGTCACCTTTTTACAGGCTTCTAAATATTGTCTTTAAATTTATGCTTGTTATGTTGCAGGTACCTGCTTCTGCTTTGCCAAAGTGTAGAGACCATGAATAAGAAGGAAATTCCACACTTTGTAAAAAAATTTGCCCTCTAAACAAAGATCAACAGCCATAAATAAATTGTCCTGTTGAAAATAATTTGGAGGTATTAGAGTGTGGGGAATGTCTCTTGACCTTCCTGCCATCTTTCTTCTTTAGTATCACAAGGCAGTTGCTTGAGACATGGTCACAGCTGTTAGCTGTGATTCTTCTTCCTGTGTACTTCACACTGCCTAATACAAGCTGTTTTCCAAGCTAACACAGTGTCTGACAATCAGAATACAAACTGAAATTCAGAGACATCTACAATGCATGTCTGGCCACAAACAATTTGTCAGACTGTAAAATACTGACATGTCAGTATTTTATGATGTCAGTAAAATACTGACTTCACAACATTTCTTGCTATGAGCGGAGCCAAAGCCTGTCTGGGCTATATGCACTATTTGGGACATGGACTTACCAGTGATGAAAATCTGAAGCTTCTCTCCACATGGTCATCAAATTCTCCCAAGTTTTTAATGCAAGACATCTGAATCATTTCCACTGCTTTTCTTCCTAGACCTTTACCTTTGCTCTACATGTTTAATCCTGCAAAAAGGAGCCTGTGACAGAGGGCTGCTGCATCTTGAAAGTGATTCACAGCTACCTGTCCCTCAGTGTGACACACAAAAGATCTTCAGTCCCCTGCCAGCTTTCACAAAATGTGAAAAGTTCAAGACATTTGCAATCTCCACCTTATTTTAATTTTGACCAAAAAATGTTGAGAGTTTCAGGACATATGAGGAGCACTTGGAAAAGTAGATGATGTTGCATCTTGTCTCATGGAGATCCTGATTTCCAAGTCCAGGCTTTCAGGCCTTTTCAGCTCGTTTTACAGCTCCACTCTCCAATGAGTAGATTAGTGAAAGAATTGATACAAGAGGGTAAGGAGAGTTTGATTTGAGATGTAAAGAGGATTCAGAGTAGCATGAAAAATACAGGCACTTTGATAAAACCAAGATGTCTACCTCAACATGCGTACCTAAGAATGTGTGACTTCAGGTTTTTAGGAAGAAATTTAGTCTTTTATTAGATCAATACATACAACCAGCAAAATCCAACCTGTTTGGGGCATACTTTTATAGGTCTGAAATATAAGCAGTAATCTTCATAATTGAGTACCTGCTGGGAATGATTACGTCTGCTTTAATTGACACTATCCAATTTTAATCAAGGAGAATTTTGGTGCCTTAGTGAAGTAGGGAAGAAGGAACTGTGTGATTTTCCTTACTTTGTAAGATATTCCAAACAGTGGCAGAATTTACTGAAGTAGAAGAAGGGAATCAAGTTTAAAATAGATCTAATGTACCATATGTACTGATTCTTCCTCTCTTTCTCTGAGAATTTAAAGGACTGTTGTCAAAACCATAAAAATTAGATTGCAAGTATATTTTTTGACCTAGAACTAAAATACTACCAAAGAAAAACAATTAGTCCAGCTTAGTGAGCTGACCCAACTACACCCATACAGAGCTACAAGAAAGCCAGTGAGAGTGACTTTGAATCTGCTTAAGAGTGCTGCCTTAGTACCTAGTGTAAGATGCAATCTATTTTAGCTGCAGAAGGAAAAATGTTTCTAACAGCAGACAAAATAGATGCTAGTCTAGTGACTTTTACCATAATAAAATTAAACAACAACAACAAAATTCTCAAAGGACAGCTGGTAATTAGAAAGTCTCCAGAACTGGTTCATTAAGCCATTTGCTGGCCAAGTACAAATTCTGAACAGAGAAAAAGTAATTACAGTCTGTATTTTAAATGTTATTACATGTTTTAACTGTCATTATGGCCGGTTGAAAGAGATAATGGTCTTAGAATCAGTGCCTGCATCTCTGTGGGAAAAACAGGCTGGGACAGGGCTCATTGTACTGTAAGTGGAATGGCCATTTGTTAGGTATCGATTGCAATTCCAGCTGTTTGAAGACTGCTGTGCTGTCAGATGCAGCATGGATTTCATAGCCTCCCTAACAGCTCTTGACAGTTACTGGATATGGAATTCCCACCACAAAAGCCATGTGGAATGTGTACACACATAAATATAAAATGCATAGTTATACATATATTTATAATAATATGCGTGAACACGGACACATATAAGTAAATCAATATGTAAACTTTTGTGCATATATGCACGTGTATTCATGCTTATATTTGTTGGCATTTTGCATTCCAAATTGATGCTTGGAATTTTTTTTTTCTAATTTTATCTGAGAACGACATTTAACAAAATTGTTCCTCTGTTGCCTCACAGTGCTGACAAAGCTTCCTCTTATGGATGTTTTTCCAGCATCATAATTAAAATGTTACAATCTTGAAGAACATGCTCAGAGTGCCTGGCAAATTATCTGTCTTCCTCTGAAGCATTCAGCATTCTAGAGTAAGTGGACAGAAAATTTGAGTCCTATGCAGTGAAGCTGATTTATAAGGAAATGTTAAAAGGAAGAAATTTAAATCCTCTCAATAGAAATCAGGGGTGTGAATAAAAAGAAAGGACTGAACTAGAGTTAAATGTCCTGGTTGCCAGCTCAAGCCAGTTGTAAGGGCAGAAGTACAGAGCAGCCACAGCTGTTTCAGAGGGGTCTGCACATGCCATGTTGGCTCACTGTGGCAGGGCCTTCATAAAAATCTGTACGTTTGTTTTTGCTTGAAAGGCTGCATAAACTCTGCTGAGTGGATTCGGCTGTGGGATGGGATGGGATGGGATGGGATGGGATGGGATGGGATGGGATGGGATGGGATGGGATGGGATGGGATGGGATGGGATGGTGAGAGCTGCAGTGTTATGAACCATTCCAACCTACCATTTTCCGCAAAATGTGGAGCTTTCGTCATCAGTGTCTTTTCCAGTGTGGCACAAAACCATAACATTTTCTTTAATCTGTAGATAATGTAAGCATGTTAGATAATAAAATGAGCAGACAGTAGCAGCCTTCATGTATTCACATTCCTAGGAATTCATGTATAAACATTCCTAGGAATGGTTAATGCTGTCATGCTTAAGGGATGCTGAGATGTAGATGAAGCAAGTTTCAGCCTTTGCTTGGACTGCTGTAGGTGAGTGTGAGGATTCTGTGTCCTAAATGAGTGTCCTTGCTTCTAGATAATCATCTGTTCTGGGAGGGAAAAATCTGTTCCATAATTTGCCTGGGAGAAAACACAAAAAGCTTTGGAAAAAAAAATTCTGTAAAAGGTGCCAGTTAAGTGACATCAATGTGTTGGTTTTCAACCATCCAATGTCCTGAGGAGGTTTTCTGAATAGTTTCTGCCTTCTGAGGAAGCAGGACATGATGATGCCCTCACTCCTATCAGGAAATGTATGCCTGAATGGCATGATCTAGCTAAAAATTCAAAACTTTAAGCCTTTCACAAGCCAGGTACATTGACTGTGGTGAAAATTTCTGTGTGTATGTGAAACAAGACCTAAGCATCTTTTTAAAGCTCAATAGTGGGTATCAGGAAACCAAAGTGAAATGAGAGAAAAAAAGAGTTCTCAGTAATTTAAGTGTCAGTGTAGAGACTGATCGGTCAAATACTTTCCACCAAAATTCCTTCTGCTTGGAAATGGTGGGAAGAGGAAACAAAGGCCAGTCCCAATAAACCAAAATTTGCTGTTGAATTAGAAAATACTTCAATTTTGAAATGAAGTTTTAATGCTTTATGGGAGCATTTGCTGATTGCCACAGATCCCCTCACATTTTTTTTGAGCTGACACTTACAGATACCTCAGACAACGCAGCATAACAGTTCTGTATTCAGGTTCTGTATAAATCCCATGACATTTATCCATTTTGTTTATCAACAGTTAGATTTAAGTGGTGCTAGAAGGCTAAAAGCATGTAATGGAGGATGTATCACAAAAGTTCAAAACCTTGAAATCATGGGATTTGAGCAGTTTCTTCACAACCTGTGCTTCAGGTTGTGAACAATTTTCAAAAACCATCTCAGTCTGCACTTGGTGAAAAATCTCTTCTTGACCCTAAATCAGGGTGATTAGTTCACCTGCCTTGATTGAAAGTAATTTTTATTAATTTATATCTGTTATTAATTTTGTCAGTTGTTAACTATAGAGGGTGAAGATTTCCTAGGCAAGCAAAGAGTCAAGTAGACATTGCTCAGGAAACTCTAATGTGAGTGTGGTGTTAGTAAATAGTTGTTATATTTTACATTATCTGCTTTTGCAGTCTAAACAAGAATTCATATTTTGAGGGTTGCAAATAAATGAGTATGGTGAATTAAATTTTCTCTGGGTAGTTTTCAATCAATTTGAAAAAAGAGAGGCAGAATTATCACTGTCTGACCAAGGCCCATTAGCTCTCATTGAGTTTTTTTCCCTTATTCTGCTTCTCTATTTTTTAATCTTTAATTTCAAGACAACAAGAGTGATGGCTGTTTGATGCTGCCCCCACTTTCATTCTCCACCCTTTCCCCAGTCCCAAGTGTTACCTGTTTAATTTGAGTGCTCCTTGGCTGCATCTGTTTTTCAGGTGAATACCTGTAAGCCCTTTGTTCTCTCCTGTTCCTTTCGGGCACTGGAAGTAGGCATACAGTTCTATGTAGTTAGGAAAACAATTACAAAATACTGGGTGACAAGGTGACTGGCTACTGTATTTTTACTGGTATCAACCATCAGTGAACTGCTGCTGAAATTTGCTGCTGGCTACTCATGGGCAGCACAGTTGCTCATCAGAGAGGTGAGCAAGCAGACAAGGATGAGCAGAGGGAATATGGTGAATGTGTATGAAGTTGTTCAACATCATAATC
Source organism: Pseudopodoces humilis (assembly GCF_049639895.1). Classification (NCBI taxonomy): domain Eukaryota; kingdom Metazoa; phylum Chordata; class Aves; order Passeriformes; family Paridae; genus Pseudopodoces; species Pseudopodoces humilis. The sequence continues at coordinate 130,136,840 of NC_142200.1, forward strand.
CCTGCAACTGCCCCCTCTATTCTTCCACCTAAAGTAGTGCTGGCAGACCTAGCAAGAAAAAACTCTCTCTCCTTGACACTTCCATTGTCCAGTCAGTTATCCTTCGTAGCCTTTTTAGCTCATCATTCCCCCTATTGGGACAAACCCCCTGTAAAGGAAATGTAAGTGAACACAGATGTAAATCCTGTCTGCAGCCTGCCCCAGGGGTCAGCAACCAGCTTTTGGCAGAGGTGAGGCAGGAGTCTAAGGATGGGAGCATCGAAGAGTATATCAGCCTATTTGCAAAATAATGCCTGTATCTTTCCAGTGTAGGTTTCCTTTAGGTCAATGCCTTTCTTTTTTTTTTTTAATAACTTTACATAGGTTTTCCTTAGTCTCATTTGAATTGTGTTACCAGCATATCATGAGCAGTAGCATGTGCTTGTTTTTAAAATCACATAATGCATACCAGAATCATTATTACTTGAGCTAAACAGTGATTTATCTAGCAGTTTCTAAGAAAATGTTTTTCAGTATTGCATGCTGTTAGGAAAACATGCCTCATTCTCCCTGGAATTAATTCAAAATCTTCTGGTACCTATAAAGACATCATATTTTTTTCTGTAGTCTCCTATTTTCCTTCAGAACTTCCAGTGTTGTGTGTGTTATAATGACAGAAGGTTTAACAGAGTCTCTTCAGTGATGCCTCCTATTAAAGAGTGTTCAGTATAAAAATATCTGCTTCATTTAGAATAAATAGCAGATACAAAGATGAAGCTTATATCCAGTCAATCCAAAACTTAATATTTTGCGTGCAGTGTTTTTGACTTGGTAACCTGATATTAGAATAATTATTTATTAATCTACCATCTCTCTCTTATCTTTTTTTTCCTGTTTTCCCCTTCATGTACTCTGCAACTAAACATAACATGTCTATACATACATAATCTTCTCCTTCCCTCCTCCCTTGAGGAAACAATAAAATGATGTTTTTTTACAAAGGCTAAGGATATTAAATGGCTGTTGACAGAAATTGTCTGAGGATCTCTTCCTCTGCATTGAAACCTAATGAGAGCTCTGCAGACAGGAAATTTCTCAGGTTTCAACCTCTTTAGTTGTTCGAAAGGAAGTGGTTCTAGAGCAGACAAGATGCAAAGTATTGTCTTCAGGCCATATAGTCATTGAAGAATGAAAAAAAGATGTGCTTAGCTGTAGATTTTTGATTGCAAATCTTCAATGCATGAAGGGAAAAAAATTCACAGACAAAACTGCTCCTTCCAAAACAAGCCAAAGCTGGGATTTTTTCTGAGAAAGGGCTGATTTCTGGGACAAAAAATTATCCCAGTGAGTAAAATTTGTATCAAAAGCTTGTGGCTTTGTTAACATATAGGATTTAGCTGTGGGACAAAGAACACTGCATCATGAGAACCAGAAATTTTTCTCTACATGATTTAATGTCTTGCAAAAACATTTCGTCAAAAATAGAAAGGGAATAGGTGTCGCTCCATTAAGGAACGGCTGGGTAGAGACGACACAGACTCTCATGGAGTCAGAACAGGAGAATTCTTTAGTTTATTGCTTCAGCTTTGTTTTATAGACTGGTTCGTGGAAAGTACAGAAAGGAAACTCTTATTGGTTAGTTAACTGCTACATCACCATCACTGGTCAGTGGTGTACAACACCCTCTGACTTTCTCTTGCCAAGAAAGCACCTGGCACGGCTGTTTTCTGTCTGTGAGGATTGTTTTTAAATCCTCCCATGAATTTCTCAGGCTAGCTCTCAGGCAGGACTGAGAAGCCATGCAGCCTGCAGTTTCTGCAGGCTCCCTGCAGCTTGCTCCAGAGCTAGCATCCACAAATAGGTTATTGCTCTGAATTAAATGTTCTGTTTATGCTGGCATTGGGATAATTTAGGAATAGGTGCAAAAGATCCATAGACTCTTACCTAAATATGTGCATTTCTGTGGTTCTTCTCTGCATGAAATTATTGATAAACAGAATCATACCCTGAGGATGGCTGTCTGTTACATAAAAGCTGAATGAGTACTTCATAAGGCCTTGGCTTTGGTTTTACAAAATCCATGTTAGAATTAATTGCATTAATTGCTAAACCAACAGACTGATAGCTCCTTGATGAGCACAAAGGCAGTTTTCTAGTCCTACATCTGATCACAACTGATCCATTGAGGTAAGTCAAGAACAAAACCATCTCAAATTCCAGCAGCAAACCATTCTAAGACTAATTTCTTTATGCCACTGCTTTCCTACATGTGTCAAGTAAATATTAACTGCCCTTGATGCTGCTGCTAAGGAATAAAGTGGAATTTTCAAGGCATCCCTGGGTAATGGAGCCCACAAGTTATTTTCTCCCTTTGGCTAATAAATCTATAGATGCTGACTTTAATAAATAGGTAAATAAATAAATAAGTAAAGAGTAGCAGCAGCAGGATCCTAGATGGTTCTGCACAAGTAATTTGACCTGACATTTGGTAGCTTGTGTAGTCTCTTTTAGCTCAGTGACCTTTGCTGGAAAAATGAAGTACTGTAGGTGGGATCTGATCCAATACCCACTGAGGGCAAATTAGAGCTTTTCTTTTACTTCATCTATACTTTGACTGAGACCACATCAAGAGATGTAAATGGGAGTGCAGAATTTTATGTCAGCCTGACTTTATGAAGTGCATGACAGCCCAGAGAGATAAGACTGTCTCCAAAAGAACCTGACTTTAAATAATCTATTACAGTTAATGTCAGAGAGGGGAACATCTTTGAGAAAGATCACATAGAGGAGGAATCAGTATGTTCTCTGTGGATGTGCACTGTGAATCAACAAAATAAGCAGAAGAGAGATTGGTCTAAGTTAGCAAACTTAAGTTTAATTTCTCCTGTCTGGAAAGGAAAATCTTTACAATTCTCAAGATCCAGACCCATAAATCACTGAATTGTGAGGGCTGATTTCTTCTTAATGACTAAATAAGGGTGTATTACTATGCTTAGTGTACTATGTAGTATGTTAGCATCCATGGTCAGTTTCACCCACTCTATATACTAGTCCATTATAGTAAGGATAAGGTGCAAATGGAAGTCATCATTCTCTATTTCAAATGTGTAATTCAGCAAAGTGAGAGACAGCTGATCTGGCTTTTGTGTCTTGACAAATAATTGTTCCCGTGAGACAAGTGAACTGAGCATGCAGTACTTCTCATAATTAAACAGCCTGTGTCTGACATGATGGACAGCTCGAAATGATGCTTTGTTTTCTACATCTTGGGTATACAGTTCTGTGTACTGCTATTACTTGCTGTTTTATAGAGAGGATCCCTGGGGATTCTCTGCTGTCTCTTACAACTCAGCAACCCAGTGCTTTATGTACATCTCTGATTGCCTGTAAGTCCTTCAAATTAATCTGAAAAAATGCAGAGTCTATAATTTGCTTCAAAAGATTTTAAATCACTTTGACATCTCTGACATCTTTAACTACCAAAAGATGCAGACACTTTTACCATTGCTCCAAAGACCAAGTGACAATAATAGCCTTTGATGACTGGGTGCTGGTGACCCAGTCCTGCCTGGTATTGATGAGTGGTATGCACTCTTCTAAACACTCTAAATTTCCATGGAAACAAAAGAGAATTAAAGGATTAAGGCCTATGCAATTTACATTTCCTTGTATTCATTAAAGGAAAAACATTATTTTAAAATAAACTGAAAATATTTGTTGATTGCAATACGTTTTTAGCTTTATGTATTACAGGCATCCTCATGCAAATCCTGAATTCAAACCTCGTAATAATGTCTTGTTTAAATTGTCTGGAAAGAAAAGTTTGTCTGAGTTGTAGTTGCAGCTGAATCCTCCTCTGTCCATGTGATATCATTCAAACCCTACTTTAAATGATTCTGCTTGTCCTGTTATTTTAAGCTCTGTTTCTGCAGAGCACTTAATGAGAAGTTGTGGAATTAAAAAATTAAAAACCCCTGCTTTATCACCAGTAACACATTGGAGGGAGGTATGAACCTAGACTGGCATCCTCAAACCTGGCACATTACTGCATTTTGCATATTCAATGCAATAAGCTTCATAGAATTGAAGAACTGCCCGTGTTGGAATAGACCTCAAAACATCATCTGGTCCAGTCTTTCCTGGGAAAGGGAGACCACATGAGGTTTTCTGGTATCATGTATAGCTGCATCTTGAAAACCCACAGGGGTGGGAACTCTACCCCATCCCTGAGGAAGCTGCACCAGTGATCAAGTGTTGTCATGGCAAAAAGTACTCATACATTAAGATGAAACCTCTTCTGGTGCAGCTTGTACTTACTACTTGTCCTCTCCATGTGGTTCCTCATAAAGGTAAAACATTTGTCTTCTCTAGAGCTGCCCTTTAGGTACCAGAAAACTGATCAGGTCCTCCTCAAAGCTTCACTTCCTCAGGGAGAAAAGACTGAATGCCTTCAGTGTTTCCTCAGGTTCCCCATTCCTTTGATCACAAATCCCTTACATCACCTTTGGCTCATTTGGACCTAATCCTGTCAGTCTGCATCTTTCTTGAATTTTGGGGACCAGAAATGGACACAGTACTCTAGGTGCACCTAACAAATGTTGGGTAGAGTAGGGGTTTCACATTTCTATCCTTGCTGGTAGCCCTCCTGCAGGTGCAGCCCAGAAGCCACTTTGCCTTTGTTGCTGCAGTGGTGCACTACTTGCTCACATTCAGCTTCTTGTCCACCAGCACCCACAGGTCTCCTTCAGCAAGGCTGAACCCCACAGATCCTAACCTGTACTGACATCTTTGGTTATTTTGTCCCAAGTTCAGGACATAGCACTTGTTTTTCTTTTTAAACTCCATACTGTTGTTGCTAGCCCACTATTCTACCTGCCCAGGTAATTTTATTCAGCAATAAACTCCTTTTTCACCAGGCTGCAGGTGAGTTGCTTTTATAAAAGCATTCACATATTTTATGAGAGCAGAAAAATGCACCCTATTATCTACTGCATGAATCCTTCCATTTGTCTTTGCAATGCACTCAGAGCTCCAGGGCATGGTTTTGATAAATAATTTAGGGCTAATACTGGAAATGCTTTGTGTATGGAGCTGCCATTGAAATCGATGGCTGTTCTGAGCATGGAGAACTTGCCCTAGTGGGCCCTTAATCTTGCAGTAAACCAGAGAGGCATTTGTTTTTCAATGGAGTGCTTGGTGGAATAATGAGAGCATGTGTATTGAGATTTTATTTTTCATCATTCTTTGCAACTAGGTGGGACACTGTAATGTTTATATTCATCATCTATGCAATATAAGAAAACAGTAGTGGATTTCTGGAGATATTATTTTCTTTAGTTTATAAACAAGTCACTGTTGACTATCAATGGTTATCAATTTTTCATCAATCAGAACATGAAAGACACACCTCAGCAGTCATTAAAATGTTTATAATCATCATAACATTACCCTGTTTCTATGAGTCTGCTTACATGAATATAAGTAATCAGAATAACTGTGATTTTCTCACTCAGTAAAAATGTCAGAAATAAAACTGCAAGCAATCCAAGGCTAGGTCATAAGTATAAATGACTAAGGTAACTAATAAAAACCAACTGTGAAGGATATCATAATAACATATAAGATAAAGCTTATTGAGAAACAATGGTATTCCAAAAATCCTGTATGAAAAAAACCTTCTTTGCATTGCCAATGTCTTAATAATTTCTTTGAAATTTCTAGCTGTTTTATCATCATTATTATAAGATTTTTTAAAAATAAAATGGTAATTCAGCTTAAAGGTCAGGAACCGTAAATAGATAAAACCTTCCTTTAGATGTATTGTTGGCATATAAAATAAAGTTTTTAGTTCTCTTTGGAATGAAAGTTTCAGTTAATCTCTCATTTTTTAATGCTGTTATTTACAAAGCAAAAGGTTCTATGTGTCTCAGTGGGCTAAAGTGGATTATTAAAAAGCCAGATATATCCTATCCTAAATTGAAGTGCTGATTTACTTGCTCTTTTTTAAAATGTGCTGTGAAAAGTTCTCCATATTTTATTTTTCTCATCAGAGAAAAGCTGCACTGATAATTTGGGCCCAGCCCCAGTGCTGAGAACCCATGGATCTGTGCCAAGTCCAGCCTTCCCCTCAGCAGACCTGCATGCCTGTGTCACATGAGGCAGATCTGTGTCCATGGGGACTCTATGAATTGGTATCTGCTTCTAAGCAGCTTAAAGTGAGGAGCCAGAGGCTGAAATTTGGCTTTTATTTGTTTGTTTGAGACCCACATTTGCACCCACTTAGAACATCCTTATTCCCTGCTCTGGTTCTGCCTGACATGAACCAGAGGTCTGATCCCAGAGATGTGTCCTGACCTTCTGCCCCGCACCTGGACAGTGCAGCAGCAAAGTCACCCCAGCTTCTCTTTACTGAGGAAAAAAATGGTATAGGTACATGAGCATTTGAACTCTGAGGTGTAAGCTGTCTGGTTAATAGTCTTTTTAAAACTCATTTTACCTATTTTATCTTCCTTTCCCCTTCTTTTCTCAGAGAGTGGTGGAAAAACTTGGCAGGGTATGAAATACTGTAGAATTAAATACTATGATATATACATGAATTTGTGTATGCATTCCCTCTTTTAAAATCTCTGAAACATTAAAATGTTTCTGGTTAGTAAATATTGATAAAACTGTATTTCTAATATGTGGATACAATTTTGGTTGGACAAATTAAATAAAATCCTCCTGTGTGAATAAAATTTCTCTTCACAGAACACAGTATTTGAAGTTAACTATATTTGCTAAAAAATTTTGTTAGCTTTTATTTAAAGTTTCAATGTTTGCATGATTTTCATGGGCTTATCATTTTCTCACACCTTTTTATTCTCAAACTGCAAGCTTTGCCCAGTTATGTTTTGCTTGGCCATGTTTTTAGCACATCCCTTGTCCTGGATCACAAATACTCAGGGCTAAAATCCTTGAGGCAGTGTGGGAGAGAAGAGAAAGCTGGCTGGGGAAAAGGAGCCCCATAGTTTTATGAGTTACCAGCGTTTCCAAACATTTTCATCACATTTTCAATGGAAAGCATCATATCCTTTTGTTATATTAAAAAACCCAAAACCACAGGAGTAGGAAACAAAGATAAATTAAGACCAATTGCCTTGTCCTAAGAACATACTGGCATATCCATGTTCCATGGTACCAGCTCTATAATTGCACTCTGCGTTGTGCCAACCTACCCAGCTCTCCTAATTTTACACCTGGCATATCTGGCCAATGATGGGTGTCTTCAGATGAGACTCTTCAGAGACAGAACAGAAATTCAGTCTCTATGCCCATTGGTACTGAGGCTGTCCTGCATCAATTGTCCACAGGAGTGTTGCTTCATCCCAGATGTGTAAAGTGCATGGCATGTACTGTAGCTGTCACTTTAAACTGCATTTGGTTGGAAAAAGCCGTAAACAGAAATCAGCCCTTTCATTCAGAAGGAAATGTCTGCTATTTATCTTGTTTTTGATAAGAGGGGAAAAAAAAAGAAGAAAATAAAAGAACCACAAAATTTTTAGAATTTTATTAATGTTTAAAAAAATTAATGGTATATTGTGCTTATAATGTTACCTTTAAAATTCTGTATTTTAAAATCCCAGGACATAAAATTTATGTTTGGCTGATGGTTACCAAACAGCCTTGTTCATGCAGCTGAACATCTAAATTGAAAACCACCATGCCTGAATTTGACCTCCTGGCATTTGAAGGTGGATCTCTGGATGCTTTTACTTCCTCTAAAGTAATGGAGGTGAACAATAATGTGAATACTAGCCCGTGTCATGCTCTTGGATCAAAAGGGAGGAAAATATTGCATCATGAAACGTAGCGCTCAAGCAGAAAGACAGGCTTGCGTTATCAGCCCTGTAACCTCCACAAAGCAGTATGGCATTTAATTCTGAAATGATTCATACCTGTTGTACCCAAGCTTAATAAGAGAAAGTGTTTTTATCAGCCCTTAAGAAAGACACAGAAATACTGGAGAACACTCAGTAAATAGTCAGGAAAATAAAGGATTCAGGAGCAGTGAAATAAGCCTTGTGATGGCTTGTGGAGTTTACAGAGTTCAGACCAGTTGGCCAAAAAGGTACTGGAAACTGGCTGCAGGGGACTGGTGCTTACATATAGTTGCTGCACAGGGAAAATAAATTTGAAGTGAAGAAGAGAATTTTCAGCTGACTGCAGGAGGATATGACTGATTTCAGTGGCTGAAAATATAAATTTCAGTAATCACATTTTGAAATATGATATGAAATACAACTAAAAATGAATGCATTTTTAAACTTTGTTTTCTTCCACTGCTTTTTAATGAATATACTTTAATCCAGATTATTAAAAAAAAAAAAAATCTACAGCCTTTACACACAGGAAGTGATGCTCTCATTTGTTCTTATCTGGGTCCACAAGTACAGCTGGTAGCACTACTCTGGTTTATGAAAATCCATCAGCTTGTAGTTTATTTCAGAAATATGAGCCATGGTTTTTCTATAGCTAAATTCCATTTCTTGATTAGTAGAGGTTAGCTGGATCAAGACTGCAAAAATGGGAAGCTTTCAATTTGCTTTACCTTGTCTTCTAAAGATGCCTTAATCTGTGGATTTCTATACTGAGATTTATTTCCAGTAGGCCAATTCATCATCCATTTTTTTAATCATCTTTTTTAAGAGTGAATGCAATAGAACTACCTAATAGCAAAGACTAAAATTAATAAAGATATTTTGCATCTGGTCTATGAGAAATAATTATCTATTTAAAGAAAATAAACTAAGTTGAATAAAAGATGCTGCCTAAACTGTGGGAAAGCAATAAATATCAGCTAGAAACTACAGATAATGGTATCATACTCTCATCTATTGCCTTCCGTTATAAAGTATATCTAGAATTTTATAAACTGGGGTTTTTTTGCAGAACATAATTTATTAGCTGTCCTCAGTGTTTATTTCTGCCTGAAATATGAATATATTGCATTATATATAGTGCCATAGAAATGGCACTACTAGCAAAACAAAGAAATTTGAAAAAGCTTAAATTATATTATTAATGATATGCTGGTTTAGGACCATCTTTTTTTAATATTTTCTTTCAAGTGAAATTTTTTGTAAAATTAGTTGTCTGCCAGGGATGCTAAGTGGGAGGTGGAAGAAAGTCTCCCATTAAAAAAAATATGTTGTGTTTTAACTCTTGTTTTGAAATCTGAAACTGCTCAATAACTTTACATGACAATTAAAGCCCATTAATGAAGAAATTTTCTAAGATGGTTTCTCTTTCCTAGCTGCATGGGGAGGGCACGAACACCTGGAATAATTTGGGGTCTGGATTTAATGGTTGCATTGGTTTTGCATGGCCTGTTTTTTGGTAGTGGAGGGACTACAAGGGTAGCTTCCATAAAAAGCTGCCAGAATCTTCCACCATGTCCAGCAGAGCCAATTCCTGGTGGCTGCAAAGATGGATGTGCTGCTGGCCAAGGCTGGGCCGATTAGAAATGGTGGTGATGCTTCAGTGATAGCACATTTAAGAAGGAAGATAAAATAAGTGTTTGTGCAGTTGTAACTATGGCCAGAGCAGAGCCAGAACGTGAGAGGAACAGCCCTGCAGACACCCAGGTCAGTGCAGGAGCGGCAGGAGGCACTCCAGGTGCCATAGCCGAGATTCCCCTGCGGGCCGTGGTGCAGCCCATGGTGCAGCAGCTGTGCCCCTGCAGCCCATGGAGGGCCTGGGGGATGCAGGGATCCACACACAGCCCATGGAGGAGCCCCACACCGGAGCACGTGGATGCCTGGGAGGAGGCTGTGATCCTGTGGGAGACCCATGGAGAGAGGGGCCCTGCTCCCAGGCTGGAGCAGCCTGTCCTGGAAGGACTGCAGCCGTGGAGGAGTGACCCACGCTGCAGCAGTCTGGGGAGGACTGTTCCCCACGGGATGGACTCACCTTGCAGCAGGTCACAGGGAGCTGTTGCTCGTGAGATGAGCTCACATTGGAGAGGTTCACAGAGAACTGTCTCTGTGTCACCCCACGGTGCAGCAAGGGAATGACTCCTCTCCCAGAGCAGCAGAAGCCACGGGTGAGGAACTGACCATAACCCCCATTCCCTGTCCCCCTGCACTGCTGGGGTCGGGCTAGAGCTGGAAGGAGGGAGGGGTGGGGGAAATGTGTTTATAAGGGCTTATTTTACTTCTCATTATCCTGCTCTGATTTTGTTAGTAATAAATTCACTTTATGTCTCTTAAGTTGAGCTTGTTTTGCCCTCAGTGGTATTTGATGATGAATGATCTCTCCTGGTCCTTATCTCAACCCGTGAACCATTTGTTGAATTTTCTCCAGATGCAGAGGGGAGTGAGTGAACAGCTTTGCTGAGTGCCTGGCTTTTGAACAGTGTCGACCCATGACAATGGCCTGAGCTCATATCATGAAACCATTGTCTTGCCTTCTGGTTTTAACATCCATCTGTTCACTTCTGGTAAGGTCTTTGGAGACCACAGAGTGCCAATTCCTAGGAGCAAGCTCAAGAAATGAATTAGAGGACAGGAAAGTCCAAGGCATTTTTTATAATTTGTTTAACCTTGTTCCTCTGCTTTATTGATAAGAGGCTTTATCCAAGCTTCAGATTAAAACCCAGACTTGCTAGACATAAATGAATGTTGTTATATATATATATAACATATATATAAAATATAGATAGATAGATAGATAGATAGATAGATAGATAGATAGATATATTGTGCCTAAGAGCATAAGGAATTCAAATAGTGTGTTCTGGTTTGATCAACTGCCTCATCTTTAGCTGGCTTTAACAGTGATGCAATTGCTTCTTCACTGGCTCTGCTTCCCCAGCTTTGAGGGAGGAGCAGCAGGACAGTGGTTCAGCTCTTGCTCTTTCTTGCTCTTTCTGGTGAGACCTATCACCTGCTTATGAACTCTACCAGTTAATGTCAGACCATCACTAAGCAGCTATTTGGGCTGTAGTTGTGCTCCCTTGCAGACTAGTATCAGTCCCTTTCAAACATTCAGCCTCTAAAGGCAATGACTAAGCAAGTCTGCAGGTCACTTACTAGATACAACCAACCTCAGAAACACTCATATCCCACAGCTCAGGTTTTGCTCTCAATAGTAGAACTTGTGCTGCAGCTCCCTCCATCTTTTTGTGTCTCCTGTGTCACAGGTCAGCCTCCACCAAAACACTGTAGTGCAGTTTGAGCTGGATTTTAGCATACTCCTCCAAAAGACAAGTGCCAAGCTTTTCCTGCACTGTCCAAGAGTTCTCTGCACCTTCCAATCTCAAGCTTTGCTGAGCTTCTCATTCCTTAGGTACTTCTGAGACAACAGCAGAGGCTCCCTTTCTGCTTATATCTATACAAAGTGTCTTCTAGAATAATTTCTGATTCCCTTACTGTCGTCCTCATAGCAATCTGTCATGTTCTCAGCTGATGCTGCCCTTCTCACACCTCTTGCAAGGTCTTGTGGGAGGGGATATAGGTGCTAATTATACAGCAAGGACAGCATGCACATTTAATGACACATAAAATAATCCAAACCAGCAAAACTCCTCCAATAAAACTATTGTCTAGTGCTCCTGAAAACAGGCCATTTGTCTCTTTGCTCTGTGCTGGTTTCTCAGCTTATACATGTGTACCAGGTCAGCTCAGGCTGTTGTGCTGCAGGAGCACTGTATTTATCCTAGTCACTGAGCAGCAGTGTTATATGCATCTTCTTTTGCTGGTGTGCTGCTGCCCAGCAGGAGAGTCAGGCTGCTGCTTCTAAAAAATGGGGAGCAAAACAGACACCAGCTGGCAGAGATGGAGCAGGGAAAACCTGTGGAATGCCACCTTACCCTGCTGGGATGACAGTAGGAAAGGAAGGAATTTAAGTGGAATGCTGGGATGACAAAGGGGAAGGCAGGAGACTAATGAGATTTGGGAAAAGGAGGAATAGAAAAGGTGTTTAGGGAGGACAGGAAGGCAAGAGAAATATATAGAATTTATTAGGACTTATTGCATTATTAGAGAATAGAGAAATGGCAAACAGGACAAAATTACAGATCAAAGAAAAACATTACAATGTGGAAAAAGGAAAAAATGGAGAAATAGGGCAAATTACTAAGGGAGACTAGAATTACTCAGTTTCACTTTAGTCATCAGTCAGTTTGTGTTTTTTCTGTTGTCCTGTTGATGTAATTTCTTCTTAGACTTAGTGTCTCTTACTGCAGTAACAATGGTTAGATTTGGAAAGTATTAATTTGGCAAGAATTTAATAAGCTGTTAACTAACTGCGTCAGACAGGATTGATGAAGAACAGCTTTCTCCAGAACAATAGTTCTTTTGAAATCTAATATTTCACTGAACTTTCTGTGATGGGAGCATGGGAATGTCTAATGTTTCTCTTTTACAGTGTTGAAATATTTATATCAATTTGATTTGACTCAATAAACATAATATAGTCTCTTTAACATTTTAATACAAGTGTTTAAATGAATTAAAAGCCAGAATACTGAAATCTGAGATACTTTGAAAATTTTGAAATGAAAGGTTTTATTAATTATTTGAATTGTTCTGAGATGCTTGTCTTCAGTTTTTTTAATGAACACTATGAAATTTCAGAATTCCTTGTGGAATGAAAGAACTGATTCCAAGTCATGTACAGAAATAACTTCTAATACTTTCTTAGCTAGTTGATTTAAAAATTAATAATTCAATTTCTTAAACACTGAAGTAATAGATTACAAATTAGAAAGAGCTGGCTATAATCCTCCAGCTCAGTCCTTTACATAATAGAATGTCACTTGAGCAATTCCTGTTTTAACAAAAGCCTAGCGCTTAGAATGTGATTTAATATAGCAAACCCACCATCAATCATGCTATATTGCCCCTTACAATTACTTTCAATGTTGCAAATTTATGCCTCATTGCCAATGCAAATCTGGTTTCCCTTAGACTCCAGCCATTGTATTTCTTTCCGTTTATTTCTGTTAGATTAAAAAAAAATATAATTGTTCTTCTTTTCAGTGTTATGGACTGGGATTATGTCATTATTTAACTTTCTCTGACACCATAGTCAGCAGAGCACTTGATATCTTGGTAGCAAATATAGAGTTTCTAATAATTAATATTCTCATGTCTATACTTGTGAGGTGATGGTCAGACTTTCTGGCTAATTTTACACTTTGAACACCTATAGCTCAGGTCTGGCTCTTGCCTTCACATCAAGTTCAGGTATTGTCCAGATTCCTACCTTTTGATAATTAATCAAATTCTTCACAGACATTTATTTGTTTTCAGTTTTTCCTGTGTGTTATGAAATTTCAGCATTCTTTGAGGAGTACAAGACCTAATTCCAAGTCATCTGCAGAAATATTTTTTAATACCTGTTTAGCTAGTAGATATAAAAATCAATGAAAGCCTGTTTTTTTGACCACTGGAATGCTAGATGATAAGTCTGGAAGACTTGGCTACAATCCTCTGCTGAATCTTTTATATAGTGAAATATTTTCTTGTATATGAGCAGGTAATTTTATTTATCAGGAAAAAAATCACAGAATCCCAGAATCGTTAGGGTTGTAAGGGACTGCTGGAGATCATCTTGTCCAACATCCCTGTCAAGGTAGGGTCACCTGGAGCAGGTGACCTGGAATATGTCCAGGTGGGTTTGAATGTCTCCAGAGGGAGACTCCATGACCTCCCTGGGCAGCCTGTGGCAGTGCTCTGCCACCCCCAATTGTTGAGGTGGAAATTCTTGTGTTTGTGTTTATGGCAATTGTATCTCGTTGCTGAGCACCACTGAAAAGAAGCTGGCACCACTGTCTTGATACCTTTGACATATTTCTATGCATTGATGAGACTCCCTCTCAGTCTTCTCTTCTCCAGACTTGGGCTTAGCTCCTCATAAGGAGTTTCTCCTCATAAGAGAGATGCTCCAAATCCCTCATGATCTTTGTGGCCTTTGCTGAACCTTCTCCAATAGTTCCTTGCTTTCCTGAACTGCACTCCAGGTGTGGCCTCACCTCCCTTGGCGTGCTGGGCACACGCTTCCCAATGCATCCCAGGATACCAGTGGCTCTCCTGACCACAAGGATGCCCTGGAGGCTTGTGATCAACTTATCACCCACTAATACTGTCAGTTCCTCCTCAGCAGAGCTGTTCTCCAGCAGGTCAGCCCCCAACCTGTTCTGGTACTCGTGGTTATTCCTCCCCAGGTGCAGGACCCTGCACTTCCCAACTCTCCAGCCTATCAAACATGTCCTAGAGAAGCTTTCAATATCATTACTGTTCATTCTACTAGCCAAATTTATATTCCCATCTAAACCTCTCAAAATGCACCAGCCTTTTTAACATGGAGATTTTAAGCAAAGAACCATAGATGACTAAAATTAATGTTTTAGCAGAGCCAGTAGAGAACTCAAGAGACTTGTCTTTGATTTATTGAGCAGGTAATAGATGTTTCTCATTTTACTCTGTAACATTCCCAAGTTGTGGTTTAAGTCTTTGCTATGAGAACAGTAATTTGAAGGATGATGCCAAAGTGATCAAACTTATTTTTCAAAGCTCTCTTTCCCTCTCTTGCTGCCATCTAGTTTTTAGGTTCATAAGCAGCAGAAAATCTGTTGTTCCTTGCATTAATTTTTAAAAAAACATTCTTTGTCCTCTGCTGAAATAGTGAACCCTGCTTGAAATAAGTCTTCCTTTCACCTTCTAAAAAGGGCAGCATCTGAGAAACTTTTTTATTTCAATATTTTAATTTCTGTATGAAATACATGTGCATGTTATATAAGTGTTTGAGGCTGATGTCTCATATTATAGTGTTATTTTTATTAATATGCAAACTATCATTTTGTCTTAAATAAACCAGCTATCTATATTACTTAGGTAAATTCACCAGCTGGGATTTATGCAGAATGTTCAATCTGCTGAATTTCAGTGATATGATAGGCGGTAACAGTTCTGTTAGAACATTGCAGAAAGATCACAAGGAAAGCAAGAAAGAAATGTGGAAATTGAGTTGACAAAAGATAGCCCAGTTTGTGTCAGAGTAAGAGAAAATTATTATAAAATGATAGCTAGCTCTTACTCAAGTGCTCAGATGAGTTTTGAAAGCTTTTCTTGCTTGCAGAGGCAGCAGTCCAGGGGAATGCTGCATATCACCTGCCAGCAATACAACAGGTTCTACAAGGGAAAGCTGTGGGATTTGCATGCAGCAGAAGAAAGAGGTATGTCACAAATAAATTACTGATCCTCATCTGCCATATTCCTAAGTAATGCTTGTCTGTTAATGTCCCCATGCTTGGAGTCCACCATCCTACCATCAGTTTCCCTGAAGACTACTGTTTGCTATTGTGTTCCCTCTGCTCTCAAAAGGCAGTTGTAAAGGCACCTGGGCAACTTAATTTTCACTCATTTTAGATAGTACTGGATGTGTCACTGTCCCTTTGCTGTCGAGGGATTCTAGACTTGGAGCAGATGCTTGACACTTCTGACTTTAAGTAACCTACGTGGGTGTATGAATGGTGGGATTGGTTCTGCTGGTGAGAGCTAGACCCAAGTAGGAAATCATTGTTGACAGCCTGTGACAACTATATCCATGTTTCCTGATAGTAGATGATAATTTAGCCATGACACATTAAGCAGTGCAGAACAAATGGCATACCTATGCACAAGGATCCACAAAAGTAAAGTAACTCCGCATGATTTTTTTTTAACGTGGTTCCCTCAAAGTTTCTGGTTGATGCAGCAGAAAACATCAAACACACCTTCTTTCTTGTGTGAAATAAAAATGAAAGAGAAGGCTAAATGGGTCTGATGCAAAACAAAAAATTGTGCACACAAAGTAATTATGGTGAGCTTGTCTTCCTTAAGGAAGATTATGCACCATGGGTCAGATCCTCAGCTGACACAGTTGGTGAAGATTCACTGAAACAGAAAGAGGACTGTATCTATAAATATTTTGCCAGTTCAGAGTAACTCTGAGATGAAAAATAATATAGCAGAGGCTATCCTTTACTAAGGATTTTTACTTTGGTCTTCTTACTCCATATACCACCTCTGGTGAACTCCAGGCACATTTAATTATCTTACCATATGTTGCCCTCCTCAATAGACATGTTTTAATAAGTTAACTCAGGACTGTTCATGAATAATTGAAGACTGGAAGGGGTAGAAGCAGAGAAGGTTGGGTTTTTCTTTTTTCTTCAAGCTGGTCCCCCAGCAGACTCAAGATTCAGTTTTTACCAGCAATGATTTCTGTTTCCTTTCTAGCTCTGTTCCTACCCCTTCCCTCAACAATCCTCTCAGTTTTAAAGTCTCTGCTGAAAACAGATTGAAGCAGGTTGCAAACAGCAGGTAACAAACTAAGATGTGTATTACAATCTAAGCTAGTTCTATACTTTTTCTTTGGTCAAGAGAAGAAGAGTTTAGGCCAAGAGCAAATGGGCTTAGGAAGCCAGTTAATGCCACCCTGCCTTGGGTGTCTAGGGCCAGTGTGATGGGCTAGGGTGAGTCTATGTCCAGTCATTAAAAGAGTCAAGGTGATCAACTTGGACAAGACAAGCTTTTTACTGAGCCATTGTGTGAGCTTGTCTCCATTAATAGCAATGAAAAGAAAGTAAAGTAGAACAGAAAAGTTCAGTTTAATTAAAAAAAAAATTAAAAAAT
This sequence comes from Pseudopodoces humilis, assembly GCF_049639895.1. Classification (NCBI taxonomy): domain Eukaryota; kingdom Metazoa; phylum Chordata; class Aves; order Passeriformes; family Paridae; genus Pseudopodoces; species Pseudopodoces humilis. Next base: position 130,153,480 of record NC_142200.1, read on the forward strand.
CTGGAAGCCTTGTACTTTTGTAATCCTGGCCCAGTATAGCTGCTGTGACGGCACATAGACTAGAACCTTAATCTGCAGGTGGGTGTGGATGAGGAGCTGACACAAAAGAATCAGTGCAATTAGAACTGCCTGCTCTAGCCTACCACTGCAGACCCATAGATATTTTGACAGGTTGTGTTTTGGAAACAAAATTTCTTGGTCAGCTAACTGACTTTTTAGCTCAAGTTTCACTGATTGAAGAGGCCAAGAGCAGAAAACTTTAATTTGTGATTCAGTAAATATTGTGTGGAGGTACATACATCAGGCTTGCTGGGGAACTGGTCACAGCAGCAAGCCTGGCAGAGTTCAAGTACTTGGACAATACCCTTGGGCACATGGTGTGACTCTTGGGGATCATGCTGTCCAGGGCTGGGAGTTGGACTTGGTGATCCTTGTGGGTCCCTTTCAACACAGATTATTCTGTGATTTTGTCATCTATAGACAAAGGTGCTGGTATTTCTATTTAATTGCCACTTTTTTTGTTAATCTGGAGGATGTGTAATTGGCAGATATAGCAGAAAATAACCCTCATTCCCAAAGTGAGGATAATTGCTGTGTCCAATGCCTGATGATTCTTGCTGCGGTAAAGGTGAGAGATTTTTGATATAAAATTTTCTTTTGGAGACTGAGGAAACATTCTACTGCTTTGAACTAAATGGAAAATAAAGATGTACCTCTAACTAGAAAAAGAATACAGTTCTTTTATCAATAACTAATCAGATTTATTTGGGAAGGAATGACAAATGAGATTTTTCTCTCAGCTCTTTGAGGTCTGAGATATTTTATTTTCATTTTTATTTGCTTCCCCAGTTTGCAGTGTCAGTGGGGAGTGTGATTTGTTCTTCCTCTTTTGCTGGGTTCACATGATGCCACTCCTGTTACTAATGCCATAGTGTCGACTCGACTCCATTCACAGCTATTGTGCATTAAACCATTTTGCCACCTGGCATCTTTCTTTCACCACATCTATTGCTTGCAACAAAGCAGTCAGATAATTTTTCTCTGTGGCTGGCACAGCAGAAGATGTGGTAGGAGCTGGTCTGACAGAGCAATGATGGATGACCATAATCTTCCCAGTCTGGATAGAAAGTGTATCACCTACCAGTTTGTTCTGTTCCTGCCAGCTACGAAAGCAAACTAACAAAATAGCCAGATGGCTCCAGCATGGCAACAAACTTATGCACCAGCTACTGGAATAGTTTGACACCTATTTCCTGTGTGAATAAAGAGACTTAAGCTTCTTTATTTAGCTAAACTAACCGGGATGTTAATTCTGTAGAGTTGCTAAGCAGGCAGGAAATGTAAAGAAACAAAAGGAGTTAACTCTGCAGTACTGGACATGTCTCACATCTCCCAATCTCATGTCATGACCAAAACCACGGCTTTAAAACAGGAAGGACACTCTTCAAACTCTTTTCTTTCCTCAAGCTCATCTCATATTCTCAACACATATAGTTTGCCTTTAGACAAATGGTTATAAGGTGACAAAGTATTTGAACCTAGAAGCAAGAATTTCTCTGAGTAGTTCCCCTAAAGCTGGCTGGGGTTTGAGAGTGATGATGAGGAAAGACAGGACAAACAACTTCAGTTGCTGGTTGCTCGTTGCCTAACGAGGCATTTAGGAAAATTACTTCAGTCCTACTCAACCCAAAACATCCTGGACTCACTGCAAGGCTCCTCAGACGCCAATGTGTCGACTTTGAAAAGCCCAGGGCTGATAATTTCTTTCTTACAGAGAGAGGCTTGAAACATCTCTCTTTCCCAGTTATCAAAGACCAGCTCCATATTCAAGGGGCTGCAGGTCCACTGTCAATATTGCAAACTCTTATGGTTTTATCAAGGGTTTTCTCATATTTAGCTGTTCTAAAAGGTTCTGGAGCCAAGTGGTAACATGGCAGTCTTGGATTTAATTTTCAGCAGCACAGCATTTTTATTTCTTCTGACTGGGAAAAGAGCTCGAAATTGGACATTCAGAAGGACTGATGGAAAAATCTCCTATTAGCTGTTTTAATTATTGGTGTTTTAAGAACATCTCATAATACCTTTCCTTGCTAAATGCTTCCTTTCAACAGCTCCATGTAAGGTGCAGAGCATGTGTCAGGTGGACAGTGGTAAAGGCACTTTGCTCAGGGAAGAAATGTTTTTGTGAAAAGAGTAAATGCACAGGATGGATAAAACTCGGTGTTCTTTTTGAAATATAAACATGGAAGCATTTAGTTTGAGATGTCTTTTAAAAGTCATCCTCATGAGCTTCTGAATAAAATTGAATAAAAATCTTCTCATAAGTGCTGAGAAAAACTAAAATATTAAAAAAAAAATACAGTTTTTATACAAAATAACTTACAGTGACTGCATCATCCAATTAAGAAGTAGATAGAAGTCCAGAGTGTAGTGTGATCATTACTGTTCAGTGAGAATTCAGTTGCATAGGCCCTTGCTATTTTTTTTATATTTGAGGTGACCTATTTAAAATTAAAGTCTTCCATAGATGCTGCATAATATATTGCAAGTCCCCCATGCTGTGGCAGTCTGGACAGCTCCCAACCACTGTGCAGGTTTTCCTGTCAAAGCAGCAAGGTTTTATGGTCTTTCCTAGTGCAAGTTCTTGAAACCATTGAATATATTCTCTGTCTGGGAAATCTGCTGCAGAATAACCTATTTTCTCTGAAGCTGATGGATATTTTCAAAATCAGTATTTGCTTATCCCACTGATCCATTCTAATGTTACCCTTTTGCAGAAATTTATTCTGGTTACTGGTTTGATTTGTTTTATTCAAGTTGTTAATTTCCTGGGACTGTTTAGACTTCATGGTTATGTTTTTATTGCCAATTTTGAGAAGCTGGAAGAAGTACTTTACATAGAGGTAATTCCCACAACTCTTGTTGATTCTTGTTCAAGACCAGGAGTTAACTATTTATTGTCTTTCTGCTTTTTATCTGGTGGAAGACAAATATCTTAATGCACAGGTTGTAACCAGGTGTGTCTGTCCAGCAGAAAAGTCTTCCAGGACACAGTGCAAGGTAGAAGGAAATTGCTTTTTCATCCTTATTCTCTGTGTCTGGTTGCCTGGTTTTGTTTTTTTTTTTCACAGTGTGTCTTTTGGCCATTGTCTTAAGACCCTCTTTTTTTCTTAACTGTGTTGGAGAATGCTGTTTCACCTTTGTTATTTGTTTCAGACTTCTCTCTTGACTTTCTTTTTCCCCTAAAACCCATTTATTCATTCGTTACAAAATTGTTGTTGAATGCCTTCCTGATTCAGATGATGATCACATTGCTTTAAAGACTTAACTAGTGTAAAAGAGTTCAGTTACACAGAAGTTTATCTCTAAAATTTGATTACCCAAAGAAATTCACATGATGATAACAACCCTGAGCCCTGCAACAGAAATTAAACAAATAAAAAAACATTCCTTCAGCCTGCTCCTTTGTGGTTGTGGGCAACCAGTGCTCAGGACTGTGAAGCCTCTGCTTGGGCTACCAGCCCCATCTGAGGATTTCTGAGAGAGCCTGGCTCACTGGGCTGTTTGGAGGGGCTGCCCTGTGGGCTGTGACTGGCTGAACCTTTGGAAGGAGTGCAGGAAGAAAGAGTACACTAACTAGTCCTGAGTAACTTGGAGGTTTTAAAATCAGACAAAAAAGTGGCCTGATGCCTGCCCAAATCCAAATACTTCACATTTCATAACCACACAGTCAGCTCACCGTGTGGGAGGGAAGTTGGTGGCCTTCTCATCTGAGTAGAACTAAATAAAATGTAGGTGTCTGTCCCAAGTCCAGTCACCACTGAGGAGGAGACACACTGTTCCAGGTTAAGCACTGGAGAGACAGGTGAATGGCACTCAGATCCTGTCTTTCACTGATAACTCAGTGGGGAGCAGAGATAACTAGACTGACTGCCCAGCTTAGACTAGGCAATTAGCTTTTAGCCAGATATAATTAATCCTGCATGGTATTTAGAGTCAGTCTGCAGCTTTGCAGGTCAGGAGGTGTGAGAAAGAGCACCAATATATTTAAAATGGAGTATACTTTCCTTACATTTCTGTTCTGCCTACATTAATGTAAAGAAAAATGTAAAAGAGTTGCTGTTTGTTTTTTTAATGTAAGGAATAATTTCAATTCTGATCATAGTCAAAGAACAGAAAAGACTGCAATGTTTTTTTTGCTGATTACATGTTTTTCTCTTTGCCAACTCACACCTCTAATAAAGTCAAATCAGCTGCACACTTTGTCTTCATGAAACTAAATATTCACTTTGATGTTAGAAAAATAACCAAGTAAATTAGACCTGAAGTGTTATTTTGGGACAACTGTCATGACATAATACATATTCTTCCTTGTTTGCAGTAAGTAAAAAAGTAATGGATTTGCTTGAAGTTGCTCTCCATGCAATTTGCAACTGACACAAATATTACTTGCATCATTTATTGGTTGTTACCGAAATAATGCTAAAGAACAATAGTTTGCAGTATTTACCTCATAGTCAACTGCTGTATATATCACTGACTTCATGTGCCACTCAACATGTCACATATCTGAGGAAACTGGAAATAAAACATGTCTAATTTTGCAAAAAAATACTTTCACTAAAAATAGCTTTTACTCTTGGAAAAAAAATTACCCACATTGGACAACAGTTTGATGCTTTAGCTTCATCAGAAAGAGCAGTCCTTGTCCTAGGGATTGGTGTATAGGGAAATAAGCCTGCCCTGAGCTCTGTGCTGCTGCCCAGAGTCAGCTTCAAGGCTGCCAGCCAAACTGTTCAACAAGTCTGTGGGTGAGTCAGATCCTGCTGCTAAGGAGATATCTTTCAAAGCCCAGCATCTGAGCCCTTTACTGCAGTCCAAGAAGGCTGGGAGTGATGTTTTAGTTTGACTGTAGCTGGCACAGAGCTGTCAGAGTTACCCTTGGTATGATCTCCTTTCAGTTAATTTGTTTCCTTTCAGTTCCTTATTTAATTGATCTGGGACACTTATTTGATCATTTTGCTTTATCCCCCTTCCCCAGTATTGCTTTCTGTTTCATTCTAAATGCTTTTGGTAGAAAGAGGAAGGTTCAGGTTTACAGTGGGTTAGATGCAGAAGTTCCCTTTTCTCCCATGTGTGTATATGCAGGAGAGCCGCTGAGCAGAAACTCATGTTTTGCATCTGAAGGCTCAAGACAGACTAGTTAAATCATTATATATATTGGATGTAGCTTTTCATCTGAAAGGGAAAATAAATCCAATTCAGGCTGTGTTAAATGGATAGGAGCAAATTTGTTTTTTCCAGTTGAATTCCTGTCAGAAATAGGGTTATATTCTGGTTTACTGATGCTGAATCCTCTTAATTGAATAACATATTTAATGGGATCCACACCCTGCAAAATGTAAAGTTTATCTCCACATTCCAAGACTGTTGCTTCCTAGATGTCTTCCCAGAAATGAGCTCAGCTGGCTCTTCCAGGGGCTGGGGGCTTGGGCACCCACTCAAGCTCTTGGCACCTTCCCTGGTACACCTCTCTTGAGCAGCACCACAGCACAACCTGTGCCTGCAAGGCCTGCAGGTGACTGCTGCTGTCTTGACAACACTGCCACCACGTTGTGTTGTAGCTAGGGACAGGATGCAATAAACCCTAAAAATTTGCAATCCTGTGCAGATTCTTTCATGCAAGTGAGATTATAAAACAACTAAAAAAAGTTAAATGACAGTATTTCTCAGACTAAGGTATTATAATTTTGTGTTTGGGGTCTTTTAAATGGTCCAAATTTTTCATAAGAATATAGCAAATTTGAAAAATGCTGTTGTTAGAAATATTTTTTTTTTTAAGCAGGAAATAATTCCAGACCCAGATTTAATCTTCCAGAGAAAAGTGATTTTTTTTTCTCTGAAATTTTGAGGAATTGCATGCATATATGTATACATATTTTCACTTTTCCTTTATAACTCTCTTGTGCTCTTTAATCATTCATAGGCACAGATTTATTAACTGGGATAAGGGTGAACTCATAGTCCAAAAACTGGCGTAGAACATACTCTTCCTAAAAAGTCTAATTTCAGCCAAGTGACTGCATTTAGATAACCCCAGTGTCTGTCCCTGTGTTCAGCTGATGGCACTGCAGCTCACCAAGCAATTTAGTTTAGTAGGGACAGGTTCTTTTGCCAATTATTTTTCTGATAGAACAGGAAAAGTATAACACTTTTTCCTCCCAGTTTTTAAAAATCCCATTCTAGGAGAATCTGTGGAGTTCCCAGAAGGCTGTGTTCAAGTAAGACAAAAACTTGCCACAAGTGTAAGAAGCATTTCATGACTACTTTATATTAATTTAATATATTTCTCTGTTTGTCTCTATTTTGCTTTTCCTTTCCTTTATTTTTCATTTCCTTTATATGTGCAGATGAACAAAATATCAATACTTCTCTTCCCTGAGACCCTGAGGTCTCTTTCTGACAAGGAATTGCCTATTACACCTGCAGAACTGGCTTCTTCCCTTTGGGTAAGCACCTGGCTTCTTCTTATCACCCTTTTTTAACTAAAGCTAATGAAATTTAGTAGAGCCTAGTTGTAGATCTGAATGTCCAGTCTTCCCACCTGTGGATGCACTTTTTCTTCTCCTACATGCTCAGATAATTTTTTTTCCTTAGACTGTGGAAAGTAAAGGACAGTAAGGAATTGTGGTATCACAGGGCAGGGACAGCTTCCTGCAGCAGGAATCAAAATTGAAGGCTGTAGAATTTAGGTTAGATGACATTATACAGGTGAGGAAATTTCATTCTTTTAACAATGGGGATAAGTTTATTTAAAATAAATTTCTGGTAGTGTTTTAGTACTGTTAATTTCTAGGACAGTTTCATTATGTTAGAGAAGAATCCATATTTTTTTTCTACTTACACAGCTACAGATGATTACTATAGTAGTAAAACACCCATCCTTGCCTAATATCAGGTATATCTGATCCTTCCTGAATGGATAGAGCCCATCTCTTAAAGACTGAATTGCTCAAGATACAGCAGTAGTTTGCAAGGCTTCTGCTATTTTTTACTGTTTAAACTGTATTACCAAAAGAATAAGCAAAGTCTGAGCAAATAGTAATTTCTTAAAATATTCTAGCTAGTGACTCTCTTGATTAAGACAAGAATTGCTCCTTGGCTTTTCACATTATTGCACTCTTGATGTGACTAGCAGTGGGTGGATGTTTCAAACAGAACCTGTTTGATATGAGAGTGTAGGTGATATACTATTTTCTCATTTTCAAATAATCTCCTCATTAGAGAAAGTGTGAGTGGTAAATGAGGAGTTTCTCCTCCAGGTGTCCACTGTGTATATACAGCATGTTTCTCAGGCAATGCTCATTGGCATTTGTAAATGATCTGTTCTCCATCTGAGAGCTTTAAAGTACTGGATACAGCTGCTCATGCTTTGCCCCATTTGTAAATAGTTTTAAATATGCATGATCATGTCTGGCAGATTGTTTTACTTGCAGGATTTATGAGTTTTTTACTTCTTTCTTATAAAATAATTCACTGTAGTTTCCTGCACCCTTCTTTTGAAAGAAACAGAGAATCTGCACATTCTGAAATTCAGGATTTTAGAAGGAACTGTCAGAAAATCATGGAATGTCAGTAATGCTCATGTTTAGACTGCTAATCACTTACCCCCCAGGAGTGCTTTTCCCTCCCCTCCTTATTCAATATGCCATATGTCAGCAATTAACAGTGAGTCAAATTACAGCTCAACACATTTTTTCTCATGCAGTTAGTGGAGTAGGCAAGAAGCAAACTTAATCCAACAACTATTCATAAATGTAATGCAAAGGGCAAATGGAAATTGGCTGGAAAATTATGGATGATGAAATGTCAGTGTTATAAATTATTTTAGCTTCAGATTACTGGGAGGCAAGAAAGAGCTTAATAAATAATAAAATTTTCTAAAATTCTTTTGCTCTTGAAAAAAAATAAAATTATTTTAGAGTCAGACCCCGCTGACTGTAATTGGGACCCCCATGGTGCTGATGGAATTGGTATGGATGACCAGGATGACGTGGTCCATTCCAACCTGCAGAGTGCCGTGCTCAAGCATGGTGCACTGAGTGTAGTGTACAGAAGAGAGCACTAACAGGGCATAAATGGGTTACATTTGCTTGTTTCTCAAGTAAAGGTCAGGTGCTGATTGTTGTAGCCACAGGAGAGCAGCTCAGACCACATGAGAACTCTGCTGGACTCCATCCAAAGAGCAGGTCTCACCTCACTCCAGTTTAGGATTTCCTGGTGATTTCTCAGAGTTGTCTGCAGATTTTTCAAATGTGCGTGTGTGTGCCTGTGTGCATTAAATCATTTCTCATGGACTGTTCAAAAGCTAAGAGAGGAAGTGTCATAGTACAAATAGTGCTGTAAGGATTAGAAAGGTAGTGATAACAATAATCACTAGTGATAGGCACAGGAGTTGATGGCAGAAGCTTAGTATTTTATGATTTCTAAATTTTACACAGATTTCAGAATTAAAATGTAAGGCATAGTAAATATTCTCCCTTTCCTATTTCTCAAAGCTTAATTTTTACATAATCAATATTGATTACCAAAAATCATCAAAGCAAAATATGATTCATCACCCTTACGGACTACACTTTTTGTTTTCCAGACCAAGATTTTCCACTATTGTTTGAGATATTGTATAATTTATATTTGTAAGAGAAAATCTGATAAGCCAAGAAATACTGTAAGTGTATTTCAAACTTATCTATGCCTGGCCCATCTACAATCTTTTGCAGGTGATTATATTTCAACCTCTCTGGTTATTTTGCCTTCAGGGACCAGAACCTATATAATATTTTCTATTATGAACTTATTTCCAGTTCATCAGCTTGATTTAATTAGATAGCAATCTAAGAACTATCATATGGATAGCACAGTGTTCATCAACTTATCTCAATTTTTTTTCAATTTCACTGTAAGCCACTGTAATCTTAAGTGAGGGGTTTCAAACATTCCATTCATTGTATTCTGAATTATATCTAGCCTTGTATTTCAATCCCCCAAATTTTCAGTAAGAGTATTTCTTATGTCTGACTCCATTAGGAAAAAAAAAGAAATAAAGAAACCATATTAGGGAAAAATAGTATATATCTGTGCATGCTTTAAGAAGCTCTCAACTGATAATTTTTCAAGTGTGATGAGTTGCAATATTCCGAATGCAGTGGCATTTGCAGGCATTTCCAGTTCTGTGAGAGAACTGGATCTCCCACAGGGGTATGCCGCTCATATGGATGAGATGTGATTGCAGACAAGTCTCTATGACTGAGCTTATTTTGCTATTTTCTGTATTAAGAAAGAAGTTCTAAGAGGTTAGTGTCTGCATATCTTCATCTTCTGACAGGATTATTGTGACTTCAGATAAATTATTTCCCACCCTGTGTCTCAAAGTGCTGGTTCCCTGACTGTCCTCTAGCTGATCATTTTCATGGAGATTTTTCAGTCATGATGATGAGCATTTGCACCACTGAAGCTATAATGTCATTAATCCACTTTTTCTTTTCAATATTTTTGGAAGAATTATGTTTTTATTATGTACAGGAATAAAGGGGGATCAAAGCTCAGCTGTTTTGTGGCAAAATTTGTTGGAAATAGTCAGAATATATTATTTTCACAAGATACTATGATCTACAGTTTGGCTGCAAGACGTTCTATGCCTGGATCCTGCCAGATTTTCGTGGAGAGAAGGGAGAACATTCTGATTCCTTGTTAGCACTGGATTGTTTGGAGAGACAGCTCATGTGAACACAGGAACTAGGTCTGATGAAAGAAACAGACCTATAAACCCTTCTCCCCTGGCTTCACCCCACAGAACTAGGTGGTAAAAAGGAAATTACAGAGTAAAACACACTGAGGAGAGAGCTAGGGGAGCTAAAAGTGCAAAAGGACATGTACAGTTGAAGGAGACTGTGACAGGATCAGGTATTTTGGAGAAGTTGATAATCATTGCTGCCTAACCACCCACCCACCTACCTACCTACCTACAGAAAAAAAACCCACTAAACCATAAGCTTTTTTCAGTATAACATATAACATTTTTTCAGAACAACCTTTTTCTAGCAAAAGTTACTAGATCTTTTAAGGAAAGAAGAAAAAGCTTTGTAGCAAATAATCTAGATTAGAGATGGAATATCCATTGCCAGTGTACCATATGAAGGGACAGAGAGGCATAGACCAATGCTACTACAGTTTAGAATTAATGGGGGTGGAAAAAGCAGAGGAAGGAAAAATATTAGACATGATCACAGAAATCACTGAACTCAGTCTGCAACTTGAGAGGGAAAATAAAACTAGCAGCTTAATGTAGTGGAAGAGGAAATAACATGATTTGAGAACACAAAGCATCCACAAATAGATGAATTAAGCAGAAGCTGGTAAGAAATTAACAGTAGCAGATGTACATTTAGATCTGTCTTGGGTTGCAGTGCAAGATGTAACCAAAAGTATGTATTCTATTACCAACAGTTAAAACCAGGGGGGGCAGTGTTCTTTATCTCTTCCAAGACCCATCCTCCCTCCAGAGGGATCCCTTCTGTTAAAGGGCCATTGAGGCTCACTGCATGACTGATAAAATGACATCATCCCATGGTGAGATGCACTACCCAGGGGAAGGAGCCAGACATTCCTATCTGGATATAATCTGAGACTTGGAACACCACAGGCAGCCTTTCTCCACTGGATTCCCAGAGGAAGACCAGACTGTTCTACATCCCCACTGGACCTTCAAAGGAAAACTACACCCTTCTACAGGATCACTGCTTCAACAGAACCACATCTGTCACTCCAGGAGGACTGCAGCCATCACTTAATCAGACTGCTGCCAACACCCTGACCAACAGGGTGTCAAGTTGTATTCTGACTCTGACAGTGGGTTGTTTCTTGGTTTTTTTGGGTTTTTTTACTACTGCATTTTTATTTTAATTTCCTTAGTAAAGAACCGTTATTCCTATACCCACATCTTTGCCTGAGAGAATCTTGATTTCAATATTCTAATAATTTGGAGGGTGGGGGGGTGGGAAATTTATCCATTTCAAGGGAGGTTTCTGCTTTCCTTAGCAGACACCTTTCTTTTCAAACCAAGATAAGATGAAAAAAAGATGAATATCCAGGAAGAAGAATAATTTATATTTTGTATTTCAGAAGGAGAATAAAACAAATTTGTGTGGACTTTATAGTTCATTTTCCTTGCCTTCTGTCTCCTCTACTACTATTTCTCCTTAACTATTTCTACATTCTCTTGAAATTTCATTTTCTAGCCAACTTTATCTTGTTATCCAATGAAAATACAGTCCCTACATCTGTCTTGGGCCAGATAGATGAAAAAAACCTTTGAAGAAGAGGCCTGGGGTGCTATTGGATGCCAAATTGAACATGAGCAAAGGATGTGCTTTTGCAGCAAAGAAGGCCAACAGCCTCCTTGACTACAACAGGAAAAGCATCACTAGAAGTCAAGGAAAGTGATTGTTCCCATCTATTCCACACTAGAGAAAGAAACCTGGAGTCCTAACTCCAGTTCTGGGCTCCTCACTACCAGGAAGACATGGACACACTGGAACAAGTTCAGCAAAGGAGCACAGATATTATCAAGGCAGCAAATATTATCTGCCCACCTGATGTGCAAAGAGAGAGTGAGACAGCAGGGAGAGTTTAGCAGGACAGGGAAGGCTCAGGGGTGTCTTCACCCTCTGTGTAGATATCTGATGGATAAAAATACAGAAGACAAAGAGATCCTCTTCTTGGTGGTGTCCAGTGACAGGACTAGAGGCAGTGGTCACAAATGGAAAAAAAGGAGAATGAAACATAAGACAAAACTTGTTTTGCTGAGGGTGATCAGACACTGGCACATGCTGTCCAGAAAGGCAGTACTTCTCAGAACTTCATCCTCAGAGATACAAAAATCTGCATAAGGTACTGGACAACTGGCTCTAGCTGAACCTACTTGAGCAAAGAGTTGCTGTGATTCTAAGATTCTGTGAGTTTTTTCTTTTAATAAAGAAACTTCAATAAAACTTTCTTCCAATAATTTTTTATTTTCTAGATAAGTATGTGTTTAAATTGTAATTCAGGATGCTGTATCATGTGCCTGGACAGTGGGTCCTACTGCTTTGTAAAAGCAGATACCAGCTTCAACTGTAGAGGTATTATATGAACTATATTAGTGAGATGCTTTAATTTTTTTCCATGAGAAGATTTTAAATACTGGATTTACTTCAAGTAAAGAGAGGAAAAATATATTGGAGAAGCTTAAAATTTTTCACAAGGAATAAACTTTTGTAAGTTCATTACTGGGTTGGCATCACTAGAAAGAGGAAAGAAAACCCTTACAAAGTTGGCATTAATGGCTGTCACTGTACTTAACATTTTGGTAAAAAAATTATGACCTTTGCACAAAAAATGCAAAATTATGTATATGGTTAGTTTGTTCAATAGAAATATCTAGGATTGTGACCTTTTTATGTGTGTTTTTTTGGGTAAACTGTTTGGTTTGTTTTCTTTGTTTTTGATTTTGGTTGGTTGGTTTTTTTAGTTTGTTTGATTTTTGTTTCCTTCTCATGGGGAGTTTCTTTTTGATTTCTTTTGAACTAAAATCTGCTCCCTCAATCTCACTATTAAAAGGAGCTGTGGTACCTAATATATGACTAGGGTGCTTCAAGTGAGTGTATGAAGAGGCTTAATAAATAAGGTACTGCTTTATTGAGGAACTGTCTCTCTTTTTCACAATAAAGTTCTCCAGGTACCTGTGTATGCACAGAACTAACTCAGTGTTGTCATGACTAGTGATTAATATGTGTCTTTGGAATGGGAAGATCAATAAAATGCACACTTTTAGAGCACATTATCAGATCAGAGCAGTCCAATAATAATAAGGTGACCTTTACATGTTTTAAAAATGTGTTTGGGCAATCAGCAGTTTAAGACCTGCTTGAGTTTGAGATAGAATTTAGAACACTGTTTTTAAAAGCTGCTAATGTCCTTAACTTCTGTAAATTTGTTTTATGTATTTTAAACCATTTGTGCTATGACTGTTTGATAAATTCTGTGAAAAGTCAATAGCAGTGTGCTTCCAATTTAAATAGATTCATATGAAAAATGTAGTTCTTATTTTAAGTTTGCCACTCGATGATTTTTCAAGGGCTGATTTCCATTTCTTCCATGTACTCTGAGGAACAATAAATGCCCTTCTTCCTAGAATTCCTAATTCTATTAAGCAACATCATATCCTCTTCACTGACTTTTTAAAACCATAAAATCCTCTATTTACACTTTCATATAATGTAGAATGTATTCCATGAATCTGATAGTCTTCGTTGCCTTTCTATGCCCTTTTTTAAGCCCACTATTAAGTTTTTAGAAGAGGTCTGCCAAGAACTTCATGCAACATTTAAGATATGGGCACACTGCAGTAACACAATGATGCTTTCAGTTTCATTCTCTATGTATTTCTTTATCATTCCTACTCTTCTATTTACCAGTCACTGAGCATGAAGTTAATGGGTGTGGATTTCAGAAAACAATAATTTTAAGAATTCTTTCCTGCCTAGTAATGGCTAATTTAGAAGCCAACCTTGGGCAACCTGGGTTATTTTACACTGGAAAGATCAGTTATTAAATCTGCTGATAAACTCTTTGCATCCTCTGTTTGATGATTAATTCATACAGCCCAGGTTTAACACTAGACCTGTGTTTTAAATTCTCTCAATTTAAACTTTTTTACTTCTATTAAAATCATCTATGAAAGGACCTTCCCAGTTTGTCCATGGAAATCTGGTTTCTTTAAACTTTCCTGTATGATTCAGAATGTAACACATGAACATTTCCTCTTTGCCAGCGGAAAGTCCAACTCAGATTCGCCATTCCTAAAAGGAAGTGCTCCTACTTTACCCTCTTAAATTGGTCCCATTTTGCATGAAATTGCTAAAGGATTTTGAGTCCAAAGACAGTGCCTTAGCAAGAACCAAAATTACTGTGAATCGTGATTATAGCACACAGAGAAAAACATAGCTCCTGATTACTGAAATACTTCCTGTCAACACAAGGTCAAAATATTATGAAACTTTTCTTGTGAAAGATGTATTTAGCTTCTTTTCATTATGAGAATTTATGTTCCAGTCCCATAGGAGACTTTACATACGAGAGACAACGACAGTACCTGATGGCATTAATCCAGGTGTACTGTTTTATTCCCAGTGTTAGGGGCAGTGGATTGTCTGCTGTGATTCCAGACTGAGATGTAGTAGGGTGTTCTTTCTCTAGCTGCAGTCACCCAGTAAGGAGTAACAGAAGGATTTTCCAGTTATAAGCATTTTGATATATTTCCATTTGCAGAATTAATTTAGATGAATGCAGTAGCCAGGTAATTAAGTTGCTCTAGTTTATTTTTGTGGTAATAAACTAAGTTGTATTAATAAAGATTGTTTTTTTCAAAATAAGATTAAAATATGTATAATGTGTCTATTTGTTTGATGCATCACATGAAGACATCCTCACAGTAGGAGAAAACACTTCTCACTTTTCATCCTGTAATGCCGAGTAGCTTGTCAAAAATATTTGTTAATAAAGATTTCTGTGAAGTTTTAATATCCCTATATAGAAAAAAATCATGAAATATTTGAATGCATGTAAGAGTTGAAGTACTGATGAGAACATCTAGGCTGGCATTCTGTCTCCAATAATGAGCAACACCAGATGCTTCAGAGCAGATGAATGGATATTTTGGAAATGCAAAGAAAAGTTTTAGCTGAGCAGATTTCTCCCTAACTTTACACACTTTTGATTTGCTTTGTCTCATAGTGAGATATTTATATAATCATCCACTTCTCTGGGACTTTTTTAATCAGTGCAACTGGATTTTCTTTCTACCTGTGGAAACTTTCCTGTCTTTAAGAATCTTGATAACATCATGGCAAGAAGGTAAATATTGATTGTGTAAGACAGTTGAGTTCTGTGGGGAGAAAGAAAAGCATTCTGACTAAAAGCATTTCCAGTTCAACTGGATCCATCCCTGTGAACTTCAGATTGTATGGAATATATTTTTAAAAAACTCCAGAGAAATCTCACTTTGAAATTAGGATTTTGGTACACATATGCTTTTTTTTTTTTCAGGCAAGTGAACAATCCTGGATATTTTCAGTGTTTTCCAGTCTAGCAAATTAAGTGCCTTATTGTTTATTGTCAGTTTCTATTATAACTACTCAGGTCCATTTTTTCATTGGATTAGGATAAGTATTTTCCATTGAAATTTTGCCTGACAGTTTCTGCTAGTTTTAACTGTGTTGCAATCTTTATATGAAGGATTTCTTGGAATTGTGTTATCGTGTTCCTCAAGTGATGGGTATCACCCAATTCAATTTAACTCTCTTTGGACTCTGAAAATCATCAACATCATACTGGCTTCAAACGATTTGAATTACAGAAACTGTCTTTTCTCTATTCTGTAGAAAAATACTAAGAGGACTTTCTGGCAGTTGCATGTATTTCAACTCATGATCATCCTAATATACGTCCTGCTTTGCCTAGTTTTGTATGGGCATGTGACTTGAAATGCCCAGTGCAAAGAGAGAACCAGTCAGGAAAGAAATTAGTGCAGCTCTGCTTTGCAAATTGTTGACAGATGGTTTGAAGGACAATCTTAGCTCTGGCTATGCAACCTCATCTGGTTTTCCAATGTACAGACAGAATATCTTAATAAAATGGTAATTCCAAAGGATTTCCCAGGGTAGAAATCCAAAAGTTTTTCCTGTCCTGGCTAGTTTAGAAACTAATATTTTCTGTCCTATTGCCTGTTAATGCAATTAACTAAGTACAACCTTTGTTCTTTAGTTTGATTCCACATTTCATCCTTGATATGAACTTTAATTACTTTTCAATAGATTTTACTTGCCAGATTCCAGTGATGTTATGGAAAAAGAAAATAGTGAAAAGTGTTTGCAGTATATGCATGGTACAATACAGTTGACCTGAGAAGGAAGCCTGAGCTCCTGGGAAAAATATACCCTGTGTATGTTCTCTTCCTTTTGTAAAGGGAACTGTGCTGGTGGCACCCAGAGAAAACTGTGCCAGGAAGAGCAACTTTTTGGAGATTGGTTTATATCAGATTTTAAAGAGTCTGTAGGAGTTCTGGGCATGATTCTATGAGCATTTTGGCAAATGAAGGACTCAGCAGGTATAAATCAGCACACAGCTCACTTCAGCTAACAGTGCAGTATAGCTACTCTAGTACTATACAGAGGAACTAATTTTCCTTCAGGTGATGGTTGTGTTTCCAGGCATAAAAACCACACTTCATAATCTAAAACTCTGAAAGCATAATTACTTGAGACTAAGTCCTCAGATAATGCACCCTCTCAGACCACAATATTAGTGGAAGAGGCAGAAGGAGGGAGTTTCTACTTGAGCAGAGTTCCAGTCCATGGTGAAATCAAAGCAGCCCTGCTGGATGGAAGTCAGCTTTCTGTTGCATTTACTCTTACATTGCCTGAACATTTCTGCTGAATCATAGAGGCTTCTACTCATACCCCAGGAGACACTCATGCAGTAATTCATAAAAAAATGCCTTTTCACAAGAAAGGGAATGTTTGGAAATACTATATTGTCATAAAGCAGAGGCAGAATTTCCCCAGTGACTTCAAGTGCACACTTACTACACTATGTACAGTTTAAATCATTATATTGTTGATTTTTTTTTTTCTGAAGGCTGCTGACTGTTTGATTATTTTACTCATTTATCATTCTACCACTGCCTGAGTGGAAAAAAATCTATCAATTCCTTCAAAACCATTTAAATACATGATTTTACAACATGCTCTGCTTTATAGGACCTCTCTTTTTCTACTGCTTTCTAATAAAATCCTGCTAGAATCAGTCTGATGAAAACTTCTTGGTATAATTTTCCAATAAGTAGTTTCTGCTTCATCAAATTGAAACAAAAGTACAAGTCTTTGTGAAATAGTAATATCAAATACTAGCTTACACAACAAATTTAATCATCCCCAAAACTGTATCTGTGAGGCCTAAGTGGATGGATTTAATCAGTTACTTTGCTTGTATATTTATTAAATTTACCCAGCTTCTTACAGGCTATGCACTGACAAGTTTAGCAGTGTTTGGACAGAGGAAAGCTCAGCTGAGGGATCCAGAAAGACTCTGTGTGGAACAGCTTGGAGAGAGCAATTTGTCAAGAGTTGTTCAGACAAAAAGATTCAAAAAGTTCAGAGAAAAGCTTGGAACATGCTGTCTTCTCTGTGCTGTCACTTCTTCCCTTTCCCATCATCCCTTAACCAAAGCATGGGGATTGAGCACTGAGGTGTGATAATGTCATAACCACACCTCAACGAGCACTCATTGATGAGCACTTGTGAAATTTGTTCTCTGCAAGAAAACGATGTTTGCCCATCAATTGTGTGCATATGTCAGGTGTGACCCTCTGGCCATTCAAGTACCACACCAGCATGTTCTCCACATAATCATTCCAGAAGGCAGTCAGAGATTCTTGCAGTGGTTTCCATCAGTTCTTGCCCCCTCTAAATGTATTATGATGCCTCTCCTACTGTTCATGTGGTTCAGGTTCAATGTGGGTGATCTCTGAAAGAGAACTTCTGTAGAAACATCACTGATGCAGATGCAGCAGAACTTTGTACTGCATTCATAAAACCTGCAGGATCGTAAGGACTGGTGGCACTGAGAGCCCATCAGAAGTGGAGACTGAGACTTCACCTGTCAGCTTCAGCAAGAGCTCCAAAAATTCATCTCACATCTCCAGCCTGGGCAAGGCTGCTGGGAGCCCTATCTGATATCATTGCACAGATCCTTTCAATCACAACTGAGAAAGGTGGGGAGACCCTGAAAACAGCAGATATTATTCTCTTCTTAAAAATAGGTCAAAAAGAAAATCCTGTGACCAATCCAAATTTATCATCCTCCTTTTGATTCTTAGAAACACCATGGAGTGTGTCCTCTTGGACCACATTCCTGAGTGCATGAAGGCAGTTTTATTTGTGAGCAGTCATCATAGATGTGCTAAGTGTAGACTTTGCCTGAGCAGCCATTCTATGACAAAGTGACTGGATTGTGGATGAGGGGGAAACAGTGTATGTTGTTTGGAATGAGCTTACTTAAAAGAGACTCTTTTCAAAAAGGCTCTCATTATATTTTTCTATTGAAACTAAGGCTTTACAGTCTGAACTGATGGAAAACTAGCTTGGTGAAAACCTGTGAAGTAGAATCTATAGAAGTGAAGCACTAGAGGGGTGTATACTGGCTCCTGTCCTGCAGAGGGACCTTGAATTTGAGCAGGAGGTTGGACTAGAGGTCTCTTTCTAGCCCCTTCCAGCCTGAGCTATCCTGTGATACTGCCCCATCCACAGGTGGGCAGTTCAAAGATTCCTTTAATACCGTCATGATAGCCCCAGGCACTGCCTAGGCGGTGCTGCCACTGGCCTGTCACTGTGATGTGGAGCCCAGCTCTGTGGTTTGTAGCTGTGAGAAGGAGTTGGAGAGGATAACCCTGTCACCAGGGCAGGAGGAACCATGGCAGCTTTGCCCAATACTTGGGAAGCAAAGCCTTTCAGGAGCACGTATGGTCACGTGCCTTTGGTTTGTTCCTGTGTATTTGCTTTGCACATTTCTCTTTACTTATTTGACAACCTTTCACCTGCATTGTCTGCATTATTTGACAGACTATAATAAAGGGGATATTTTATTGACCTTTTGAGAGCACTTGAGGCCTGAAATGGAGGGCAGAAGGCTATTAAACTTAATTCATATTTACTGTAACAACAACTGTTTCACTTGGTTTTTTAACAATATTTCTCTGAGCCATCGGTGCCAGGGCACTCCTAGGAAAATGTCTTTAAAATACTTATATTCTGAGTGGACATTGAAGGTTTAAGTACTGTTCCTTGTCAGATTTCTGCCAGTGCCCTGTAACAGTAGAAAGCTTATCCTGGAAAACATGGGTGGCCTCTTTGAAGATAAAGACTATAGACTCTGCATGTTTTGACTTCATCCCAGGAGGAGGACTGCTTTCTTATATATTTCACTTAGGGGGCCCATAGAAACTATTCTATCACATTGGCCAGATAGAAGAAAAAAAAGCAAACAAAGCCCCAAAACCTAGAAGATTTATTTGTTCTGCCTGAATAATTAATGTTTATGACAAAAGGTGACAATCTGGCATTTGAAGGTGGTTAGAAAGATAAGTCAGCTATAAGGCTGGAGGACAAAATGTAGGAGATTGCTTGCAGTGGAAAATAAATATGACTTTGTACAGGGGTTCGTTGTTTTAAAGAAGCCAGAACCAGACATTTAAATAATCAAGGTGCTTGGGCACCAGGCAGTGTTGCTGAGGTTGACACAAATGACCTCATTCATAGCCTTCCTTCCCTGCTGTGTCTAGGCATGGACCAAGCAGGATGCATGGCAGTGTCCAGCCTGGCTGGAGCACTTGGACTGGCAGGATAACCTTCCCCTTTTATTCACTGGTCAGTGCAGAGCAGCCCACGATGAGCCTGGCATTTTGTATCTGGCATCAACCTTTTTGAGGAGAAGCTAATAAAGCAAAGGTGTCTGGTGGTAATCATGGAGCCTAGTGAACTCCCTCAGACAGGGGTTCCTGTGATTGCATAAGGCTCTTAGGGCCAACAGCTCCGTGTGCCACAGCAGCAACCATGACATCAAAAACAATTACGCAGCATAGTAGTGTCAGAGTAGGAATGTTGATGTCATGAGGCATGTGAATAAGTGCCAGCAGTGACAGGTTTTCTGACATGGAGAGCACCTGCCAGGCCCCTCCAGTACTCAAACTTTTGGTCAAAATCATGGAAGATATGGAAGAAGATTCCCAGCTCAGGAAAGGGAAAGCCAGATGAAACACTTGTTCCAGGAAACCTGATAAGCCAGAGGTAAAACTGGAAATGTTTTGGATGTTTGAGTTTGCAAGAGAAAACACCAGTATTATTTAGAAAGCAAAGGGAAAGGTATTTCCCTTGAAAATTTTGAGTCAACCCATGACACCTGTGAGACATCAGTTTGCCATTATGCTCTCTTTTTACAGAAAACAGTGGGAAACAAGCTTTCTTTCTGCGAGAATATTCAAGCATTTGAGATACCATCTCATTTCAAACCAGAATAATTGAGGTTTTTCAGTGAAGAGAATAACACAGCTCAGGAACATACAGCATCTCCTCTTTCTACCAGGTCTTCAGTTTGTTTGGGTTGCTCCTAGTCAGAGCCTGACCCTAAGAAGCACAAGAAAATTCCCAGTAAAACTCCAGACTGCAAGGCTGGCTGAATGAGATGTAGGAAATCCCACCTTCTCCTTCTCTGGACAGGGAAAATCCTGTGTTTGGAAGTACCTGGGAGTCCTAATGCCAGGTGGGCTGCTCTGGCACTTGGGACCACTTGGCTCTGAGGTAAGTGAAGAGCATCTGTCAGGCCTGAGCTTCTCAACCTGTTTCTGGGATGGGCATGGTGCCTGCCAGCCTCAGAGGCCACCCAGCAAGCAGGAGATGTGGCAGGAAGCCCATTAGCAAGGCAGGGGATGATAACACACACTGCCAAGATGAGTACCTACATCTTCACATGCAGCTGACCAGTGCACATGGGATGATTGCTCAGGCTTGAACTGCTCTTTCTGAACAGAGAAATATTGACAGAATTTTTTTGGCTTGCTTTTAACACTGATATTATGAGGAGAGAGAGGGGAAGTGTTTGTGATAGAGCCTTGTCAAAGCTTTATTGAGTGATTTCATGTTTTCAAGGACGTAATTCCCAAAAGGCTGTTCTCCTTTTTATCACATTAATCACTCACCAGCACTGAGGGTATATCTATGTGACAAAATGAAGTAATGTGCAGAAGCTGTGATGGAAACCAGTGCAATCCTATCCAGGGAGCAGGACCCCTGGCTAACCCTGGGAGCTTATATGTGTACGTATACGCAAGAGTGAATACTTCATGCACAGGGTGCATTGAGAGCTCCTGACTCAGTCTGAGAACAGTTTCTAAGATATAATCAGAGTAAAGAGAGAGAAGCTGAATAGTTTAATCACAGGGCATTACAGACTAGCTACAGACACACATTTTCCCAGTGAGGTGAAAGGAATTTCAATGGCTCCCCAAGACAACACTGGAAAACCATTCCTGTAGATCACATTTTCTCATGTTGAAGGGAGAAGGAACTGAGAATTGCTGGTTGTATCTTCTTCATCAACACTGTCAGCTTGGCATCCTGCAGTTCAGAAGAACTCTTTCCTCTGGCTTTTTTCCCAAGGAGTTTTAATCAGTGGATGTAGATGCTGTGGCTTAAGCAGGTGTGACTGTACTTTTAATAATGCAAGGTAGGTTTTTGCTGTCATTGGAGAGAGAAGAGACATGAAAACTGTGAAGGACTACTGCATCTAAGAGGACTTTAAAGACAATGAGGTTCAGCAAATTAGACTAAATTGCCACTGTAAATTTTGCAACCAAGTATGTAAAATTCTGGCATTAGAGGATGTTTCCAAGAATGAAACTATAGTGTGCATAACTGCAAACTGAGAGTTGTTCACAGGGATACCTGTGTCAGAAAATGCTGATAGAAAAATTGCCAGCACCTTCCAGAGAGACACTACTGTTAATAAGAGGTGCTGTTGCTAGCAAATTTCATATCTTTATTCCTCATCAAACACAAAACAGAAAACATGTAAACTGTAGCTAGACAGAAGCAGCGCCTTCTAATAGCAGAGCATTCTTGTTAGCAAACTCCAGCACCTGAAATTGTTCTGAAGGGCTTACATTTCTGATAATGTTTGTCATTCTTTATGTACTCATTGTAGGGAGTTGAAGTAAAGGTAAAGCAAGTTTGTCTATCACTAGCAATAATTGATTAAAATAAAGGTCAGCAAAACATGAAGGCTGAAACTGTATATACTAAAATTAGCAAAACCCAGCTCACTTCACCCAACTCACTTCTGGAGGCCGTCCCACAAACATTTGCATCTGTAAGAGTATCACCTTTCTTGTAGAAATTACATTTACAGAATAAGCACAAGTAAATCTGGAAGCATATAATTAAAGTTGTGGTCTGTTTCTTTACTCATGTAATTTTAATTTCTCATTCTTAATTCTAAGGAGCAAGAGACCACTGTTTTAATCTCTTTAACTTTGTTCTTTTTACCCCAAAGTGGAACTAGTTCTGTGGCTATATGCAGCTGGTATACATGCTCTTAGATGTGTGTTAACTTTCTTCAGGTAGATTTATATCAAAATACTGGAGAGCTCCATATATTTTCATATAATGCAATTTATTGCAGGCAGAGAAAAATATTATATATAGAGAAGCCATGTTGGATTCCCAACAGGGTGTTGTACCTTTCCTACAGGCGTATATAATTTACTGGAAATTAGTATTTTTATATGCTGGAAAGCAGCCAGAACTAGTATGCTTTGTTGAATAATGTGCTCTGGTTCTGTACTTATAACCAATGATGAACTGGTATCTGGTGAAAAAAAGGACACATAGCCACTCATGTACCAAAAATACAAACCCCATGTTCACACGTGGGGAAGAGAAGGGATGAGGATTCACAGAAAAAATCTGAGGGTATGGGAAATGGAAATGGAGGCAGGGAAGACACTCATGGCAGGGAAGGACAGGCTGGATAGTGCGTGTGTGCAAAGGGAAACGCTGGGGAGGGCAGAGCTCAGAGTCACGACCCAGAGAGGAAAGTAGGGGCAAGATGTGGTGGGGAGATGTGCAAGGGGCTGTGCCCACCTGTGCCCACAATGTGAATCTGCCATCAGAGATCTGAGCATAACACATCTGGTGTCCTGACACTTCTTTCCCTTTGAGCTGGTCTAATTTTCACACTGATTCAGCTGGGCAGGAATAGTTTTGGTTGTCTATGGCACTCTGGCATTACTTCACTGGTTATGGCACAGCAAATATTCTTAAGTAAAAGGTTTTAATAAGGGAAAACCTTTATTCCAGTAGACCACTTTTTTAAAGAGATGAAAAGATGCTCTTCCTATGCAAGATATACATTTTTATGTTTTTCTGTCTGCCTCACATTATCAGTGAACTATATGCAGACACAAATGTTCATGGCCATTCCCTCCTGTGGTTAATAGGGGACTGGAAATCTTTGGTCTGTGGAGAAACTAGCTAGTGGAAGAAGGGCTCTGATAAGAAAGTGTTGACAGCAAACTGATGCAAATAAATTCTTCTGCAATCTTCCCACAAGGTGAAAAGGAGGTTTTTTTTCCATCCAGAACACATACTCTTTAATGAAGGTCCCTAATGGGAAGATGGGAGACAAGGAAAGTTGGAAAGCAGACTTAGTACCTTTCTCTACATGTAGTTTCAGTCCTTATGTCTTTCTAGTTCTTGCATTTGAATTTGCTGTCCTGCAAATAGAACATGTACCTCCCCAGCGACAAATAATGAAGATTCTTCATTCAGCCCAGTTGGGAAGATTCAGTGCTTCTGGAGCCAGTGATTACAGGTTTGCTCTGCTCTGTGTAGCTTAGCATGTTATTATTTTTTCCTTTGTCTGAAGAGAGCCTGAATCAGCACAGAAGCACAAATTGTTGTATACCGCTAGCTAGTAATCGATTTTTTCTGTTCATTTGAGGGGAAAAAATAGACTTAGACTATAAAACTTCCTATTTTTTCTTCTTCTGAAGCAAATCCTGCCACAATTTAATCTGACACGAAATTTTAAACTGAGTATGAAGAGAGAAAGAAAAAAAAACATTCAAAAATAGTCAAAAGGAATAATGAAATTCAAAAGGGAGGGTGGCTGGTAAAAAAAGAAGAAAAGAAAATATTAAAGTGTCAACTAATGGTGGTCAAGAAAGCTTGAGCTGCAAGAATGGTAGCAAGGGTAGAAGGGTGTGTATTTGTCCAGAGTCCTGGTGTTAAAGCCACGGTGTGCAGAAGCAGATCATGATTCACTCTCAGGAAGCCTGAATCCACATCAGCTGCCTGCAGCAGCTTGGGGAAGGACTGCTCAGCACACACAAGTGAGATACTGTGTTGTGCTGGAAGCTGGGTACCAGCTTCATAGTAATTCTGCCAGCCTCAAAGCCAGGACTTAAGCAAAGCTTTCATTGTGTTTAATCCTTCTTAAAGGAACAGAATAAATTAAGGAAAAAGTGCAAAGTCAGCACGTAGCTTGGACAAGGATTTGGGAATTTGTTGAGACATCACTAAACCCAGAACTCTGAGCGTTTTAGAGACTTATGATGGAGACTGGTTAATGGTTATCACTGAAAGACTGAACTATTGAAATGTCATAGAAAGACATTCTGTCAAATTTCAATTCAGGAATGGTATAAGATGTGAGTTATTGAAGTTTTTTTAATGAGGAAACAAAATATCATGTGCAGTGCATGAATTTTTATTAGAAAATATCAAGAAAAATCAGAAAAACCTTTGAACAAACTGCATTTCACATTATTTTGATTTAAACATTTTGTAACACTTGATGTTTTATTGTAAAATGTTTTAGTTTTGGGAAAGTCTTATTTTTCAGTAAAAAAAAAAGCCTTTAAAAATTGTTTCAAATATGTTTAATAAGTTTTAAACAAACAGAATAAGCTTTCATACCTCTTTCTTTATGAAAGGAAAGCAGAGCAGAAAATTAGAAAAAAGGTGATCACCATTCCCTGTTTATCATATACAGCTAAGAAATAGTGCTTATACTGGACAGTTATAGGAATAATTAGTGTTTATTGTAACAGTAATCATTGGCTAAATCAACTCAAAATTTTTTTAGTCTGTAAATCTTTTTGCACAACTCCACCTGAGGGGACTTGAATCAAGGAATAGTTCAGAGCAGACTGCTCATTTCTAATTGGTTTTTTTAGGGTGGATAGAGATTTGTTCTTTGGTTTCTGTTGCCACATGGCAAAACGTTGTTTCTGCATTTTTAACTCCATGTACATGAAATGTTTCAGTTACTTATTGCCCATTTGTCTCAATAAAACAATGAAGGCTGCTGATCAGGGTGGGCTGTGAAGAGTGCCTACTGACAGAGTCATTTTTCATACTGAACAGCCATTTGGGGGAGAAAAGAGAAAGAGAAAAAAACACTTTAACAGCTTGCAATGTAACTGGAATTCCCTGTTCCTTTGCTAGTTTATAGTTGGTAAATAGCTTCTAGAAACTCATTCCTTTTGGCCTTATTCCATTGCTTCTTGAGCTACTAAAAATGTTTGCAGAAACAGCAGGGGTTGTAATACCTGTTCTCTTAGTTCTTCACTTAATGCCGTCTCCTACTGTTCCTAATATTTGTAATTACAGAAGAATTGTTTATGATTTAATACTTACAGAATTTTTACTCTTGTTTAATCTATTTTTACTGTTGTAAAAGCATATTTTCCAAGGTTTACAACTGGTCTATCAACTTTTCTTTGTGTTGGAGTCTTGGCCTTATAATTTTTAAATTGTGAACGAATGGTTGCTTTTAATTTTATATAACTGATTAGAACTGTGTAATGAGTTGCTATTAGTACAATTTCATGTATAGTTATATTTTTTTGTAAAACTTTCTGGATAGAATTTGCTTTACTCCAAGGGCTGCTTTCTTAGTCTGGAGGGGTTGAGGAGGGTTGAGGAGGGTTGAAGTTGTCTAGTGGTGCAATCCCATCCAGAGGCACTCCTCTGGCAACTGAGGTTTGGGCAGAGCATGCTATCCTGCAAGCACTGTTAGATACTTTGTGCAGAGAGAGCAGATGAAAAAGAAGCTTGAGCTAATGATACTTGGGTTAAACATTTCTCAATGGTAGAAGAAATCGTTTCTGTTCACTTGGATGTCTTCCTCCCAGTGAACTCCATGTGTCATATTGGATTTGAATATGTACACTTCTTTAGTGCTCTGCCCTCTCCCACCTTAGGAATCTTATAAAAGTGGTCATGATTTGTCATAATTACTCTTTTCTGTCTTGCCTGGTTATTTTCTCACAATTGTTTCTCTCAGTGTCTTTCAGCTGAAAGACATTTTGTTTTTCCCAGATAGAAGACTTCAAGTCTGTGATTTCCCTTTCCTACATAGCACAAGTAATTGTTTATTTTCACAAGGTCTCAGCTGATATTTGTCACTGTGGGATTTACCTTTTCCCCCACACCCCTTGTTACTTTTCAAGTCATTGTGCCATTGAAAGATTATTTTCAGTTTGCCAGCTAAACTTTTCAGCTGTTCTTTTTTACCACTTTCACACTAGTGGTCTTCAATTCCTGACTGACCTACCACTTCTTTTTACATATCTATTGTCATTTGTCACTTTGCTATCCAAGGCAGAGAAGTCTTTTAAAATAACTTTTCTGGCATATAGTAGGCTGGTGTTTGGAGAGATTATAAAGGTTCTGAAAATGTAGATTTAACTCTAGGACTGTGCTTGACAGTAGTTATGTTCCTTGGGAATATCTGCAGTTTTAGTCTTTGACTGCCTTCATCACTGGATATTCCAAATGACCATAATGTACCACATTATCACAAAACAAAGAAAGCAAGAAAATTCCTGCCTGCCCACAGGCAACAGGACAGGCAGTAGGAATGAGATCTATCCTAGATCCTCGACTTAAGAATATATGGAATGGTCTGTTGAATTGCACCTTGATCCACCGTCAGGAGTGCTCTACCTCTGACAATGGCACTAGGAAACTCTTTCTAGAATCAACATGAGAATCTGGCCACCATGTGGTCCATTCCCCTTGTACTCCACCAATATCTAATTAAAAAAAAAAAGGGGGGGGGGGAGAAAAAGAAAAAAAGAACATTTCATTTTTAATACTAGTGTGAGTGTAAAATTTTACATCACTGCAGCTGTAAACATCAAAACTCACCATTATTCCTGTAGCTCTACTCCAGAGCATGTCTTTTATGTGAAACTACAAAGTTAAACTGAGGAAAGCACTGAAAGGAAAAGAAAATTATTTTAAATACTTAGTATTTTTCTATATAATCTTAAATAGCACTCAAAATTTCAAAGCTTTCTTTTGTGATATCTCATCTAATCATGAGCATCATTGAACAAAAAATTAGTATTTTCATGTTCAGTGACAGTGCTATCAGTGGCTGAACTTTGCCTTCTTCAAAATGTAGCAAAAGACATTTGGAGTGACTTTGCAAGTCTTGGTAAATATGTTCTATTCTTTCTTAGCATATATTATGTGCTTCAGAAAAGTTACTATTTGTCTCTGTTTTTGCTGATAGTAGTAGTACCTGGTAGGTTGTTTTGGTTTCATTCTATATCTGCTGCTTTCACTGAGATGTCTGCATCGGCTTTTCAGTGTTGCAGAATTTCTCTGCACACCTGCATGTAGCACTGAAGAACCTTAAAGGATGCTCTTTCAGACAATCTCTGTACAAATAACCAATGAGAAACCTGAGAAGCCATGGGAACATGCTTCAGAATGTTGCCTGATACCAAAACACAAAAACTCTTGCACCAGTATTAAAATGGCATGATAAAAAAACCCCAGTTCTTCATTGGGAACTTCTGGGTGCATCCATAGCTGTGGGCTATGGGCACACTCAGTATCAGATTTCTGCATTTTTTATAAGTTTAACAAATTATCATATCTGACAAACATTGTTCAATTAGAAGATCAATTGATTAGGTAATTTTTCCCCAGGTACTGCTCACTGGAGTTGATCCAGGGCTTCTTTGCCCCACCTCTTGTTATGTCTTCTCAGATTTTGGTTAGAAAACAAAATGTTCTTTTTATAGGTCCTCTACCTCAAAATAAGACTAAAAAGTATTTCAGGAATGTGTTATAAGGTTAGCTTATTTTTCTAAAATTTAAGAGAAAGGGCAGGAAAAATACCAGGTGCTGTATAAGCATGTGTTAATGATTTACAAAGCTACAGACATATGAAAAATACATAAAAAGGAAAAATCTTTAGGCATCAATAAAAGGTGGGTGATATAGGCAGGACTAGGAACTTTTCTGGGCACCAATCAGTTAGATGTGCTGTGGTTAAAACTCCTAATTTTAAGCATGTTCTATATTGGCATTTTGTATGTACAACTTGAACAAAATGTTTGTCTTTCTCAGCTGCTTCAGTGTTTCAGGCCTCCTGCAGCTTTTCTTGTTTGCTGGTAAGAGAGTAGAAGCTCACTGATGTTGTCTCAATTTGTAAATTTCAAAGAGCTGGTTTCAAAAGACAGGCATTTCAAATTCCCTGTGCCAAAACTTCTACCCCTTCCAACGATAATATGTGTAAATTGAAGAGAGAGATCACACTTATACCATCCCAGAAAAATATCTGATATTTTCTGTTGCCCAGCTGTCTTTGGAAGAAGCAGTATTTGACTAATATTTGCCTTATCTTAAGAGAGCCTATTTTTCAAATATATTATCTGATGAATTTCAAAGGCTGCTTCATAAACTGTGATCATTTTCCTTGATTGTATCCCAGATTGGTGGAATCTTTATTTAATAAAGAAGTGATGTATGAAGAAACAAAAGAATGCTCACTTATGAAGCATAAATCCTTTGCTGAAGCTTCTAGACAGAGGAAGAGCAAATAGAAGAGCAAATAGAGAAAATATAATCACCTCCTATATGAAATGAAGAACTTTGCTGATGGAAGAGAAGACCAGACAATCACAGCTCCATTTTGAATCAAAATGTTTGCTTTAATAGCTTTTGTCTTTTGATGTTTTCATGTTTCCATAAAAGACTTAAATTTTATGGAGAAAAAATAGTTTTCTAATTAGTTCTAAACCCAAAATAAATATCTTTATGTAACCAAATAAAGGGATGTTGAAATCACTGTTTCTAAATCCTTAGGTATCTATCACTACATAAATAAAACAGAACACTGTGGTGGAAGAGATTGTATGCAAAACTGGTTGTTAGTTTAGAAACATACTAAAATGTTTATCAACTTGTAAATCTAGTTTTGGGTTCCATTATTACCTGTAACATGTACTATAAATTAAAATATATGTTTCTCATAGGTAACTTTAACCCACATATTTTGAGCCACAAGTTAGATAGCTGTGCCATTCATCCTACTGTTTGCAAGTGGAAATTTGATTTTCTTTTCTCTCCTGATCTCTGATCACGGTATTGTATTGGGTCTTGTTTGACCTTTTACAGAGAAATGGAACATTTAAACAGGAAGAGTGAGATCTAGAAAAGGCAAAGCATTTCCATGACATTATTTCATTTAGAAATTCTAATGGAACAATTGTACTTCACATTTTGTGTGCTTGGCAAATTCCTAGTTCTGGCTAGGCTCGTACAACACGTGTGTGTCTGTCTCCAGTTACACAGGTAAGAGGCCAGCCTTTGAATTCCTTTGTTTCTGGAATCTGGGACAACCATTTCACAAAATAATCCCAGGCAGGGAAGCCCAGATCAATTGGTTTCTCCATCTGTTCAGTTCCCATAGCCTGAGACACAGTGCCCAAGGAATCAGCCCCCAAAAGTTAAGTTTGAAGTCGTGTTCAGGGCTCAGCTTCTGGGTCTGTGGCATCTTCTACATCACACTTGTCTCAAGCATGGTCTAGGAAACTTGTGCTTGAACCCGAGGAAGCAAATGGGTCTTGAAACCCAGACTATTCCTTTCTGGAGTATGCAGCATGTTCATACTGTCAGCACATCATTTTCTATCTATGCAGCATGTTCATACTGTCAGCACATCATTTTCTATCATGAAAAAGGAAGCCTCAGAGTAATAGGTTGCCTTATACCATTCCTATGGCTCACAAGTGAAAAACAAGGACTTAGGTAAGAATCACATCTGCTTCCAAGATGCCAGAAGAATCCTGTCACATACAACACAACAGCTCTGTGTCCTTGGGACAGTAGCTTGAGAACAGAAGGTTTTCCCTTGAGCATCTGAAATAGCTGCATTCACCCGAACTGTGTCTCTGGTGGGAACTGCATGGCTGGTTAGCAGTTCATCTCAAGGTGAGCAGTGATGGCTCAGTGTCACTGCAGACACCTGGTCAGCCCACAGCAGTGCTGGCATCAAACCAGGCACCCGTGTTACAGCACCTCAGCTGTGTCCCCTAACTCAGAGAAAAACACCTGCTCCGATAGTCAAAAGTTTAGGCAGTTTAGCTTCATTTGCAGCCCAGGATTTGAAACTCATTGCATAGACACACTCACTGTATTTCAGTGTTTCCTTATGAAATAATTTCCTTGTGAAATAAGGCTTTGGTTCTTGGAGCTTCCTTCTGTTTTGTCTCTCCTCCCTTGAGCCATTTCAGCAGGAAGGCCTAATGACTATATCCAAGTGAGCATGTTCTTGGTGAAACTGTGTTATCTGTGTCCTTCTCTTGCTTTCCCAACTACTCCTGACCTCGAGTCCTCTCCTAATGGGAATATACCACACAGTCTTCAGGAGACTTACCTGAAAATAGAGGGATGAAATCCTACCTTTCCTCTTTGCTGTACAAGTCCTTACCCTATACTGGGATACATATGGATGCACCAAAATATGTCTTTTATTAAGTAAACATACTTAAATATCTGCCTGAATACTTCTTGTTCTCCTCCCTGGATGGGCCTAATTTTACATTTCTTATGGAGAGCTGATGTTGAGCAATAGTGGCAGCTTCCTACTGTAATTATAAAAGAATATAATGACAAAGAAATGAGGAACAAGGAAAGTATCCCAAGGGCCATACAGCAATAATATATTCTATGAATTGGTTTTCAACTTACTTGTAAGAAGGAGGAAAGATAATTAAACTTGTGTATCTTTATTTCTCTGCAGCATAATCCCAAGGGCTAATTTAGGTTAAAGCATGCTTCACTCATGGTATCCTGCAACAGGATTTTGCTTCATACTGTATTAGATCTCACAGAATCACAGAGTATGCTGAGCTGGAAGGAACCCACCCAGATCATCAAGTCCAGCTCCTGGCTCTGCCCAGCACCATCCCCAAGAGCCACACCATGTGTCCAAGAGTATTGTCCTAACACTTCTTGAACCCTGCCTGGCTGGTGCTGTGGCCACTTCCCTGGGGAGCTGTTCCAGTGCCCAGCCACCCTCTGGGTGAAGAATCTTTGTCTAATATCCACCCTAAACCTCCCCTGTCACAACTTCAGGCCATTCCCTCAAGTCCTGTCACTGGTCACCACAGAGAAGAGATCAGTGCCTGCCCCTCCTCTTCTGCTCACAAGGAAATTGTAGCTGCAATGAGGTCTCCCCTCGGTCTCCCCAGGCTGAAAAGATCAAGTGACCTTAGCCACTCCTAATATGACAATCTTCTTAGCCCTCCTTCGGACACTCTTTAATTGCTTAAAGTCTGTTTTATGTTGTAACACCCAAAACTGCCCCAGCAGTGGAGGTGAGGCCGCCCCAGAGCAGAGGAGGACAATCCCCTCCCTTGCCCAGCTGTGATGCTGTGCTTTGTGCCCCCCAGGACACGGCTGGCCCTCCTGCCTGCCAGGGCACTGCTGATTTATATTCAGCTTTCCATCAGTAAGGACCCCCAGGTCCCTTTCCATGGCACTGATCTCCAGCCTCTGTCTGTACATCCAGGACTTTCCCATCCAAGGTGCAGAATCCAGCACCTTCCCTTGTTGAGCTTCATGTGGTTGGTGATTGTCCAGGCCTCTGCCTTTCTGAGGTGTCTCTGCAGGGCCTTTCTGCCTTTGAGAGAGTGAACAGCTCCTGACAGTTTTGTATCATCTGAGAAGCTGTCGCTAAAGGACACAAAATTATTCACACAAACACCTCTCAGTGTCAGAACAGGAAAGAAAAAAGCTTTATTCTCTGACTCCAGTATTTATAGATACTCGACAATGACCAGGGATTGGATAATTAAGTTACCACATTTCCAAGCACACTGGTCATGCAAAACGTCCATCAAATGATGTTTCTTAGAAGGAATGTGATAAACAACTTTCATGGGAAAGTAGCTAAAACTATGAAAACATTATCAGAAGGCTTTAGGTTTCAGGGCAACAAGAACCTGCTTTGTGTCCCTTCCAGTCCTGCATTCAAGTAATTTATGAAGATGTTGAAGAGCACAGGGCTGAAGATGGAGCCCTGCAGAACTCCTCCACTAGTGACAAGTCACCAGTCTGATGTCACCCCATCCACTGTCACCCTTTGTGCCTGAACCCTGAGCCAGCTGCTCACCCATCACATGATGTGAGCTCAACATTTTGTGCAGAGGGACACTGTGAGAGATAGTATAGAAAGCTTTGTTGAAATTAAAAAGATTACGTCAATTGGCTTCCCTTTATCAGCTAGGTGGGTTATCTTGTCACAAAAGGAAATCGGGTTTGGTAAGCAGGACTTTCCCCTCATGAAGCTGTGCTGGCTTCAGGCCATCAGACTCCACAGATTTGTAGGGATCCAGATGGAGCCCCAGGCTGACTGGAAATTGATCTTTCCTGCAGTCATGGTTCTCCAGCTCGGGACACTGAGACCCCCTTGGTCCATCTGGTGTTGATGATGTTGATGGCAAAGAATATGTTAAACCTCTGCCCCTGCCCATATACCTGTTTGTGAGACCTCTCTCATCCTTTAATGAGCTGACATTAGTTTTACACTGCCTGATGACATTAATATATTTGAAAAAACTCTTTATTGTCCCCCACAGTTTTGGCCAACTTCAGCTCCAGGTTTGGCTGCCTGAATTTCCTCTCTACAGTATCTCTGTATCCTTGCCATGTTACCTGGCCCTGTGCTCACTGGGCATACACCTTCCTTTTTGCCTTATTTCCAAGAGAAGGCTCCTGTTCAGCCAAGCTGGCCTTCTGCCTTGCCTGCTTGACTTCTGACTTTTGGAAATTGCCTGCTCCTGTGCCCTTAGGAAGTAATGTTTAAAGTGACCAGCACTGATGGACTCCAGCACCTGCAAAAACATAATCCCTGGGGACCTTATTTACTAATTGCTTGAGAAGCCTGAAGTCTGCTCTCCTCATATCCAGAGCTGAGGTTTTGCCAGCACTTTTCCTCCTGTTAACAGAGACTTTAAACTTGATTTCTTCTTGGTCACCGTGGCCAAGACAGCTGCCAGTCTCCACTTCGCTCACAAGATCCACTCTGTTGACAAGCAGCAGGTCAAGCGGGGCATCTTTCTCAGTTGCCTCCCTTAGGACCTGTTCCATAAAGCTGTCATCCAGTTTTTTTAGGAATCTCAGAAGAGCCAAAGAAGTCCTCTAAAGTGAATGAAAACTGTGTTAGATTCTCGGTGAAGAAATACCTGCTCTTCGCTCTTGACTGTACAAGGTCTTCAAAGTTTTGGATGCAGCTGGATAAGTAAGAATGTAAAGTGCAGGGCAAATAATAAATATGTACTTTTCTGGTTGTGCTATAGTAATGCAATTGCCACCAGGTTAAACGACATTTCAAGTGTCATAACTGTCTTTTTGCAATGTCTAGGATGATGAGAAATGCAATTTAACTTTAATAAATTCATAACTTTATTGTCATCTGCAGCAAATCTTCACTTACTGTTCAAGGTTCCTCTTCAGTTCTCTACAAATGATTATTTGACTGCCTGTCTTCTAATTTTCTAATCTCGATCCATACTGAATTTTAAAACAATAAAAATCATTCAGTGTGCTGAGTCTAGGATAAGAAAAACATTTCTATAAAGTTCTCAAAGTGCAGATATCCTGTCCTTATGAATTCTCTTGCTCTCATGGTTTAACCACAGACAGCAGCTCAGCCCCACGCAGCCGATTGCTCACCCCCTCCCCGTGCTGGGATGGAGGAGAGAACTGCAAGACTAAAAGTAGGTAAACTCGTGGGTTGAGATAAAGACAGCTTAATAGGGAAAACAAAAGCTGCACATGCAAGCAAAACAAACCAAGGAATTCATTAATTTGGCACTTCAAGTGGGCAGGCAGTTGTTAAGCCATCCCCAGGCAAGCACAGCTCCATCACATGTCATGGTGACTTGGGAAGACAAACACCATCACTTCCAACATCCCGCTGCTGTTCATCCCCAAAGCTTTCTATGCTGAGCACGATGCCATGCATGGTCTGGAATATCCCCTGGTTCAGTTAAGGTCAGCTGTCCCAGCTGTGTCCCTTCCCAACATTTCGTGTACTCCCAGCTCCCTTGCTGGTGGGGTGGGGTGAGGAGCAGAAACAGCCTTGACTCAGTACAAGTGCTGCTCAGCATGAAAATACCCCAGTTACTAGCACAAAATCAAAAGACAGCCCCATACCTGCTACTGGGAAGAAAATTAACTCTGCCCCAGTCAATGCCAGCACATATCCTTATTTATAAGCATGATTCATCATTATACTATAGGACCAAACTAGATGAATTTAAACAGCACTCCACCTATGTGTAGAATAAAGTGACATAAGACAATATAACTGTGGTTACAGTTGATAAAGGTAATCCTCCCTGGAGATTTTTATTCTAGGTAAACAATTATGTACACTGAATAAGCTCATACTTTTGCAAGGCCTTTAGTGAAAGCTTGCTGTTCATTTCAAGGACAGGCTCTGTGAAGGCCATTGCCATCAAATTTAGCCTGTCACTGTATTGATTAAGGTGAGGTCATTTTTGCCCTTGATGTTTGCCCATTTTTTTATATTACAGAATTCTTCAGTACAACACATATTATTTGTAGAAGAAAGTTATTTTTTTTTTCATCATTTCTACCCAGTTTATAAAAAGTATTTCTTGGTTCTTTTATTATGCTTGAAAATACAGTGAGCTCAGCCAGAAATTAAGTGTGTGTTTAAAATGTCTATCTTAGCTGAGAATGGACACTGGGTAGCTGACAAGTGCTAACCCAAGCATGACAAGTTAGTCTAGTCTGCAGTTTCCTTTGTGGGTTTACACATAATCATTGCAGATAATATCAAATAATAATTAGCATTTGATGAGTTTTGGGGTTATTTTTTCATCCTGCATATATTTAAAGTGCTCAGCTGACTATAATACTACATTAATTTGTATCAGTTGCTTGTTTGGCAGTTTCTCTTCTCTGTATTTGCTGTTACTGCAAATAATGTATTTTGGACTCTTAAAAAGTGAGGGAGGAGCTGAGACAAAAGCAATCAGTAAAGAGGAAAAAATACCTCAAAAGCAACCTGTTGCCTCAACCTCAGTCGAAGATCTGGCAGTTGCAGGAACCTGATTAGCACTGCTACAAGACAAATGCAGCTGTCCATTCCTGGTCTGCAGGTGTTGCAGTAGGTATTCCATTGTCTGACAGCCAGTGTTTTCAATCAAAGTAATTATCTCCTGTAGGAAAAATAAAGTGTTAGCCATGTTGTTCTAACAGCAATTACCCGTCTGTAACAAGATGGGCACTTGGAGAATACTATTAAATCACTGAGCTTCTGACCCTGTGGTCATTAGACTTTCCTTTTTCATTTCCACTTGATGTCAGGTGTCTTCCTCACTCTCTGCCTAATTCTGGCTTCTGATGCTGTGTGCTTTTGAGGGTCCTAGAGATAATGTCTGAGCCTTGAAAGGCTGTTTTGTGCAGAACTGAGAGCTGGCTCTGTTTCCTTGGTGTCAGTGAGCACTGAAATGACAGTGCCCAATCTGTTGTAGCCAGAGGACCGAGCATCAGTGCAGCAGGAAAGAGAAAGTATTCACAGAAACAGAACTGATCTAAAACTGCATGAATGAGGTTTAGTCATACATTAAATATGTTCTACCTGACAACTTCAGAAATAACAGCTTGCAAATCTAGAAGGCAACAGCATGTAGCAAATATGCCACTTATGTTCATTTCCAGGTAAAGGACTGTATGTATAATTTATTTAATGTCAACCTTGCAGGCAGCCAGCCTCTAACCATTTAGTGCAGAGGGGCTTACTGGATCCTTATTTTTCCACCCAAATTAACTAGGGTTGGGAGCATCCACTGTCCCTAGAAAATCGTGTGGCTCGTTTGTATTTCTTGTAGCTATAAAAAGTCCACACACTGCATCAAACTGCATGCAAACAGGGCAGTTATAATCTTCCCAAAATGCAACAGGAGTGGGTTCTCAAGGAGTTCCCCTACACAGTTTGAAGTCCAGAGGAGGTTGGCAAAAGAGATCAGAGCAGGGGATTGCATTGAAATGTGCCTGAGTCCCCAGCCTCTGTGGGGATAACTAAGAAACACAAATTATGTCAGAAGTAAATGATTTCAACATGACAGAATTTGCCAGATTTAGATTAGATATTAGGAAGAAATCCTTTACTGTGAGGGTGTCCATACACTGGAACAGATTTCCCAGAGAAGCTGTGGATGGCCCATCTGTGGAGCTGTTCAAGCCCAGGCTGGATGGGTCTCTGAGTATCCTGGTCTAGCAGAAGGTGTCCCTGCCAATGGCAGGGGGTTGGAACTAGATGATCTTTAAGGTCTCTTCCAACCCAAACCATTCTATGGTTTTTCAGTCTAGTATCCATCTGTGCTCCTTGTCTGCCTGCCTTTCAGGTGTGTGCCAAGAGTCAATGACTCGGTGTTCACACCCTGAAACCACAGCACTGCTCAGAGGCAGGTGGGATATTATGCAGGAATAGATATTATTTTCTTTCTATATTATGGAATTCCACTCCATTCAATTTGTATTTCTTGTGTTAGATAAATTTCCACAACAGTTACAGAAACATTAATTAAGAAGTAGTACAGATTTTTGTTTCATGTGTTAGGGCTATGAAATATTTTTTTTGGTGTTGCTTCAGTTCTTAAATTTTATTGCTGCAGGAGATGGCTGCTCATATACATAGCAAATGGAAAATTCTTTGACAAATTAGTTGACTGGCAAGCCAGGTTCAGTGTATTCATCCACTTTGTAATGTAATTTAAAAAAAATATTTAACAAGGAAAGTAACTGTGGTTTGATCATCAAAATTTAGACAGACAGTGTGACCTAGGCATGAAGAGAAGAGTAATTATTTTCTAACTGTGGCATCACCTATCCACATCCCTCACATATTCTGTTAAATTAACCTTTGTCACCACAGACAGGCCATTGTCTGGTCTCTTCAAGCTCAAATGACTGTATCTAAACTCCTTACTAGGAGCAGCATGCTGGGCTGGCACAAAGGAGTTAGATGGTTCAGCTAACCTAAGCACCTTGACTTCTTCAGAACTACTTTAAAACACTTATCTCCCTCCTGCCAGGACTCTCCTGCTAGCATATTTGGAGTAAATGCAGTGATCATAGAGATTTGTCCTGGATGCAAGGTCTCTGGCTGGTGCTGTACTGCAGCATGGAGGTGCTCTGCATGGTGGCTGCTCCAGGTGCATCGCTGACGTACCCAAGATCACTCCTCTAGGTTACAAACAGAGCTCATATTCTCATTGATTGTTTATTCCTATATGTGAAACTGTGAATGATTTACGCATTTTTCATATGATAAATTTGTTTGTTCTCAGAATATGAATGTGACTAGTGGTCCCATTATGTTTGCACAATCCAGAAAGCTGCAGAACATTGTGGATGATTAACCCCAGGAAGGCCAGATGAGAACCTCTAACCCTGCCTTCCTAAGAGTAAAGTTCATGGACATAAGAGATTTATGACCTCAGTTTATAATGTTTAACATTTTAATATAACAAGTTGTGACTTTGGATGGGGAATTTATATTTGAAAATAAATAAATATTTTCTCTAATGGACATAATGGGATATATACTTCTTTCAGCTGGTGGCTCTGGACTGATGTAGCAGTGGGTTTATTGTTCTGCACTGAAGTACATCCCATCTAAAAACATGGTAGTGCTTCGCTTACCTGCTGCTTTCTTTCCTGCTTACACATTTTGGGGTTTTTTGGTTTTTTTTTACTTAAAGATACATTACTTTGCTCTCAGAAACTGATAGAAACTAAAACTGGTGCCTTCCCTCATTTCCCTGCATGGAGAATAAAGGAGAGAAAAAAAGCCAGACTGTGTTTGTATGTTGAGCAGAGATTAGTAGCAAGTATAACCTTTTTGATAAAACCAAGAAAAGAGCCACAGTTCTGGCCTGTGTATCAGGGCATTATCTCAAAAATTGCATATTTAGCAAGAATTCTGTGGATTAAGTCTATGGCATCTTGTTCTTTAATAGGCTACCTTCTAGGAAAATGGAAAACTGTATGCATACCAACATGTAGAAAACTGCCAAAGTGACCATCTTTTTATCCAAAAACAAAACAGATGCTCTTAGTGTCTCAAAGAGGTATTTCTCACTCCTTTCTCACTATTTCGCACCATTTTCAAGGCTGCATTTCATGTGCATAAAGCTTAAATATTCTGTGATTAATGCATGCTTGTGTGAAACACTGGCAGTGAGCCTAGGGAAAAATGCCACCTTGACTCACATTATGTGGTGCCATCCTAGAGGTACAGCACATTCCAGGGTGAGACAGAACAGCTCAATACACTCCTGTACCAGCCAAACAGGGAAACAGAGATAACCCATAATTTCATACAAAGCGCCATTGGTAAGAAGGAGACTGCAGAAGAAAAAAAAATATTTTTTTTTCAAGAAATAAGGTCTTTGATTCTCCTTTAATCTTTTTATTTAAAGGTACATACTCCATTCAGTGATTTTTTTTTTTCCCCAGGAGAAAGACTGGTAGGCAGGATCAGAGTCAACTGAATGCAGAAAGATTATCTTCCCATTTATCATGTCAAGAGTCCAGACATGAATAAACCAGAAGTCCTAGTCTAGGCAGTGTGCTTGGGTTGGCTGCTGATGCAAGAAATGAAAAGGGACTCCTGAGTGTACAAACATCTCTGCTTCAGGTGGGTTCCTATGACCTTTTTAATACCATGCCAGGGATCTTCTTGCTTGTACACATCACTGTTTCTGCAATACCTGGTCACTTGTTCAGCTGCTACAGCCTTCTCCCTAGAGAAGACAAATAGTCTAATTCTTGAGAGGCCTTGTGTCGGGAGTCATGCTATTTTGGTGGAAACGTAAAGAGAATGAAAATATATAGCAACATGTCATGAAATAATAGAATCAGAAGTAACAAGGGACAGAAGTTTCAGATATTTTAGGATATAAGAGACGAACACAAATAAGGAAAGTGGAATAAAATTAGGTTTAAGAGCTGATATAATGGAAGGAAAGACATAGTATCTATTTGGGTGAAGAAAATACCTTTTCTGTAAGAGAAGCTTTTCACTGCCATGGGGTTTCAGTGCTGTTTATGTCCTGCAGAGTTATTTTCCAGTCTCCTCCTTGTATTTGAATAGTTAATTTCCATGTTTCAGGAATCTGCGCTTTATATTGTCATCCTGTCATCATCATCTGAGCAGGAAGGTTCCTGTTGAAGCAGTATATGTCCTGGAAATAAAATAAAATGTTCAAGTTTAGCCATGTCCTTGAGGGAAGAAAATGAAAATTTTAGGATAATAATAGTGGGTTGTATTTGAGAAAATACTCCAAGAAGAATACAATTTTTGAGCAGCTCATGAAATAACTTGTATGTAGTAGCCTCTTCTTAAACAGAATTGCTCATGCCTTCCCACATTTTGTTAATTTTAACTTTCGGTGTATTTGTATGTGTTAGGTTTAAAAAAATGTTTAGTGTGCCTTGGGTGAAATTTTTGTTCACATGTGACATCTGGAACAATATAAAAATATTAGAAGTGCCATCAAGACATTACCCTTGTGAAGTATTTATTGATATTTCTATCTTTTTCTGCTCCTTGGAAGTAATCCTCAGTAGTTCATGCAGCAGAATCTTTCTTTGCTGACTAGTTGTGAAAGGAAGGGAGATTACATAAGCAAAAAAAAAATAATGAGATACCTTTGGAAAATAAGACCTTAGAATTGTTCAATTTGCCCATAAGATAAAAGAATTCATAAAGCATTTCAGTAAAACAATAGAAAATTATTTTAGCGCTATTTTTAATTCCTTCTGCTGTGCTGATTTAGTTCAGTGAACAAAGCAACCAGAAAGCTTAGTAAGGTTGGGCCATCAATAATCTGCATGCCAGTGAAACCCAGATGCTCATTGTAAGACTTTGCAGATGATGATAAAATCTATAATTTCCTTTAAATTCATTACAGTTTTGTTTATTGAACAGAAATGTGCTGCTTAATTATTCATTCTTCTCTAGAATCTAAGGAAGATCCTTTGCCTTGCTTTAAGCAGTGCCTGAGAACTCACTTAAAGTGCCTATACATGGCAAACCCCTCTAATGATTATCTAGATTAAGAGGAAAATTATTAAGATTCCTCTGAGAACAAGCTTGTTTTTCTACTTTTAAATAAGAATTCTTAATTCTATTGTTTCTTGTATATATTGTTTAATGTCAGTGAACAGCAGTTTCATTATAATGCATTAGTGCTAGGTCAGTGAGTTTTTCCTGCCAATCTATACTGTTGTCTCTAACACACACACACACACACACACACACACATATATATATATACTATACTGTTTGTCATCAAACACAGTCTAAAGCAACACTTCTAATCCCTGACACAATACAGATGAACTTGATTACTCTATATTTAATTGAGATTGAAAATGGTATAAAAAAAGCAATGGAAAATATTTTTTCATCTGACAACTAACATAAAGCAGCATCATTTTAGCTATCACACATAGCTGATTTATTGTTGATGTAATAGAAAAGTATATATTTGTACTTACCCACAGATATATGATGTGTGCGTCCCTCTGATCCAGGATGTGAACGATGCAGAAATTCAATAAGATATCTGGAGCTTAGCAGAAGGAAAGGAACTCATCAAAGACTGCATGTGATCAGTTACCATCATTCAAATTTTATTTTAGCTGTATGCATACATTAAATGTCATCAAATGTTCATGTAAATATGCCAACTTGGAAGCCTGATATAGTGTAGAATATAAAAACAGATTCAGTTGCAGCATCCTATTTCTGACAGTAGCAGCCTGATCCTAAAAACCCTTAGGGCCTCAATGTGACAGAAGCTGGCAGTTTATATTTTAAGCATAGATCTAAAATACTGTATAATTTTGCATTATGACAATTTACACCAGAAAGTGAGAGATGGAATCAGTGGATGTCTCTGTTAAAGGATTATTCAGGTGGAAAACATGATCTCAGCAAGGCAGACAGAGATTTAAACTGGTCACAATGAATTTAGATGGTAAAAATAGAACTTCAATAGAGCTGCAAAATTTGAGTCTGGTCTTGGACTTCAAACATCGCTAAATTCTGAGTAAATCTGTTCTGCACACCTAAAGTGGCAGCAACAGCAGGCCCAGCTGCCACCATGCAAATGGCACAGTGTGGGAGCCTGGAACATTCCAGGAGCTGCAGAGTGCTCATTTACCAGAGTTTATGAGTTATCCCCATCATGTTTGGACAGCAGCATCCATAGGATGGTTAAAAGGTCAATTCCCCCCCAGTGTGTGAGAAGTGTAGATTTAGTTAGATGACTGAAAATGCAGGTCATTCAGATTGAGATGAGGGTGATGACAGAAATCCACTTCAGCTGATGCAGAAATATGTTGTTAAACATACATACACGTGGACATTGACATTTATGATTATTGAAGTTTTGCACATGGATTCTGTTGCACACCTATTTCTTGAACCTTATTTTAGAAATTATCATGCTTGCATGTCTTTGCATTAGCAGCCTGGAAATTATCCTGTGTACCTATTTCAAAACATGGGACTTCGTGTGGTGTAATATATGCTCTGAGCACATTCCAATGAATTGTTGGGTCCTAATGGGAGCTACCTGAGAAATTTTAATCTTCAGGCACTAACTGTAATGGCATGGCAGCTTAAGCTTTGACCATATCTATAGCTAATGCCATATCCAACTGCTGTTTTTATTTTTCTAAGACAGGCATAATGAGTCCCACATAGTGTATGAAGGTCTTCTCCACCTTGGCATGAGTACCATCTGCTACAGCTGTACTCAGTTTATAAGCAGCTCTGTAGGTTGCTTAGATGGATTTTTATACACTTCAATGTCACAGTTTAAAGGTAAAACCCCTAGTTATTTAGCTCTGAAAGTAGTATTTCCAGGTTAGAAAGTGGGGTTGAATGAATTTATGCAGTAGAAAGTCTGTATACAAGGAACAGCATCCACAATAAAGCGCAGACATTATGGCAATCAGCCCTGATTACATGCCTCCTCCACCATGGGATTTATGTGGATGTGAGAGCTGTCCTTCTCTTAGATAGTGTCTTCATGCTCATTTAAGCACAGCAGCTCACATTAACTAAAGAGGGTTAACATGAGCCATCTTTCTTTTGAAGGGCAATTTGCTTTTGGAAGCTGCTTGGTGATCTCCATGCTGTGTTTTTCTCAGCTGGGCCAGGCTCAGCCTTTAAAGCCATTTTCCATGCAAGCTGAGCAGTGCAGCTGCCCCTCTTAGCACATTCCTCTCATTAGCTACAGCCTGGGAGCTTTCCTCAGCTTCCCCTGCTGCACAGAAAACTTGGTTCCAGGATTTCTGCTCTCCTGGGGACTCCTCGTGCCCTCACATTTTCCAAAAGCTTCCACTCCCCAGTGAAGCTGTCTAGGCATTGCAGCAGGTCTGTATTTCCCTTTATTCTCTGTGGTCTGAACTACATCAGGAAG
Source organism: Pseudopodoces humilis (assembly GCF_049639895.1). NCBI lineage: Eukaryota > Metazoa > Chordata > Aves > Passeriformes > Paridae > Pseudopodoces > Pseudopodoces humilis. The sequence continues at coordinate 130,195,973 of NC_142200.1, forward strand.
AGTACAGAGTTGACCAGTGTGGGTTGAGAAATATCCTTTGCAGTGTTGCTTGGGCCACAGATTTGTACAATAATGATTCAGGGAAGACCATGGTACATCATCATCTTCTGTCTATTTATGATTATCATGCTCTGGCATGCCCTTTGCCCGGGATTTGTAGAAAATGCTTTAATGGTTTGTCAGAGAGTAAAAGACCATGATCTGAATATTATTTGCTGTAGTAATTGCATGTTTTCAAAAGAAGAGTCTTTGAAGGCTCCCTTTTCTGGCCTGTCATTTTCTTTCTGTGGTTATTATTTTAGCTACCTTTATTACTATGGGTTTGTGTGGACTTGTGTCAAGGACAGTCCCACACATTTCTTTGAGAAAACCTTTCAAAATGTTCCACAGATGCATCTCTCATTCATTTCTAGCAGATAAAGCAGGTGAAAAAAGCATGCTGTATAGAATGTTTATGTGGCATACAAAAAAATAATGACTGAATTTTTAATACCAAATAATAGCACTGATGGCCAACCAATGTGATGATGAAGCAAGTATCTCTATCTGCATGTGAAGAAAGAAGAAAAATGCATAAATTAAAAAATTAAAAGCAAGAAATAAATATGGTACTTTGTACAAATATATAAGAATTAAATTGTCATTTAATCTGAAGAATCAATAATCAATAAGAATCATTTTAATTTAACCTTTTTAATTTTATAAGTTGGTTATGAGTTGCTTAAAAATTAATTATTATGTTCTATTTTTCACAAAATATTTTGGTGAATAATTCTAGACAATCTCTTCATAAATAGCTGAAAAGAAAGGTTTGATATGATTTCAATCATGCTTTGCTCTTCTATTCTTTAGGCAGGAGTAGTACCTCCATCGTGATGGACTGACTTAGCTTTTACTATTCCAGTTTTCAGTTTAAAAAATTTTCAGATGTCCAAAAAAATCAATATGTATCTTACACTTGTGACCCAATTTGAACTCTGAAATGTGGCTCAAGTTGCCATGCAGCCACCTCTGAAACTGAGTGGGGAGGGTAAGCACCTACCAAACGTGATTCTAGAGATCTTGAGGGAAGTGGGATGAACACATGTTAAGGGCTCTTCACTTTTTGGGAGTACAGGGAGTAGACAGCTAGATTTTGTACAGTCCCATTTAGATGGGCAGATTCTTGCATGCCAAATGTAATGAGTCAATTGTGTGTAATCTCCACAATGCAGAGAGCTTTCACTGCAGATCTGTTAACTCAGAGTGTCAAGGGAGTACTGAGGTACTCCTACTACTCTATCACACCTGAAGGAGGCAAGAATGGCTTTGGCTTCTGATCTGGAAGACTGTAAGCACTGGGTTGTGGAGATGGGAGGAACCAGATGCAGATACTGGGGCAGTTTGCAGGCCACTATGTATTTCAGTGCTTGTGTTAAGAATAACATGTTACTGTTACTGTTTGTAAACCCCTTACCTTGTACCCCTGTCCCAGGTTTACTTACCTTGTACCCCTGTCCCAAATTACTGTACCCCGTGTTTCTTGTTCCTTGTTCAGCCAGGCCCTGCCCCCTCTCCCGAGTTGCTGTACCCCGTGCTTCTTGTTCGTATTCAGCCAGGCCCTGCCCCCACTGCTCCTAGACTCCCACATGGCAACATTGTACCCCTGCCCCAAGTTGCTGTACCTTGTTCAGTTGGGCCCTGAGGAGGAGGATGACATAAAGACTTTTATGCAAACGAGAGAGACCAGAGACTCATGGGACGCACCCAGACTGGAAAAAACCCCGAAACAATGAGCCACACAAAAGGAAAGGAATAAAAGCAGCACCGTCGAACAAGGAAGATCCAGAGGAGACCCCTGACTTCCCTCCAGAGGCCGACATAACCTCGAGGGGACTCGACTGGGATGACACCTTAGGCTACGAGGCCAAGCGAACGAGTCTTCTCGGGGACTCCCGTGAGGAAGGAAAGCCCCGCTCTGTCCGGGTGACAAAGCTGCAAGGATTCTCCTCTTCTGCGGTATTGAAGGGGGAGCAGTAGCGGTGTGTGAGACCCCTTCAGGCCCCCACCCCAGAGCTGTACTGTTCAATAAAGGCCTTTCTGAAAAGGAGCTGGTCTCCTGGCCCGTTCATCACACTTGCACAGGGGCTGGGCTGTCCCATCAGAGCTCGTAAGGTTGAGCCAGTATTTGACTCAATGTTAAATTTCTCCTGAAGTACTGAGTGCTTACGTGCTTAGACCTGAAAAGTGTTCAGCAGGGGTGACACAGTGAGTTTATTCCCGGATTTTTGAAGACCAAAGAAATTCTGAGAGAAAGTTAAAACTTCTTTAACAAGAGTTGACAGATAGGACTGTGCTATAATTTTCATGCAATGCTTTCATTTTCCAAGCTGCCAAGGAGGTTTCTCAGTTTGAATCTCTCTGATCCTGATGGTCATACATGTATCTACTGTGAATTTCTAAAGTAAATTTCCTGAAAAAATGTTAGAGAAAAGTGAGGTTCCACATTAACCCATGTATTCTAACCTAAAGGTCACAAAGTTTTTCAAATGTATTGCCTGTAATAGGAATTATGTAGCTAAATCTCTCTGTGGCACTTTGAAAATAGATCTTTAGCAAAAGTCTCTTTCTCTGCTTCCAGATGCAGATGAGTGACCTCTGAAAAAAGAAATGAAGAAACATTAGTAGCTAAACAAGCCTTTGTGTACATTATGAAATGCTTGTAGTTATTAATAATTTTTCATCATGATCCAATGCTGTTTGTCCTAGGACTTGACTGGGACCAGACATGGAAAAAAATATTTTTGGAAAAGTTACAGCCTACCAGTAAAAAGACTACTGGAAATATTTATCTCAGTTTTATTGTCTTCAGTAATTACAGCTGCTTCTCTGAGCTCTTGTCTGAGCTTACAAGTCTCTTTAGCTTTATCTATCATGAGTCTGACCTTTCCTTGGGGTTCTCTGCATCCTTTGGAATTAACATACCCTTTTCTCCAGGTGTCACAAATCTGACATTGCTCTTCAGACTTTGTACTCTTTTATTTTTATTATTTGCAGTCAGCCTTTGTGCTCATTTCCTTCCTTCTGCTGTCCAATTTCAGCACCCTCACTGGCCCTGAGCATCTCAGGATCTCTCTTGTGAACAGTTAGTGAAGGCTGGCAACATTGAGATGAAAGGAAAAGTTATTTTGAACTCATAAGCTCTGATCATAATCCTTAATAAGATTCAATATTAAATGTCACCCTGACCCACTTAATTTCCAATAAAAATCATATAGAAGCTGCTTGTGTAACATATTTAATAAAAATAAAATAGGGAATGTAGCATTTGAAAATATGTGGTCACAGAGCAGAGCTAAGAGAGGGGGACTCATGGTGGAAAGCTCATTGCTAGGGATTAAATTTATGTCAGCAGTAAATATCCGTACTGTAATTACAGAATATGTTAATAAAAACATGAAGTGCTTTAAGTCACAGAGATCTTTCAAGAAGTTACTAGTAAACTAAAAAGGATCACCTCATATTATTGTCAGTGTTTTTTGCCACAGCCAGTTTCTCAAGTGTCTCAGGGAGAGAGAGAGAAACACTCCTGAAAACTCTTCTAGGTACTTCAGGTGTTGGTTACATGCTAAGGATAAGACAGGAAGAATCCAGTCCTATGAGAAATGGGAACTTGTCTCAGTGGACAACTAGCAACTAAACATGTAGGGTTAACTTGTTTATCTGTCCTGGATCAAATTTGGTTATCTGCCCCTGGATCTACATGTCTTCATTTGCAACCTAATTTAACAGGGTCAATATTTAAGCAGAACGGACTCTTTGCATCATCACCTTCAAACCTGTAGTACCTGCTCCACCCCTCTGGAGAAAGAACACTCACTAGAAAATGGAGTGCACTCTCAAGAATGCCAGAGAAATCCTGATACAAGCAATAAGCGAGCATTTCTGGTGTTTTGACTTTCTCTGTTGCAGATAGGATTTCCAATTCATAACACTGTGTACAGGTGGAAGACAAGCATTTCCTCAGAAGCTTGTACCTTCTCAGCATGAGGGGCAGGAGGGAAAAACTCTCCTATTTCAACAATTGTTGTATTTCACATGTGAAAATACGTGGCAATTGATATTACCTTCATGTACATCTTAGATTTGCATGCAAAACTCTATGCCTTTTGGAACAGGTCCATGTTCTTCTGCTGAGAACCCCAGAGCTGGATGCCTCAATCCAGATGGGGTCTCTCTCACCAGAGCAGAGCAGAGGGGCAGAATCCCCTCCCCTGCCCTGCTGCCCACGCTGCTTTTGGTGCAGCCCAGGACACCTTTGGCTTTCTGGGCCGTGAGTGCACATGGCCAGGTCATGTCCAGCCTCTCATCCACCAGCACCCCCAGGTCCTTCTGCTCACAGGTGCTCTTGATCCTTTCTCCACCCAGCCTGTCCTTGTGCTTGGAATTACCTCAGCCCAGGTGTACAACCTTCACTTGGCCTGGATGAAGTCCCTGAGGCTGGCACAGCTCCAGCTCTCAGCTGTCAGGGGTACAAGTTTGTTTTAGGTGCAACTGTACAACCTTAAGGTGACACACACACACACACGCACACGCACACACGCACACACGCACACACACACACAGCTATTTCTAATAAATTTGGTAGTATTTCCCACTGGGACTGGCAGAAAACAGCCAATAAATTACTTGCAAAAAAGATGAAAGTGAATTATAGTTCAACCATTTCTGTATCGAACATATTGCTTTACATAGGAACGGTTGGTTTATGGCTGGCTGAAACTAATTATCTCATTCCATTCTCGATGACTTATTTATTAATGGTGCTGATTTTCCTCATACACAGCTTGGAGTACACAAAACAGTTTTATATATAAAATTGATAAATACATTTAATTTATTGATTTGAAAATGATATATTTATTTGGTCTAAAAATTTTATTGGTTCATAAGAAGAAAATTTGTGTTATATAAGTTTCAGATGTGCACTTAAGTAGAGGCAGCAGAACTTCTTATACCACTTGGTGGAAGCCTAACAAGCTTTTCCATCTTATCTTTATTTTGAGGGTTTCATAGCTAGGTCATAAAAAATGAGCTTGGGCTGCATCTTCTTTTAAGACAGTTGTGTATCTACTGCTTGCCATCTCAGCCAGGAGTGCCTTTAAACACAGTCACAGAACAGATTGGTCACTGTTAAGCTGAACATGTTTAAAGTAAATGCCCATTAATGTAACTGTAGATTTATTTCTGTTTATAATTTCTGTAATTGGCAGTTTGGCATCTACTGTGTTTTCTGTTAAAGAAAATAATGTGTTCATTGAAGGATAATAAAAAGTATTTTAACATTACCACATGCTTTATAGACTAGCAATGTGTTGACTTACAGCTCATCCTGGTGGTCCTGAAGGGAGTGAGAATATTTTCATAACCTGAAATATTAATGAGTTAATTCCCCTTAGCCCTGGGGCAGAGAAACATTTCAAGCACATCACAAGAGTGTGCCCCAAACTCAGCACGGCAGCAGCGCAGTTCACAGCCTTGCAGATTCCTGTTATTCCCGCACATATTGTGCCTAGTGTCTAGAAAGGGAATGGTAATGAGCTGCATTCAGGGTGATTCTTTATATTTCTGTATAAAATACATATTAAGATGCTTACTTTGCATAATAAGGTTATACACTTCCCACCAGAGTGTAGGAAGGATTTCGCTGGCATTATAGTTAGCTTTACCCAGAATAGGAAGGTGTGGACAACTTCATTTATTCACATATTGTATCCCAGTCAAAGCAAGGTGGACAATTTGGTTTTGTTTTTGGTTTTGCTTTTTTCCCTGCTTGTACCAAGATTTGCTCAGCAGCAAACAGGTGGCATCTGATCTCAACTGGAAGCCTATTAGAGTTAACAGTAATGTCATATATATTAATTTGCAGGGAATTTCCTTCAGACACACACCCTTTTTATATGTTTGTCTAATTATGAATTTTGTTTTTATTATGAAATAACTAGAAGGAAAAACACAATTGAATGGAATTAGATACACTGTGTCAATTATGTCTCTGTGGATTTGCTGTGGTTTCAAGATTTTATAGAATGCCTGAGTCATGACATGTCACTGCATGGTAGATTAATTCGGTCCCAGAGACTGGCCAAGTTATTTCCAGCTATGCAGATAGGCTGGACTGAGTATAACCTCTGTCACATCTCACCTCAAAAGACAGAGTTTTATCTACTACAGACATGCAAACACTTGTTTTTACTTTCCTTCAGTCTTTGTGCTCACCTGGAGACATGACACTTATGAAACTACCCACTATGGCTATAAGTAGCCTTACAAACAGTACAGCAGCAGTTCCAGGACCTCTGCAGACAAGTACCTATATGACCAAAAGCCTTGTGCCAGAAAACAGTATAAATGAGAGGTAGATGGAAAAGGATGCAGTAAACAAACTGAAAAAATACAAAGTAATAGGGAAAACATAGGATAAAGTAATACTTGTCATGGCTGTTTGAAGATTTAAAGAATGATTAAAGAGTGAATAAATGACACATTTGTAGATCCTACTGATAGATTCTTTACCAAAGGAATACAATTATTTGGGGAGCCTGACAGATGAGTTGTATGTGTAATTCCAAATAAACTGATCAGTGCATAAAACTAGTCAAGAAGATATTGATTCATTAAAAGTCCCTGGAAAAACCACATAGATAGAACAATTTTTGTAAGGAATATTTATTTTCAGTTCCATTTAAACAACCCACTTTTGTAACACATACTAAAATCTTTAGGAAACATTCTAAGAAATTTCAGGACTTTAACCACAGGAATGAATTAAACGAATTTCAGTTCTGGAGATTAAAATACAGAATATGTTTGCACCATTCTGCATTTTATTAGTTTGCTGACTTTGGGTATGCTTTACATTAAAAATACATGACTGACACTCTTTATACCAGTAAGCCTTTTTATTGAAAAAAAATATTATTGCATTAAACTACATTCCCAGGGATTCCTTGAATAAGCTAAAAAAAAAGTCGCATTGCATGTACAATAGTGCAATTCACTTAGCTACTGTATAATATAAAACACTTTATACAGAGAATACAAAACAAAATTACTAGTTTACATATTATACTAGCCAGAGTATTATCCAGTTTTAAATATAAACTTGACGCTTTTAAAATCAATCTGATCAAATGGCATTTTTATGCAAATCTGCACAAGAAATATACATGTTGAATGTATTCCAGAAGTGCATCAGATACAAAAAAAGTCCCAAACAACAACAACAAAAATTTATCATGGTGTGACTCAGGAAAAATTTTATTGGAATTTTAAGGTGTGGGTAACCTCTTTCCTTGGATTATGTATCAAGAATATACAATCAAGCTAAAATAGATTATTAACTTGGTGTGTATATATCACTGCCATAAGGATACTGTAACTATTTTGAAAATCTATTTAAATAAAATCAAAATTTTAGCACGGCTCCATACATCAGGCTGAATAATGCTTTTAATAATTATAATGATACATATTTAGAGTATATTACTGATTAAAAAAATGGCAGCAATTAGAGAAAATAAACAATTTCAGCTGTGCCAATAGCTTTATTATTACATTTCTCCAAGAAAATCTCTTCTGTGCACTAAGAATGGTATTGGACGTTGCCTTTGTTTGGTAATCAGTGATTACTGTTTTTCTGTTGTGCTCTTTCTGTTCTTAATCTCTCTTTTTCTCCCCATTAAAACATCTCCAAATTCTAATTTCCATTGTTCCAAGAATTAAAATTAATCTTATTAATCTTCATTGTCAATGTATTTGCCTTACCATGTTGGTATGTACAATGATGCATGGAAATCCTATTGTTTCATAAGGGGAAACAAATACATCTGTCTTCCATAAATGGTCTGTGTAGTAGGATATGGTTAAGTTTGATTTGGTCAGGTTTCTTGCCACAGAAGTTTCTACAGTATTAACATTGTCTGGGAGAAGTGGGAATACAAAATATGTGTACACACACTAAAAATGAGATTAGCCCATCATTCCTTCAGTTCCATATTTTTCTTTTGGTGTTATCTGCTTAGGATACAAATGAACTCTTATACACAATGAGAACAGTTGAGTTTACTTCGACAGAGATGAAACTGGGCCCAAAAATTTAAAGGCTTGTGGGGCTGGAAATGCATCTTTTATGCTGGTATTATCCCTGGACTGTGGCTGGTGATGGCCACCCAGCCCAGTCAGCCCCTCGAGGGCACAGCTTGACCTGTTACTCCAGATGTCCAACTCTGTTTCTAGAGACTTATGACTAATGCTTCCAGGTGGTCCACTGACTGAGTGATCTCCACCCAAGCAAATAATAATTTTCACAGGTGTTAAGTTAGAGTAAGAGAAATATGTTTGATTCTCAGAATATAAAGTATCAGAAGTAAAGAAACTATATGTAAATTCAAATATTTTGGGAAAATTTTCAGCCAAAATTGAAAGGAAGAATTGTTAAACTCTGAAAATTTTTAGTTATATGTTCTTCCCCCCCAAAAATTTTTTACTTCCTTAATTCTGAAGCATTAATTTCAATTAAAAAATTACAATTTAAATGAGAAAAATAAATATAATTTATATGCTACTTACATACAAATAAATCAACACCATAATGGCATGAATCCATTTTTTTTTAAGGAGACTAAAAAATAATTTGGTAAGTAATCAAAACAAAATATGTTTGAGGCTGCTGGTGCCACCAAGCTTTTTCAACACCAAAATGTTTGTTTCTGCATAGTCTCCACAATTGTTTTTCAGATATTTTTTTTCAATAGCTAAACCATCAAATATTTAAAGCTACTTTGAAAATACAAAACTAGCAGCCTCAACTTGTAAAGTGATTGGAAAAGTTTGATGTATTACCAGTTTATGCTGATGAAGCTCCAAAAAGACAGAAATTAAAACAATTCCATTTTATTGCAATGGATCAATGTATTTTGATTAAAACACAGACAATTGATCCTGTTGTGTTTTAAAGACACAATTTATTTGCAATTAGATTTTTCAGCTTCTTCAGGTTGCTGAATATAATGGAATAAAATTCCTCCAAAAGTTTTTCAATGTTTGTTATATTGATTCTGAAAGATACATTTTGTGCACTACCTTATTACAAATGAATTGAAATTATTTCAAATGTTTTTAATCCAAACAAACAGGTACTGTCTGTTGGATACTTCATGGTCCAATTTTATTGGGAAGCATGCCTGCAGACTAACCCTAATTATGAACTAATTTCATGCTAAATATCCTGTGTTCAGTTAGAAACATTACAAAAAATGTCAAACTATGCCATTCAAAGAGATGCTGAAGCCTTCACCTATTTCCAGATACGCAGTTATTACGAACAATTTCAACCACACATTACTCTGGAGGTTGGATGCATGCATTCAAACATTGTGGATTCGTAATTTCAATTTACTTGTTGAGAGTTTGGGAAGCCATGCGAGAATCTTGACATATTTGTTTAGATTCAATATACTTTTAAATGTTGAGTACTTGAACAAGTTTTTCTCTGAGTCTCAACCTGTAGAGGCAGTTTTTGATCAGAATTTTACTTCTGCATCTTTATGAATATCAGCATGATTTTATAGGAACAGCCAATTGTTTCCGTTGTTTGCAAAAGGGATGTAAAATATTTACATCCTTTGGGATATTTACATTCTTTGGGAAAGACTCTTCCGCACATCAGAGCTCTGTTTGGTAGGAAAAAGGTGTTGGAGTTTTGGCCAAGGACCTCTGAGGTTCAAAGACAGCACTGGCTTCCTGGCAATTCTGGGCTGCTGTGTCTCACCCCGACATACCCCGTGACACAGCCATACACAGGCAGTGCTGCAGAACTTGGCTTCTCCGTGGGCCTCCTTGGATGCTTGGCTCAGAGAGAAAAGGTGCAGCCTGCTTCTGCCAGCACAGAGCTGCCTACACTAAGGGAATACTTTGTTGTGTACCTGTGGCCTGACTGCAGTGCCTTTACACTGTTCAAGCAACGCATGTGGGGATGAAATCACTAAAGTATCTTCAAGATGTTGTTGTGAACCTCATATTCTAGTGCTAACCCATTGCCCCTCCCTCTGTGCCTCCCCAGTTTACTTTGGCCAGGAGACAGCCCCAGGGTTTGCTGGTCCCAGATACCTTATTTTTTACTCAGTCTAAAATACCTCAACCAAACCAGGCACTGTTTCATATACAAACTCAGAAAATCAAACCTTTGAGGTGTGTCAAGATTGCTCTTAAATTTCTTTAAATTGTGCTACTTTAAATCCTTTATCAGTGTTGATATTGACCCCATTTTGTCTGGGTGCTGTGGTCCCTTTGCTACTGACAGTCCTAGACCTCACTTTGAGCTATTCTTTTAAAACATTCTGTAGAATGACACTGGCCACCCATCCTTCTTGTGATAGTATCACAAAGGGCTTTAAATCGGCTTTTCCTCAGTGATACAAGAATAAAATCAACATTCATATGCTGTCAGCCAGGCTGTGGACTTTAAATGTTGTGCTCTCAGCAAAACAGTAGATTTCCCCTCAGACGTGATTTAATGCTGAATGCTTTATTTTATTTAAATTTGGGGTTGGAGCCATGGCGAAATTATTTGGGCTAGTTTAAGTAGCTAGAAACATTGAAAACTTCTTTTGCTGTAGGTAACTGTTGGGTCTGGACAGAACAAGAGTAGTGAGGGGGCTCTTGTCCTTGGAGTAAGGGATGAAGTAAGTGATTTGGGTGTACAGCAGAAGGTGTGGCTGCGTTCAGGGGTGGTGTAAATAAGGCTGGGATATATGCAGCCTGTGGCAGTGCTGGGAAGGCCAGTGGGGAAGGGTGCAGGGGAGTGGCAGAAACCAAGTGCAGTGGGTGTCCTGTCAGCAAAGCAGGGTGGCTGGGAATAAGGGCTGGGGCTAACGGGGAAAGTGATATGGGGGCAAAATGTGCCTGAGAGAGGGGGTGGAGGGGTGCCAGGGAGAGATGGCTGCCGTGGGGGTGCACAGATGCCGAGACAGCAAAGCGTTGCAGCAGCGTGTGGTGGATGGTGGTGACAGTAGCCTGCTGCTGAACAGGGAGGGCAGGAACTGCTGGTGTTGCAGAGAAGGCAGCTGGTCCTGGGGCAGGCAAAACTTTCAGATGTTTTGCCAGAAGTTGTTTCTGCATGTGCTGCTGGGCTTGCAGCTGGAGCAACCTGTATTTGTCTACTTCTTCTGGTGTAAATGTGATAGGCTGCTGTGTTAAAGGAGACAAGGAGGGTTTACTGTACACTTCTAGGTCATTTAGTGTGTCACCATACTTCTGCATAGCATTGTCACAAAAAGAGTCTGAACTGCCTTCTGCCTGGTTCGAGTCCATGTTTACATCGTGTAGTTCTTCTTTGGTCTCTGTTGAATTAGCAACAGAATATCTATTAGTGGGAAAAGCACCAGGGAAATCATTTGGTACTGGATCACAGCTTTGTATAAAGGGCTGCACTTCACTAATGAAGAAATTGGTTTGTTCCCTTATTGCTGTGCTCCTCTTTATGCTTGGGCTCTGATAGCCTGTTTCAATTTGAATTATGTCTTTAAGAGCACAATGATCATAATCAGTTCCAGGTGAAAGAATAATATTAGTTATCTCTGATGCTTCAGAGTTCTTTTCCTTCACACTGTTTTCCAATGGACTGATTTCATTATGTCCCATGTCATTTTTACCTATGCTTAGCACTTCCTCTGGCAAAGGTAACGTTGCAATGTCATCTGCTGATGAGGAAAACTGATGAGCAAAGTGACTTTGTGAGTGATCCTTTAATTCTACCACACTACTGATTGAAAATCTCTCTGAATCCTGCATTTGTTCTTGGGTTTTCTTAGACTGCACTCTTTCCAAAAGTAACTTGGCTGTCATTGACTTTCTTTTTCCACATATATCTTTTGCCAGGTTTTTGGAAGAGCCCGTGGCAAAGATTTTAGACTGACTATTCACATTCAGAGAGTTGTAATGTGCAGTTTCAGCTTTTCCTGGCTCAGTGTTAGAACCTGTCTCAGCATCCTCTTTTGTTTTGTTGTCACAGTTTTCAGTCTCTTTTGAGAAGGATCCTGAATGGCTGCCTCTCGATATTCTGCTGCTAGATGATCTTTCACTGCTTCTTGAATCACTGGTGGAACCACTTTTGGATTTGTGGTAGCTTCTACTCCTACTATGCACTTTGCCAAAATGTTGATGTCTACATCTGCTGTGTTTAGATCTGTCTCTGACTTGTAAAACTTTATGTCTTGAACATCTTCGATGTTTAATTGTGCCACTCTGAATACAGTTTCTAGCTCTGTGACTTCTGCTATGACAAAGAAAATCCTCGTCTGTATCATCTGAAGTGAAAATACACTTGTGCTTTCTGTGTTTACATTTGTGCCTTTCATCTGTCTTGCTTTTTCTTTTACAGCAACAAAGTAAATTATTTCTTCTGTGATTGTTTGATGTGGGACTCATGTAGCTCATGTAGCTACTCGTACTGCCAACTGAAGTGTCAGAATAGCTGGAATGTCTGCCAGACGAGCACTTTTGAGGAGATGGGAATCTCAAGCATCTTATGTAACTTCCACATCCTTCATTATCTGAATACCTGCTGTTTGAACTGGATTTACAACTAAAGAAACTTCCACTAGAGTCTTTTCCACTGTCACTTATGTCACTGCTGCAGCTGACCACATCTTGAAGGGATCTGGAGCCATTTTGGTTCTCATATTTTTCTTCAGAATCAATTAAATTACATTTTTCAGACTTAGATTTTTTAATCCTAGACATAAAAGCAGAAAAGGAAATGCTTTCGTTTCTAATGTTCTGAGCTTTTCTTTCACAGCCATGGAAACGATGCATTAAAGGTCTTCTCAGTGTTGTTGTATAAAGACTTTTTTCTGTCACATGATCCTTTTGTGAGACATCAAGATAAGCAGGCACTTTGGGTATATTTTCATTCAAATAATCTGCAATGCATTTTTGACCATTTTCATTAATTTCTTTCCCTGTGTCTGACGCAGCTTTTTGCTTGGCCTTTCTTGGGTTTAGGGAACCTTTCATCTTCTTTGGTTTCAACAACTGATTATCTTGTTCATTTGACATTTGCTTGTGTTTTATTAAACCTGAGGGTTCATATTCATCTGCAGTCTTATTTTTAGAGAGCTCTCTACAGCTTGCTTTGTTTGTTTCGTGCTGTTTACCCTCCCTGTGATTTAAAGAGAGTCTGAAGTCAAAATACAATGGATTACAGCCATATGAAATACAGGGCTCAGTTTTTGTAAACAAAAGTAATTCTGTGGGCCACTGCAGAGCAGTGGTGCCATCTTTGCTCACTACATGGAGGAAAGGCAATGCCTGGGGCTTAACCTCTTTAACCATGGCCTCCTTTGCAAGCGGTTCCATATGTCCATCTGTGGTTTCTGTAATCTCCAAAGATCTTTCTCTTTTTATCACTGCAGGACTGTCATTTATGTTGCTTGAGCAGGTCAGCTCCAGTGCTGGCTGTGGTGGGAGCTCGGAGAGCTGCTCAGGCAGGTGGGCACTGCTGTGCTTGTAGGTGTTCAGCTGTGTACAGAAAGTGCTAGCTTGGCATGAAGATGAAATGGGAGTTTCTAAGAATTGTTCAGATTCATTCAGTTTCAACTCTTGCTCTGTTTCTCTCAGTGAAGCAGAAAAATTCAAATTTGAAAGAGGTATTTTGACTTTAGAAAATGAGGAATTAGATCTGAATTTTTCTTCTGTTTCCCTATCACTACTTTTCTCATTTTCCTTTAGCATTTTAGGTTTTGCAGCTACATGACTTGATGCACTGTTATCCAAATCCATTTGGTCTTGTGTAATAGGTGACTCTTTATCTAAACTTGCTTTCAGTTGTTCCTCCAAAGGTGTGACGGAATGACAGCCCTCAATAGTTTGCTTTTTTCTATTGTTGGGGGACTCACTACAATCATTTCCTTCTTCAGAGTTCTCACTGAAGACTGATGCTGAGGACTCAAGCTTCAAAGGGACCTTTTTAGAGAATGAAAAAGACACTCCTGCCCTTTGAGAGGCATTGTTGCTATCTGGGAACATTTGTGGGACGTGATTTCCAAGTGCACGGTGTCTTTCAGTGGGGGGATGCTGCCTGCTTATAAGAAGTTGCTGTTTCTCTAGTATGCTTTTGGAGAAACCTTGTCCTTCACTTATGATGGTTCTTTGAGAACTTGCTGTGAACTTGCTGCCCTTGTACAGGAAAATGCCATCTGGTGATTGCTGCTTTTCCAGGACTAAGCGGGGGGCTTTAAGCAATGGTCCACTCCTGGTGATGCTTTAAGGTTAAAAAAAAAAAGAAAGCTGTAGTAAGTAACCAAGTTATGACAGAGCCAGCATTTGACAATGTCAAATGTGAAGGAGGGCGTAACTCAAATTTTTACAAGGTAAAGCGAAGTTTCAACATGGTAAATGTGCAGTTTATCATCAGTTTGAGCTTGTATATGGACAAGACAGTCTTCACACAGAAAATTACATGTTTTAATGTCAGCACATGAATATTCTTTTTCAGTTATGCCCATGTACAAGCAGAACAAATATTAATTTTACTCTGAGTTTATATTTAGGAGAACCTAATCTGTGGTAAGTCTTGGTTTTCTGAAAGGCCTCTGGAAAGGAAATTGTGCCGTGCTCAAAAAGAGATGTTTCCACTGGAGCATCTGCAAAATCAAACTCTAAAAGAGAAAGAGAAACATTCTGCTTGTTTAGGGAAGAATGTGTTTGTTTGACCTTTTAAGAGTAGATTCTTATTTTATCTTTAAATAATTCTGCAGTAAGTGACTTTGCAAAATATTCAAAGAGATATTCATACTAAAACTGTCAGCAAGCATTGGTGGGGAAAAAAAATCACAACTTCACAGGTCTCATTATCAACCATGATCTGACTTTGCCACATTTTCTGTATTTTGCTTCCATTAATTACATTATTCCTCTTTTCAAAATATCTCAGATTTTAAATGTGATTTAGTTTTCTTGTGATTAAAAAAAAAAGTTACCTGTTCTAGGGCCTTAACAAAAATGGCAAACCACAGATTTTTTGAAGCAGATTATTAACTGAGGCTGAAATTACTGTTGCCATTTTCCATTAAGGATGACATATATAGCCACCATAAAAGTATTTTTCCAAGATACAATTAAACACACATTTCATTAGGCTAATTATCAGCATTTGCTATCAGTGCACTAACAAGAAAAATACTGGAACCAGGTTAAATAAAGATTTTGATAAAAAAATAAAACATTTTAAATAAATGTAAATAAGATAAAACTGTTAGGTCTGCATAAAAACTATCTATAATTGGCAATAATTTTTTATAAATGCTATAAAAATACATTGATCTTCAACAATGGGAAAGACAGAAAGACTCCCTGGAGTAGGGTCAACTCGTAGTATGAGAATGTGTGTGCATTTCAGAGAATTTATTTGCATGTGCCAGAAATTCAGCATCAGGATATACAAATTAACCCAGATCTGTACATTAAGAACAAACTATCTCTTGAAGAATACATATACAGAAATCCTTTTCAAAGTCTCTTCTTGGAATAGAAAACAAAATTTTTCTGTGCACAAGATTAACAATAATTTCGTTGTCAAATTGAATTAGCTTGCTGTAAGGAACTGTGTTGGACCCTGAGAGATAGTACCCAGGGATGGTAATAGCTGTATGTGTGTAGAATTCTGCTTACAAAGTCTGTCCTGAGCAATTGGGAATGCTACCCCTCCACCAAAATCCCAGCACTCAGCCTCCCCTGAGCCTATTAGTGATCACAGGGAGGAATAGCAAGCTCTTTCTTTCCACACTCTACACAAAATATTATGGACTCCTGGCTCTTTCTAAAAGCAAACCTGCTCTTTCCCTCCCAGATTCGTTCTGGCTTTCCTATTATCACCGGCATTATTGGTCTGTCTGAGGCTACATCTTCAAGTGCGTGGGCATAAAGGAAGCTCCCCACAGGCAGTTACATTTGTTTCAGCAGATTTGTATGAAAATGGAGTCATAATCATAAAAGTGATATATTAATACTAAACTGTTATATGTCAGCTGATTGCTCAAAAGCAATTACATAGGCCAAAATGAGTTTGCAATAAACTCTGAATGCTATTATTTCCAGTGTACAGTAATCTTCAGATGAATTTCAAAAAATGCCAGTTTATTTATCTGATTAACTCATTGTGGTCATAGATTAATACAAACAATTGGTCTGATAGCAATCTCTTCTACTGAAGCATTCAGTGTCATTAAACAAAGGAGATTTCTTAAATTTAAAGGTTTACTACTGCAATCTTTGTCCTGTATCTTGATCTATCTCAGTCATAGAGCTAACAGTGTTAGACCAATTTGATTTGGTTAATTACATGTTTTTCATTCAAATTATCTTACAGAGAAACTGAAGAATAATCCCAGTACCTTAAAAATAGTAAAAATTATTCACAAAGGGTTTATTCTCTCCCATTAACTTACGATCTAATGTTAAGACAATCTCTTCAGATAAGTCTGGTTAAGGAAAAGTGTTACTATTATAAAAGCATCTTAAAAACACTCCATTTAGAAAACATGAGAATATCTACAGCAGAGAAAATGACAAACTTTCAAACAACACATGGCTAAGCCAGAGGTTTTCAATGTATGGTTTGCAGAGCAGGATCATTTGGAGTTGAAGACAGCTGAAAACAAGTTATAGTACACAAAACCTCTGTACATTACATTGTGTAGGAGTAAAAATATTATCATTTTTTCTGGAAGGGAGGAAAGAGGGCATTAAAGCCTCATTCAGCTTTAAAACTTGCCATTCTGACTGCTTCCGTAACTCTGCAAGCTGGTGGAGTCGCTTGAGTGCTTTTTCCTGCTTCTTCTCATCTTTCCATGACTTTGAAGCCACATTTCGAGCAAATTCCCTTTGTTTTAAATCTTTCAATCTCTGTGTGAAAAGAATATAAACAGAAGGGATTAGAGATGTACACATCAGATACAAAATAAGTATAATATGTATAGAGATACAGAATAAGTTCCTCTTATTCAATTTATTCACTTTTCATGAAGTTAATGTAAATGGAGAGTAAAAGTATACTTAAAATACTATAATAGTGAGAAGAGATTGAAAATGTTATTTTTGCTTAACAAATCAACATAATATGCCCTCTTCTATTTATCTGACAAATGCCTACATACGAACGATAGCTTTTGGTTTCTTATGAATACCCAAATATTCTGTTGTGTATAAATACAGACACAAGACTAGAATCCATTTAAGGAGGTCAACATTTTCCTGTTTAATTCATCCTGTTGAAATGTAATCCACAGGCATATACTGGGATGTGTAATGTCCCATGTGTAATATATTTTATAGTTCTCTCCTTGAACATGTATACACAGATGTGTGAGAGCTTTGATTTTTGTGTGGGGTTGTTTTTGTACCCTTTTAAGGCTGTATTATATTCTCAAAGGAGAGAACCGCTGCCTGAAATACTTGATCAGAAAACCCTTTTATGGTTACTTTCACAATTTTTTAATCTCCTCACACATCTATAAATCAGGTAAATGCTGTTGGAGAGAGCAAAATTCCTTGCCTTTATTGCATTTTTTTATTTCCTGATTTTGTACTACTGATAACATAAGGAAAATGAAGGAGAAGACATAAACTAGAAAGTGTCAACAAAATCCCCTGGAAAAACAGTTGTCTCTGAGTTCACTGTGCTCTCTCTCTAGGAGTCAGCAAGTTGTGTCTAACCTCACAACTCCAAAGTTCACATCCATGCTTCCATACTCCCTGGCAGAAATGCCTTCCCCCTTCCCCACTTCTCCAGTATTTGGGGAAAAATGTTTACATGGGAGGGAGCGCTGGTGTATTCAGCCAGATGCCAAATCTGGAAGCTTTGGGGACCAGAACTGAAACTAAACTGCTGCATTTGCTTGCACCTTGGTCCAGAGGTGGCTGCACTCATCTGTGTAGTTTAGAACTACTGTATCAACACCATGAAATGCTAAATTTTCCATGGAGAAGTTTATGCAAAGTAGACTTGAAGAAAGGTTTTGATAGTAATTTTAGAACTGCTGTTCGTCTTTCACCATCTGTGCCTACTTGACTGTCCTCCAGCACCTAAAGATCAACATCCTAATCACTGCCATCATCATCATCTCATGCTGTTGTTTCACTACAGCAGGGCCAAAAGGTCAATATGCTTCAGTAGAATAAACTGAAGGCAGACCAAGCATTGTAAAAGCACATATTGCTTTCTGCAGCTCAGGTATGGGGAGCAGTCTAGCCATGGCACAGAACTCTGCACTGGCCAACATGCACCTGCTTCTGAGAAACAGGGCTGGAGGTAGAGTCCTCAACTTGTAGAGGTCAAGAAAATTGTAAATGCATGAGAGAACTGCTTTCTGGAGAGAGGTCTAGCTTTTGCCTATAGATTATGTCAAAGCAAATTGGTGAAAATCACCATCTAAAGAGGGGACAGCTTCTTTTCTGTCCAGTTAAGATGAAAGAATTCAATTAGTGGCAATGACATAATATGACAGAGAGGCATGGAAAAATACTTGGTGGAAACAGGCCATAAAAGTTCTGTGATTTCTCTCTGTGAGGAGTGCTGGAAAGCTGTAGTGAGCATCCCTCACCACTATCACATTGCTGTCCTTCAAGTATGGGATTTTTTAAAAAGTCAGATTGAACTAGACTCTAAAACAGGACAGCTGCAAAGTCCTCTTTAAAACTCTTAGGGTTCAGCTTCTTGGAAAGAAATGGTTGTTCCACCGTTTGTTCAGCTCTTGCCTGTCCCTTTATGTGCCTTCTCTCTACTCATTTGTCCCTTGCCAGGTCTGTCACACAGCACTCCATTCCCCCAACCTCATTGTCTGCAATTTACAGTCAAAAGGATGAATATGTAAGACAATGTTACTTCTGGTTCAAGAAAGATGATTTTCAAATAACATATTAGAGCTAAAGCTGAAAAATGAAATCGGAGAATCTTCCCAGAACAAATCCAAGTGTTCTGTCACCTAGGTAATATTTACATGAGTGTAGAGATATTTAAGCTGTAAAGATCCTATTCTCCACAGAAAAACATAGGTAGTCTTGAGCCTTATTAACATGTCCAATATGAAGAAAGGGCAAAGAAACACATTTGAGGAATGCCCTTTAGGGTGGCTTCCTATGTTTTAGCTGTCACCGTGAGCTGTTCAGCATCACACATAAAGCATTCATGAGGAAAACAGAAACAGTTTCTACCTGTCAAGGAAACAAAGAGCAGTGTGAAACAGAGAACTATGGAGCTCAGTACTGCAAAGCAATGCCATTTCATTTCTTTGACAGTTAGGATGATAATCAAAAAAGCAAATGGACCAACACTAAGAATAGGAGTTCCAGCAGTATTTTTTGCTCTCTAATGGCATGCAGCATGTGTCAAAGAAGCAGAAAAAAAAGAAAAAGAAATGTAGGCAAGCATAGCAGACAACTCATCAACTGGAGCTGAAATCCAAGAAATCAAAAGGTCTACAGTCTGAGGAGAGAAAGGGCTCTCCCTGCAAAACAAAATAAAGCTGCTCTGCCAGAGCTCTAGTTAAGAGTCATAATGAAATTTGTCAGCTATGTTGGATAGATCATGGGACTGCCTGCTGAACCTGCAAAGCCCTGGTTTTCTTCACTAATAACCTCTGCCAGACTTCTGACAAGCACACTGATATTTCCTGCAGGTAGGGTACAAGAGCATGCAATTGAGCAGGTATCTGAATGACAACCCCAAGCTCAACAGGCATGCTTGAAAATTAACATTGCTTTACACAGCAGTTGCATTTTTCACATAATTAGGTACTTAACTGGGCATTGTATAATACAGGCACGTATAATAAAATATGATTTATTTAATAGCTTCCTTGTGTTCTGTCCTTCACCTATTGCAAATATAGTTGTCATGCAGTTGTATTTCTTTTTTTAGACTCATGTTCTATTCTTTCTACGTTTTTTGGTACACACGTGTGTGTGGACATTTCCATATCAAAAAGTAAACCATCCCTTTTTTTATAAACACAGAAGACTACAAAGTAATGTTCATTGTTATGGAAAGATTTACTTGTAGAACTGGTCTGAGTTCCATTGACTCAGTCAAAACCTGCTGTATCTAAGCTTTTTCTCCTGGAACTCTGATAAGAATCACCAGGAGATTTAAATGAGTTAATGGAACTGCATCTTCACTACCTACTTTCGCTAGACACCAAATAACAGTGGTCAAATACCTGCAATTTAGCAATTCCTTCCCATTCTTAATGTCAGTGGGGTTGTATTTTGCTCTTTTTTAAATTGTTGCTTTATTTGGGGCAATACTTGCTTTGCACTGACCTATGAGCACCTGAAGAATGCTCACTGCTGGCTGCATTTGCAGTACTCAGTTTACTTTCTATCCAGAGTTATGATCCTGATTTCTATTCTTCCCTCTGCAGGTAAATGTTTACCTGGATTGCTGTTCTTCTGATCAACTCCAGACGCCTTTCTTCACAACCACTGGAAAGAAATAAGCACTTTAGGGACCTAATCACCTGTTTTTAAAGCAGCTGTCTAAAACAAGAGGGATAAAGTGAAATGTAAAAGCACCTCTTTCTTTTCATTGTGTACAGAGGCTATTAAAGGTGTCTATCTTAATTTTTTCTTTATGGAGACACGGCTGACCTCCCAGCTGAGGTGCCTTTAGACCAATGCACACAGCATGGGCAGCAAACTGGAGGAGCTGGATCCCACTGCTCTGATAGAAAGTTAGCACCTACTTACTGCAATGTGGTGGCAGGAATCAAAGGCTTGGTCAATAGGCCCACCTGAGTAACTACCCTCTGGGACAAGAGAGCAGAACCAAGCTGGGGAGCTTTAAAGAAGTCACACCAATCTTTTGGTGGAAGAGGAAAAGAGAATGGCATGGCTGAATCAAGACCTGCTGGTCAAATGAGGAGGCAAGAAGGAAAAGGGAAGGTAGGGAAGGCAGGCACAGGTATCCTGTGAAGAATACAGAGATGCTGCTCAGTTGTGTAAGGCTCTGTCAGGAAGGCCAAGGTGCAGCTAGAGCTGATCTTGGCAAAGGATGAAAAGTATAATAGGGAGAGCAAGAATGTCAGCCAAAAAATTAAGGTTGAGAAAGCATACTGCCAAATAAAGAAAGCAAACCAGAGTGGTGAACTGGTAACCACAAATGGGGAGAAATTTTAGCTACTCAACAATTGCTTTGCCTCATTCTTAGCTGACAAGTGTCTCAATTTGAGGACCAGAGTAGTATGGTACTGGGAGACAGTATCACTTCTCCTGAGTATTCTGCCAGGGGCTATGCCAATATATAGATTTTACAAGGGTTCTCAGTTTTAAGTGTTTCAGATTCTGGGAAGAAGAACTGTTGTTGCAAGTATACTGAGTAGAAAATCCTCTTCTTCTTCAAGCAGTGTAACTGTATGGGTATAAATAGAAGGAATCTTTGAGGAAAAAGTAATTTTATATGTATTAAACTAGAAAATGTCATTTTAGTAGAATTAAAATTTTTTTCCCATTATATTTAGAATATTTTTGTTATGGAATATAATTCACATAGCACCCTCCCTAACTACTCATGCATTCCAGCCCCAGGTAAAAATGCATATACCACATTAGGTATATGTCTTCTGTTATATTTAGAGAGACTTCTTTAAACTGAATTCCTTGAATGTGAGTGTTTGAGTTCCTGATTTGCTTTAAAGATTTATTTTCATTCAGCAAAGAGGCTGCTTAATTAAGTTCTAACCAAATTCACCATAGAAGGGTTAATTGATGAAAAAAGGAATGTTAATTTCAGTATTTGTTCTCTTGCCTGGAACTCAGACATTGGAACCAAATGCATTATTTGTAAAATGATTCCACACTGCAAACCATCAAATGAGAGTGATAGTCACTAGAGAACATAATTAAACTTCATCTGTAAAGCTTGCAGTGTTAGCCTGCTAAGTGAAAGTGAGGAAACAGCAATGAAGGAATTTGCCTTTTCTGTGGTAAGCAAAAGCCTAAAAATAAATTGGAAAAGTTATTATATACAGGAATTAACAATGAGAGATGGAGCTGAAAAACTAGATGATAAATTTTCATTTGTTTTACCCATAAATAGCTACAGATCTCTTTGAAGTGTGTGCAAGTAATTATTTGTTAGAGTATTTTATAATATAGTCAGCTGTGACAGATTTAATATTGGTGGTGGAAGTGAATAAGAAGACAAAAAGAAAATATTCTGGTCTGATTGGATCAGGAAATTATTGGATCATGGAATGAAATGATAGCAGGAGGGAACAAAATTCAGTCCTCAGACATGTCCTAGAGAATCCATCTATCAGTGAATGAAATGCTGATCACAGATCTAACCTGAAGGATAAATTACCAATGGACCTTTAGAGGGCTTGATTTTTCATGTCTTCAGAGAAGCTTACTGTTTAACCACACCTGCAGATATTCCTGGTAATTAAACTGATTTCATCTATTGCTGGATGAAAGTATCCATTTGTGGATGCCTTCCATTTTAAAAGATACAACTGTGTTTCTCAAAAGGATCCCCCAAATAAAGTTGATGCATTTGGAGGCTGTTTCCATAGGGAGGAGGCCAGAACATGCACTTTGTGCCTATAACTTGCTCCTGTGGAAGCCTGGACCACTGATGT
The DNA here is from genome assembly GCF_049639895.1 of Pseudopodoces humilis. NCBI lineage: Eukaryota > Metazoa > Chordata > Aves > Passeriformes > Paridae > Pseudopodoces > Pseudopodoces humilis. The sequence goes on from NC_142200.1 coordinate 130,218,649, forward strand.
GGTCATTCATAGGCCATTCTATCAGTTCCAGCAAACATTGTCATAGGCTCCACCAAGCTGGCTGCATACCGTGTACTTTGATTAGATGTATTTAGTGTCACTTTGGAATACAGAGCAATTTATCCAAAAAAATCAACACATTCGAATGATAAAAAGCTTGGGGCAGGGTCTATTCCTTCAAGTTCATTTATTGCCTCATTTTTCAGGGTGTTTGGACCTTTCTTAAATCAGAACCATCATCTTACATATTTTATTTATTTTTCCTTCTCCTTTAAGCAGCTAAAACAAAAGAAACTGGCATTACAGATCTTGTGCAAGACCAGCTCCTTTCAAAACTTTCAGTACTTATTGTAATCTTATTTTAAAAATATTAAAGGCTTTCCACATGTTTTCAAAGCCTGTCTTATCACCTTGTTTTTCTTTGTTCTAACTGTAGCAGGCAGAATACAAAATCACCTACCTTTTAATGAAAAGAGCAGGAGTCTAAATTATGCCAGAATGCTAAAAGTACATCCAAAACCAGGCCTCAAACATTCTTCAGTGCAGTCACAATGCTTTCAGAGTAATGCAAATGACAGTAGAAATGTCCAGAAATGGATTTTAAATAACTCTTTTCATAGACAGATCTTGAATTTCTTACAAAACTTTATCTTTACCATGATATCATTTTACAAATAAATAAATGAAGGCAGAGAGAAATGGAGTGAGTTCCAGAAAGAGCAGGGAGGAGACTGAGTCAACATTTACAGGTATATATGCTTAATTATCACCTCTAACTTTGTATACCCATTAAGAAAAAAAAAAAAGTCAGACAACTGGATTAAAACCAATTTTGATTTAGCTGTATAATAGTTTGATTCTTGATAACAATGATAATGCTGAGAGGACAACAATCTTATGAAGGATAAACCTCTTCCAAATTAATGTGCTAAGTTCATAGTTTGCATAGAAGTTGACTCAACCACTGCACAGTGACTTTGAAGAGCTCCACAAGAGAAAAAGTCCATCACTAAAAGAGATATTTTTATAAGTACTTGAGATAAATGTAGCCTTGCTTATAGTCAACAGTCACTGAACTTCAGATGAAAAACTACAAACTGGGAAAATATGTGTGAAGGATATTAGAGGGTGTTAAAGAAGAAGCCTCATGAAATATATGAAGGAAGTAAAATATTGCTTTTTAATATCTATCTCTAGAAAATATTTTAGATTGTGGCTGTTTACATTTTTTTTAAAATCAGTCTAAAGCAAAAAAATTCTTTTTCTTGTATTTGGTCAAAATAGGCTGATCTCTTTGGCAGTAGGATGGTTAGAGGTAACCAGGAATCTAGCAGCAATTCTATAACAAAAAAATGCCTGCTCAAAGTAAAGGAGCTTTAATACATGACATTTACTTGCAGTTTTGCTCAATCAGAAAAGACCACAAAATAAATTTTGCAATCATCCAATCAAAATTTTCGCTAACACAGGACAGGGGACATCCAGGTAAATTGATGAATTTAAGTTACTTTGACAAGAGCTAATTTATATAATCCATAATAAATTAAATTAATTACATTATAATTCTCAACATTTTATGGAGACCCGTATCAGTTATGCCAGTATTTTCCCTGGCACTAATGTCAGAATGACAGATATTTTTATTTGTTCTTTTTAAATCCTACCCTGGCATCATTTAGCTTGATGCTTTTCCTTCTAATGCTCTGAGACTCATTAAAAATTGACATTAATTATTAGGAGAGTTTATGGCCTGAACCAGCTGAGACAAAAATATTTATTTCTAGAATATGTTGTTTAAGGTCCTTCTTAGGTATTGATAGGGTGGTACTTCAAAATTATCCTAAACGTCATGGATGTGGTTAAGGCATCTAGCTTTGTTCCAAGTATAGAACAGAAATCTGTATTGAGTAATCTTTTTTATAGCACTGCTAACAAGTAAATAATTTCAATTTGAACCAGGAAATGCTTCATGGTCTCAAAACATTTTCAGAAACTTTCTTGCCCTCACCTCTGCTGACTACAGATTTTTCTTTTGCCCTTTTTACTTCCTCCATCACTTCTGTTCCAATTTCTACACTTGTGATTTATAGTATTTACCATCCATTTTTCCTTTCTCTCCTTTATTATAAATTTAAGATGGAGAGAATTGACTTTCCTTCTAAATGAGATTAGCTGTTTATAACCTATTTGGTCTTTTTCTGTTCTGGGATTTGGGTTCTTAAACCATCTGCCAAGTGCTCTTTGAAATTTCTTTGTTCTCTCTCACATCTTTCTGTTTGATTTTCTCCTCCCAGCCCATTTTACAAGCTCATTCACCTTTATGAAACTAAATTCCTAAAAGAAGTGTATGTTGCAGTTTGTTATTTATACAGATATATGCAAATAATTTATTTGCATTTGCTAAATACAATTGTTCCTCTTTTTTTTTTATTTCCTGTACTTCTGTTTTGATCATCATAATGGTAAAATCATATCGATTAAAAATCAGCTTTAGTGCATATTTTATTAGAGACTCATAATATGGGTGAAGTGTTTTTCACAAATTTTATTTGTGCTATTCTTGTACTGAGGGAGGCCAACAGAAGCAGCACATTCAGATAGAAGGTCTGTTAATTTTAATTTCTTCATGCATGGGATTGGAGTAGTTGTTTATTTCCCAGTCTCTGATTTACTTACAGAAAAAGATGAACAGATATTGGGGTGTTTTTATTTGGTGGGTTTTTTTGTTTTGTTTTGGGTTTTGGTTTGTTTTGTTTTGTTTGTTTGTTTTTTCATGGATAATAATTCAAGAGCCTAGTTTAGCCTTTGATTATTAGGGGCAATCTTCTGACAATACATCTCAGTACATTGTATTGATTTTTAGAAAGGTTATTTTCATTATATTTCATAGTTTATTTAACTATTTTCCAATTTTATGTCACATTATTATTGTGTGTTCTGTCCTTTGATGCTAGTGTCCTTTGCTCCTTCTACTTGGCTTATCCATCTCCCTTCCCACTTAAACAGCATTTCCTTCTGAAATAACAAGAGCAATAAGGTATTTCTTAAACAAATTCAATGTGTCATGGAAAAAGATGACCAGTGAAGAGTGAATGCCCTAATTTTCCAGTTTAAAAAGGCAAAGATATTTTGATCCTATCTAGCTGCCTTTTTATTGCCATGTGCTTAAAATATTATTTATTTGTCACTTGTGATTTGTATTTTGTCCCCTTGAACCTACTGATGTGCAACATGTCACTGAGCTGAAACTTGACACACTTCAATTGTGATGCCACAATTTTAAATTTTTAATAGTATTCTAGAAACTTCTCCCTGAAAAGAGAGTAGAAATGAACATCATGTGCTTTTCTAAGAGCAATCCTGTACTACTTTTCTTACCCACTTATATGTTCTTATATGGAGTTAAGGGAGGTTAACATTTAATGTTATCCTCTTAGGCATGCTCCAGATAGTCTGTTTGTATTCACTCTTACATCAAATGATGCTATAAACACATCCAGTTTTTCATGTAGACATGAGCATGTTTAATAATCTAAAGATGATCTATGACTCACTGTTTCTGAAATATTATGTCACTTTTCAAATTCTTTCCCATCACTTGACACAAAGAACCTTTTAAGCAAGCTTTACTACTCCTTCCTTTTCATTCCTGTAAAATTTGAGATTGTTCTTTTATTTATACCATGGTTTCTTATCCCTGTAATCCATACTTTTCTACACCCCTGAATTTTAATTATTTCATGCAAAATAAAAAATAAAAAATAAAAAAGAGTGAAATACTGTGAGTATATGTACTGAAATGAAAAAGAAGCATTTTAAAATATGCACCAATGCAGATACAATATGGTGATAGTGGTTTCACGTTCTTTTGACTAGGTGAGTTAAAACAATACTGGAAACTATTCTGGAGACAAGGAGAAGTAGGGAAACTGGATTAAATGTTATAATTTTAATTTCTGAAAAGACCCCTTGATTGTTTTCCCATGTATTATAGGTTTAGCTTTTAGAGTGGCCTTCTGCAACAATAAAAAGAATTATATAAGAAAAAAATTTGTTAATTTCCCCAAAATAACAAATTTTCTATAACAATTGTTGCATACTTCTGATGCACTCCATATCTAGATGTGTTAGGCTATGACTTGTTGTTTGACAGTATACTGTTCCAATTTCTTATTATTTTCAAACTGAAAGGCAGAATCTTAATTTTGTTCCCTTTTTAAATTTTTTTTTTAACCAAGAAAACAGACATTATGGTGTTCTAAATTTCATAATGGGAAGGAAATCAGAATCTGACACAGGTTATTGAGAGCCAAGATTATGTCAATGAATTGAATGTTTGGTGTAAGTCAGACTCAAATTATATAAAAGTAACACAGAACTCAGAAAAGATGATCATTATGAGCTGATGGGAAGAGCTAATGTTGCTTTGAAGTAAAGATGGGATTAATCTAAATATTCTGGATTCCTTTTGAAGGGTGGAAATTACATTGTACCTTTCAGGCAATGTTTTTATATGCCAATGTTGGTAACTCACAGAATCACAATATATTCTGAGCCAGATGATTGGCTCCAGCTCCTGGCCCTGCACAGGACACACCAAGACTCACACCACGTGTGTTTTCCAAACACCTCTTGAACTCTCAGGCTTGTGCCGTCACCACTTGCCTGGGGAGACTATATTCCTTAATAAACTGCATTAGTTTACCCCTAAACATGATATTACTTTCCCCTATAGTTTCTTATAGTTAATTATGATTTGATATTCACACAATCTGCACCAAGGTGGGAGATCCAGGGCAGGCTCAGAATACAAGCCATAACTTGTTTTCCTTCTGCCACAAGTGATTTAGTAACCTGTCCAATACCACAGATCCTGAATGGGGAGTGTAAACACACTTCAATGCAATGTGACTTTTCAACATTAGTATTTAGGTGTCTTTTTTGAAGGAAGCAGTACTTGGAATCCATCAACATGCTAAGAACTGAAAACAAGCCAAGAAATGCTAACTGTAAGCATAAAGTATGTCACAGGGTTCCAGGGGGTGTTTGTCAGTTCCTCTACACTTACACACTTGCTAAAAGATTAGAATTTCTGCTGTGCAGAAAACTTTGATATCTGGGATTGCTTTATGTTTTAGTCTTAGTGAGGGAAAAAAATTTGTAAAATTTATATTAAAAATGAAATTATCAACTGGCTTGATGTTAGTGCATCTAAAGAGCAATGCAACGTCATGCCTTAAAGTAGCAATTTTCATAATTTCTGTATCTCAAGAATGACAATCAAAAGGTGTGGTTATGTTATAATTAATATTATGAAAATATAATAATTTTTCATAATATATTTGTTTAAACATATATACTAGTTTATAATATATAATATATTATAATATTTATATATATATAATATTTATATTTCTTCTAATACCTTAGGAGAAATTTTGAAATGTATTTTTCTAAAGTAACACTGCTGAAGCAAAATATGTCAATCTTAATGAATCATTTATTGTTGGTTGAAACTAAATGATGTAAAACTTCCGTAAGAAATATAGATTGGATCTTATCACATTCTTAAGTAACCATTCCACTCTAAAAACATTTCCTGAAAAATTAGTGTTTAGGCTTTTTCAGTTTGGTATGGTTTGGTTTTGGCTTGGTTTTTTTCAAGATATATATGTATATTTACTGTCCCATCACCTGCATTACTATGTTTGTTTGGTATTCACATGCATGTTACCTACATTTCTCTATTTATCCCCTTGAAATTTAATCTGAGAAGATGCTTAAAGAGCCCTCATCTTTTTTATGACTTCTGATAAAGCCTAATTATTATAAAATTGTAAAAAAATGTGAAATGATAATGTCTGGGTTACCTCCTTTAATTTTCCTTTAGAGATAAATTAAAATATGTTAATTAATGCATTTAACTAAGTAAGGATGATAAATGGCCAATCTCACCCTTTTTACTGCTGTCTTGGCAATGCACAGATATATTTCTATTTTGCTTTAAAATATTTGTTTCTGCTTGGAATGCCCCTTGAAGATGCACAAGGCACATTGTAAGGTTCCTTGAACACAAACACAGATGATAAGCATGACTTAAAGCTCCACAAGAATCAATTGTGCAGCTACATTCTCGCATGTTAATTACTGCTTGGAAGGTGCAGGCATTTAAAAATAAACAGAATTATAAAGGATGCAGGTTCTAGATAGATGTTTATAGTGCCAGAAATACTTCATATATGTCAATGGGATTAAAAGTATTATAATTTTTTCAGGCGAGAGAAAGTTATCAGCAAGTTCAAAAGTTATTCAGAAGCCAGGATGAATGTAATTTTTCTGTGAACATTTAACATTTAGCTATGACAGCTAATTGCTGTATTTCCAAAAAGCTGATTATGGCACAGGACTGCCTCAGGTAAGATATGTACAGATGTGGCATATCAAGTGGAACAAGTTCCCTAATCTGGTTGAATAATTCCTTATTCTAAAAGTCATTCCACAAACACGAGTTCAAGTACTCATGAGCACACGGTCACCAAAGCCAGTCATAGCATCTTTGCCCCTCTCACCTCACTATTTGTAGATACTGCAGACCCTGTCCTTAGGCATCAGGTATTCCAGATCTTCTGATTTAACACAAGAATCCCAACCAAGTGTGCAAAACATGTGGCCTGTACACACCATTATGTAATATTTGCCAGCCTTCAGGAGCTGGCACAGGAACTGACATCATGAATCTGACATCATCATCACGAACTGACAGTTTCACATGAAGTAACATTTTGCATAGAAGTAGATAGAAAACATGCTGTTTATTCTGCTTCTTCTGTCCTATCTGTTATTTAAAAAGTGGAAACATTCTGTATCCCTGAATACAGAGACAACACCCAACATAATTAATTTTGTTTAATAAATAACACAGGCATGACTTCAGCCTGGCTGCCCTAAAGGTTGACAGGGAATAATAATCTAAACATAAATATTTAGGTTTTACATGCCTAGCTCATTTAATTAAGTAATAGTCTATGTTTTGCATGTATTAGCATTTCAGAACTCATAACCAAAGAAGAATATGTTGATTTTGATAACTCTTTATGCTCGAGGATAAAGAAGTATTGACTGGTCAAAACATTTTTTTTTTTAGTTTGAGTGGAATGTTTCAGGAAGTCTTTTGTTACAATTTTTTGGTTTTGGTTTCAGTTATCATTGCCATGTTAAAACAGTCATAACAGAATGTTTTAATTTAGTTTTGGGATCTTTTTCTTTGTCAGTATTTTAAATATGAGAAAAGTTTGAAGCAAGGGGAAATTATTTGAACCAGAGATTCTGAGTTTCCACCAGACTGCAAACTTTTTCTAAATATAATTGAAGAAGAATGTACTCCTTCATGCTCTGAGTGAGGATTTATTGTACAAAATTAGAATCTAAAATGATATTTTGAGGGTTAATTTTGTATTTTTCTGTGGTCTGGCATCATCTTTTTTTGGTTTTGTTACAAGTGTAGTCCTTACAATTCCTTGCTTCTTTTAATAAGCTATCCATTACACCGCATCAACCATTCCTCCTGCTAGGAAAATTAGTTTTAAAACTTTAGTAATTAAAAAGTGTACCATCTGAGAAGAACGGAAAGAACAATAACACAGGCACTAATGAAAAGCACTTCCTCTAACTGACATTCTGGTTATTGCTATGTCTTAAATGCCAAAATCTGATAGTACACTTTTGTAATTCCTTATATAATGAAATGCTTAAGGAATATTCTACAGTCATTGGACCATCATTAACAGCTATGAAATTGGGTGTCCCATGGGTTTTTCTCCAATTTAAAGAGGGTTAAATTGCTAATTTACATATTAATTAACATTCATTCTAAAGAACACCAAATGTAATTCCGTAGCATCTAGCATTTAACAGTTTAGCTTATCAAGACATTAAATTTAAAAGAAGCTCTGCATTATTTGCAATAATTCTTTTTTTTTTTCTTGGCTAATGATGAAAGAAATCTCATTATTCTAAGTAACATACAATTAAAAAAGGATGAATACTGCCAATATATTTATTTTATAATAGTAAGAGTAGTAAGAAAACAGCAAAGCATTGGCAGGGCAGCAGGTTTAACAGTTCTTTAAAAAGCTCACTGATCTGCACAGACTGGTAAATTTAAAATAAAAAATTATTTCTGGTGACATTTCTTTGGAATGTGTCGCCTCGAGTCACTCCTAATCACTGGAGTGTGCTCAGTGGTATTTAATAATTCTGCTTCTGCTGCTCTGGAGCTACCCTGGTACATGCACCTTCTCTGGTGTGCAGCTGAAGCATCTCTGTGCAGCAGACCTATAAATACAAGCCTCCGATCATACCATTTAATAAAATATTGCATGGTATTATAAAGCAGGCATTCATTTTAAGAAAATTTCAAAGTGGAAAAATAAATGTCCTTAATACAGTGCAGCCACAGAATTATCATGTTGTTTATGTCCTGCTTTTCTGCATATGCTGTATACTATTCCTTTACTTAAATGCTGATGCCATTCTGTTTTGCTTTATATTACCCTTCTTTGCATTAGTTTCTGTGATGTGACACAACCTGATTGTCTGTTCCCCTGAACTGCTACTTCAGCATTTCAAAATTGCTGGATTGCAGGTGCTCAGAAGCACAGCAGCTGTGATGCAAACATGTTTTTTGAAAGGCAGGGTTTCTCTGTGTCTAAATAACAGAAAGAAGCATTCAGGAAAAGAATATTTTGGTCTTATATTATCCAGCAATAGTGAAAGAGGAGAATGTATATGAAAACAGCATTATACATACCATTCTTTTATTTTTTTCCAGACCCCAGCCACTTTTTATGTTGTGTAAGTTCTTTTACTATTTTCAGTGCAACACTGTATGCCAATACAATATCTATATTACTCTCTTTAATAGAATCAGTCGTGAAATGTGACCTATTCACTCAATTCTTCATCTCTAAATGCAATGACTTAGACATTGGTGGTGCTAAGTGTCTGACACTGAGCATTTCCTGCTGTGCTTTATCCTGGTATTTCTCCTCATTTACTGATTATTTCTCCTGGTCCTTCCTCTTGTAACTCTTTCTTCTCCTTTGTCTCTAATTTCTGAGTGATACTTCCATGCCTTGCTGTTCTTGCAGTTTCTGTCCACACCCATTGCCATAATTGCTTCCCAAACCTATTTGTTCTCCTTCTGTTTCCCCCTCATTTCACATCATCCTTTCTTTTGCAGGCAGCAGCTGCATCTCTTGCACAAAATGGATTAAATTCTAAAGTACAGTCCATCCTCAGTACTGAGTCAGGGACGTTTCCTCAGTGAAAGCAACACACAACCTGAGATTAAAGATTTCATTAAACGGCAGATACATAAAGGTATCACTTTATGGTGTCCCAACAGAACTGATTCTGAAGCCTTCTCACTTCTTTATTCTTGACTTTGCAAATACTATGTATTTTTACTGTTATTTGCTAAAGCTTGTGATCCATAAACAAAATTTCAGCCCAATAGTCAAGAGCAATGGAAAGCTTGTTCTTAAAATAGTGTTTGTAAACCTCAATTACAGGCATCACAACCAGTTCTGTATCTAACAATGCAGTGCCATTGGGGTTATCTAGTTTGTAATCAAAACTAATTTAGATACAAGAATGATGAATGAAAGGGGTTAATTCACATGAACAAATCCTGAAAGAGTGAGAAAAACTTTTAAATTTAATTATGGAAATGACAGTGTAAGAAAAGCATAACTACTCAGTAAGAAACTATCAAAAACTTGCTCTTTGGGAACAGTTAGAGTGAAAGTAATTTTTGGAAGTATGAACAAGAATATACACTGAAAAATCAGTATATGATGAACAGCTAAGAAAGTGTGAAGCTATAGCAGAAATGAGAGAATGTAATAAATGGCATAGGAATAAGTAGAAACAAGAAAATTGCTAGTTCACAATGAGCAAGGAAAAAGTATATCTTTAAGGCACAAAGACACCAAAATGGTAGGATAGACTATAGAAATTAATTCTTTGCTTTTAGCTGCGGTCTTCATATAAAAAAAAACTAGATTAGAATAGTAACATCAAGAGTATGCTGTTTCCAAGGGAAGAGAAAGATGTACTTAGAAGGATAGAGCAGAGAAAAGTGAATTATTTGTACTGTAGATTAATGAATAAATAAAGTAACAGTTGAGAATTCCACGGCATCCATACCCCCAAATTCAAGAGAAAAAAAAAATTGCAGAGAAGCAGAATTGTCTGACAAATGTTATACTGGAAGAGGTGATCATTCTAAATAATCGTATAGTGGAGATAAAATATCAGCTGGGAAATAGATTTGTCTAAAGTTAGAAATAAGCAGGCATTTCATTGAAATTAAAGAATACTTTTTGGAAAAAATCTGTGAAACTGTTGACTGTATTGTATCATAATGTCGGTATTCTTATGTGTCAAAAGCACCCAGTCTGACTAAAGATATTTATGGTAAATATTCTGAAAATTGAAAATATACATATCAATAACATTCATCTCTAACACTCCTGTCTTGTAAAACATATGAGCATCCTTCATTTTATGCATATAAATATTTTAATTTATTTTTTGAGGGGGTTGCTTATAGGGCTACCTCTTAGAAAGTTCAGTTTTCACGACTGGGCCTAGTTTTAAACCCTCTAGATTTCACACATATAACAATTTGTGTATGTGGGTGTTGCTTTGGAGCATAGAAATCCATTGGTCGTTAAAGAGGGCAGTACCTATGACATATACAAAATACAAATACCTATACAAAATTCTTACATCACTTCAAGTCCCTTTATAAACCAGCTGTTTGAGGGAATCTAAAATCGTATTACTGTTTCTCTTATTCAACTCCTTTTCTTTAATCTTACTAGGGATGTGAGGAACATGAAAGTTTTGTTACAAGTATGAATGTATTTCTTGACAATCACCATACCAAGGTGTTTTGTGTGAGTTACAGGAGCAGCATCCTGGTGACTGCGGACAGCACCACTCACTAGCTGAAAGCAAGAAATTCTGAGGTATTTTAGCACTCAGGTTGTTTCCTGAGGAGGTCACAAGAGTACAGACCCCACAAAGCCAGGGCCAGTTTTTAAAGGCTCAGCTTTGTAAAGTGCAATGCCCTGATGCAGGTACAGGCAGGGGCTACAGACCTTGGCCCTTTCACATGGCAGCACCAGGGGAGCAGTGGGACCACCTGTGTCTCAAGGGAAAAAAGCAGAGACTGCACGTGCCCACATAGTAGGGGACCTTCATGCTGGTGTAGTCCTGTCTCTGATTAGCATGTTCTTACAGCTAAACATGCATTCCTTTATCCACAAGAAGATTTCTTAGCATTTCTTTCTCATTTCCCAGATCCTAAGGTGAAATTTCTCAGAGATTGCCAAACAAGTTGTTTTTCCTTCAAATGAAAATTGTTTGGATAATACAGTATTACAGTTTTACCTTGGCACCAAAAGACATGGCTTACTTTTCCTCCAATAAATGTGGAGATGCTGAGAAAAAACACCCTCAAGATGAACTAACAAGATCTCAGCATTTACTCTCATTCCTGGAGCTTTCTCTGAGTTAACTTATCAGTGCATTTTCTGGAGGCAGCAGCAATGCTAGCTAAAATGTAAGCATATTTGCTAGCTTTGATGTTTAACAGGAGCTAAATCTCTGCCTGAATTAGAGTTTAAATCCACAGGCACCATAAAGGCTTAGCAGTGAGTGCCAACAGCTGTACACACTAAATCAGGCTCTTATGCCAAAAATATAACCAAATACTAGTATGCATGAGTGTAAATACTAAAATACAGGTATGTGCATGTAAACTAGGGTAGACTGAAACTTCTTTTCACTAACTTACTACTGTGTGCTTCAGGGACACTTAAATTTATGTCGTGGGGTGCTTTTTATAGGTTTTTGTTAGTTTGTGTATTTTTTATTATATGAGAGAATATGATGCATTTAACTGTATGGTTAAATTTTGACAACAAAACTGAAGACTTGCTTTGTCATTAGAAACCCCAAGATGGCAATACAGTCTTGTTTTTCTTTGCTGCTTATATCTATTATTAATATTATTAGCATCATCATAATTATCATATTGCAGTACATGGAATAGATTTGTGATTTTCTCATTTGATGACATCTAAAAGCCTTGGTGATTGCTAAGGATTATTTATACAAAAAATTGAAAGCTCCAACTACTTTGATGTTAACTGAATGAATGAACACTGTGCATGACCTGGAGTTACTAAAAGGTTCCATTTAATAATGTCAACCAAATAGATATCTCTGCTCAAGTTTGGCTTCATTTTAAAGACACATATAATATGGTTAAAAAGAACTACACTTATACATTATTTTCAGTTCAGCCGACTCCCACATATATTACATTTTCAGGTAGCAGCCTGTCTTGGTTATCTGTATCCTGATCACTTGTGAATGAATTCACACCAGGACCCTTGTGCTTTTCAGTGTTCAGGTAGCTTCAGCAGAGCCAAGGCACTCCATTCTGATGCAGGTAACTTTTACTGCAGAGAAGGCAGCAAGCAAGTGAGAGCAAGCGTCCTTCACCTTGATGCTTGAGGAGAGAAACTGCAGATTTATCAAATGGGTTACTCCCCTTGACTGCTGCCCTGGACTTTGTGAAGTCATGGGAAAAAACACAGAGGAAAAAGCTGTGATTTCAAGTGGGTTAGCTGATATGGGATGGGCCAATGAGAGATGTGTGCACAGGGCTGTATGGTGATGAAAGATTAGGTTCTCCCAGCAAGGTCACCCACATCCCTGCCGCAGCCTTGTTAAGTATCAGGTTTAACAACAGAGGGCTTAGGTAAAGCTGGGTGGGAGTGCAAACTTCTAATCAGACAAATTTCCTGTGTTCACTTTATCCAGCCCTGCACTGAAATAAATTAATTTCCAATAGCAGGTAATATCAGTGAAAAGTTCTTGTAGTGTGTCAGGAAAGATGTTGAGACTAATGCTGACAAGGATTTTTTTTTACTCTTTTGCTAACCAAAGGAGTAGGAATTGCTCAATAGTGAGACAATGTCACTCAAAAATAGATAAATAATATTAGAACTCTCCAGGGTCATTACAGTGTTAGAAGACAATGAAGATGTAGTCATTGATCTTTGATGGTCTGTCAAAATTTTATGCATATATATATGTACACATGCATCATATTTTTATGTTTCTAAATTTGAAGGTATGTAGCAAGCAGAGAGAGAGACAAAGTATGTCTGAGTACACTGCTTTAGAATAATCTAATAGAGAAAGACCATTTATGCAAACAAGGCCAGACTGTCATCATAACATTTTGCAGCCTCTGAGGACAGGGAGGGCAATGGCTGGTATACTAGGTCCAGGACTGAGCACTTCCTGCTATAACAACTGGCTGAAATAATCTATAAGAAAATGGATCACAAAATTAATCTTATGAAACCATAATATTTGGAGATTAAAGCCACAATTCTATGGATAAAATCTGTTTCCTCTGGAAGACAAACAAAAGACTTATGATTAAACACTCAGTGCAATATCCTTTTTTCTGCCTTTCTATCTTCTCTAGACATCATTGCCACTTTAATACAAATTGTGAAGTAGTAGCATTTAAATGGGAAATCACATGGGAGGACTATTCTGTATTGTTACTGAGATGCAAAGTGTCTCATTTTAATTTACTCTGCATTAGAAGAATGATGCTTAGAACATACCCATGCAGATTACTAAAGCTACTCTCAAATTACTTCTGGGAAACAGAAAACATACCTTCAGAGGAAGAAGTTCTTGTGGTGGCTAATGTCCCTCCCAGAATAAACATTTTGAAACTAAGCTAACCAAACCCACAGGAAACCATAAATTAGAGGGTTTTCTGTGACTGACTATAAAAGTCAGAGGAAAAGGTACACCTACACCATTCCTAGAGGCAAACTAATGCTTTTCCCAGACTTAGCTGACTGGTTAAGAAGTGAGAGGGGAGAAGAGACTGAATTATCCTGTCACATCGGGAGGGTAGGTAGCTAATCCTGCACTAACTGAGCTTCTGAACTACATCTGAAAGGGCAGAATGAGGTGAGATTGCACTGCCAGTTGATATTCTGTATGTGTCATGCATTTCTGTGCAGACTCTTAGTTTCCAGCACTTTGGCAGCTTTTAAAGCAGCAAATTTATCTGAAAATTAAGAAGAGTTTTATTGCTTAAACAAGCCCTTTTATAACAGAAACCTACCAAAACCTCCCCTGCCCAGCAACCCAATCATAGCTGGTGCATGAAGCAGGCTGTTTGATTCAGCATAAACTGTTTTCTGCAGGGGGAGTGTGTGAAGAGGAAAGAGTACAAATGGCTCCATTTGAGTTCAGATGCATTTCTGATGACTTAAAAAAAACAGCTGAAGGGTGAAAAAAATCTTTTGTGCAGCAAATGGGGATTTATAGGGATTAGAGTCACAGGTTTAGGATCTGGAAAAGCATTTGTTTTGTATTATTGTAACAATTTTTATGGATTAATTAATTGAATGGTGATGAGAGGAACTGCTTTGATTTAATGCATAAATGCATAAGTCTGGTTTGGGAGTGATGGGACAAAAAGAGTCCCATTATTACCTATGGCTAGCTGACTGGAGTGCTTGAATTCAGCAGGATGGTTCAGCATTTGATGAGTGGGCAGACCTTAGGCATTTTTTTTAATGAAGTGCTGTGATAGATGTACACAGAAAATTCCAGGGTGATTTACATCCTCTGTGATACTGCAGAAGACAATAAGATTGCTTTCAGGGACAGCGGGGAGTTTTGCCTTTAGCATTGCTCATTTTATTCAACATTACTATTTCTAATCCTCTGTCAGAAATAACTACAACTTCTAATGGTTTCACATGTTTTTGAGGTAGCTCCTGACCCCTGTGAACCCACAAGTGTAATCACACAGAGGACAGCTAATTCCCTGGCAGTTTGGATGCACGCAATACATGAGCACTCAAATGCAAGCACCAGCAGAAGTACAGGAGAAAAAGATCCATCTATGGAATCTAGTTACATGTGCTTAGCAGGCCGGGTCAGCAGATGTGATCCCTCACTTCAGAGGCTCAGAAATGTTCACTCCTGGACTTCTCAAACCATTTTCTTTAAATTCTGAAGTGTTTATATGAGTTATTTGCATTTTCCTTCCATATTGCCAACTGAAATATGGATTTTGCTAAAATTGGAGGAAAATCGAGATGCAGGAAATAAAGTTAATAGGCACATATGGGTAGAATAAACCTACCACATACAAATGTGATGAAATTGATACCAAGAAAGTGATAAAAAATTAGTATTTATTATCTTTTTCCAGGAATCCAGCATCTCATTAGGGACTATTTTATATCATGTTCTGCATGCAAGGCAAAATATATTTCACCTGAGAAACATTATAAGACAGATTTAAATTCCAGAAACAGATGCTTTTTTTTTTAAAAAAAAAAAAAAAATAGACAAATTCTTTTCTGCCCTTGAAACAGCACAACCAGCTTGAAACAATGTGGTCATATGCCTTCTGATAGAAGCATGAAGAATAGAGGCTTTTCTGTGACTGGGAGGGTCTAAAGAGGGACCTGGTCATTTGAGGAAATGGTCTTTCCCCCTGACTCTGGTTTTCAAGTAATTCTACATTTAAATATATCAAATTAAATGCAGGCATTGGTATTAAGCATATATCTAAAACTACAGCTGGAGGTCTTTCAGTCAGAGTAGCTTAAAAGAAATTGTGATACAAATGAACATTTTCAATTTTATTTTAATGGAAAGAAGCATGTTAAAGGTGAAAACATCAAATGATGAATTGTCTTCTACTTGGGTGAGTTTAAAAACCTCCCAGAATCAATGAGGAGAGCAGAGAGACCGGCGTAACATGTGAGACATTTATCAGGTTTACCTGCTTGTGAGCGTGGTCGTAAGAATTGATGTGGTTGTCAAATTCCTGGTGTTTGTGGTACTGCTTGTCACATAGTTCACAGTAGAAGTTGGCCTTCACATCCTCCAGGGCCTTAGCTGCAGCTTTCTCCTTCTCAGCGTAGTCCTGCAAAGGCAGAAGCAGAGGGAGGCGCTTCACCTGAGACCATGAACTCCTGCTTCAGCAGTTCTTTTCATCCCAGACATGCTAAGGAGGTTTTGGTCTTAAACCATATTCAACAAAAGAGTTCTGTTTCTTGGGAAATCGTTCTCACTTCTCACTGTAAGTTCTGCAGTCAGAAAAGCAGAGAGGATTGGGGTGCAGAGGAATACTGTCAGGACACTGCCTAGCTCCTGGGCAGGAAAGCTGAGCAGTGAAGAACAAGAAAGCCCCCAGTGCCAGCCTGTTAACTCTGTCACCAGCTCCAGATTGCCTCAATATCTGCCTGCTCTTTCAGGTACTATTGCTCACAAGAAATAAACTGGTTTAATCTGATACTATGGCAGATTTCCTTTTGTGTTCCGCTTGCTGACTTCTATGAAATATCCACAGGGGCCAGGCAGCAGATTGCTATGGCTGGCTGAGATTTCCCTGGAGCAGAGCCACCTCTGCAAAGGCCTTCTCTGTTCTTGCCTGTGCTTCCCAACATCTGCATGAAGGGACACACCACCCAGCCTAACCAAACTGAAACTCTTGCCTGCTTGACACAGGCCACAGCCACTGAGGAGAGCACCAGCCCATGTCCAGGCTCATGCAAACACAGCTGAAAACAGGGAAAACACAATTAGTTCCTACATAGCTGACTTCCATTTCTCCCCAGTGACATAAGTGAGTGCTATGGAGAGTCAAATACTTCAATTCAATACATAATATTAGGTAAAACCAGAAAATTTCAAACGTAGGAGCCAAAAGTTACTGAATTCAAATTAATGCACTTAAATAGAGGGCCTGATATGCAAAATTGGAAGCAGCCTTTATCAATTTTATTTCTTTTAAAAGCCCTTCATTATGCTGTTATTATTATGACACTTCCCTAAACATTTTGCATTGAAGTGAAAACTTCTGATATGGAAAACAAGAACAAAAAAGTTGGTAGAAGCTATTCATTTTATATTCATATTGACAAGCTGATATTTCTTGAGTGTATGTAATATATTGCCAGGGATTGCAGTAATTCATCATTTGCTGCATCGTTTTACTCTTCTAAAGAAATGAGTGTTTTCTGCTGGCAGGCTTTCCATGCTATGCAGCCATTGTTGTCTGCTGTCCACATGTTTCACTGCTCTTTGAGTGACAAACCAGAGCAGAGGAAAGGCAGGACACGCTGCACATCTGGGACAGCCTGCTCTTAGCACATCACCCTGCCCAGCACAGCTCCAGGGACCAGAGCTGGGTGGAGGCTGCTGCTTGGGTATGGCAAATGAACATGAACAGACATTTTGAGCCCTTCAGAGGGGAAAGAGCTTAATGAGTGACACGATTCAAATCTGAGACTTGGCCAAGCAACTAGTCCAGCAACTTGGCGAACTGACAGCCAGGTTGTCAGTGTGAGACACTGAACTTTGCACAGCTCTGTGCTGTGAGCCCTTCTGTTTTACCCTGGACTTTACATACCCAGATTGGTGCGAGTAGGTCTCCTTTACACCATGGTTTTAGAGCCTGCCTTTGCTGTTGAGATTAACTTCATCTAAACTCGGCTGTCCAGAAGACAGGTGTGTGGGTAAGACAGTATCCTAAGCTTCTTCTGTAAGAAACAGAAAAATGCTAGACACTGCCAAATGGTTATTAATCCCATCTATTTCAAAAACCCATTTTAGGATGAGATTAAATTCTCCAGAGGTTCTATCTCTTTCCAACCACTGCAAGGCTCTACATTACTAACTTGGCCTACATCCTTAATTCTTAGATTGCTGAACTCAAAGATAATAAATTCTATAGTGTATTTCTTTAGATTCAATTCTAAATCTCCCCATGAAACTCGCATGAACTGACCTACTTGAAGACAGGAGGTCAAAGTGGTATACTGTGCCCAGAATTTTGATTTCACATCTTATAGAAGATACCAATGACATGTCAGTTCCTCTCAGAGGGGAAACATGCAAATAAATCTCTCCTGCAAGCATATAGCTCAGGTGGGTCAATATGCTATCTATAGAACACTCAGAAAACAACTAAGATGAGCGAACATTGCTCCACTAGAGAGGCTGCTCAATTATGGTAGTTAATCCTTGATTGTATCAGGGAGAAATATTCTCACAATCAAAGAGTTAAATAGCTTTCATTAGTTATTTAAATTTACAGAGCCCATTAAAAAGTGATACTTTTCAGCTTATGCTTCAGACCCATTGTTTTGCTAGCATTAATTATTCACCAGGCCTTTGATATAATTAAAATGCATAAATTAGAATGTGGATGCAATAGTATTAATTATGCAGAGATGTCTTCCCTGAAAGTCAAGTGTTGGAGGCAACATATTTTTATTTTAAACTAGTAAAAATGTAAGTTTTGCACTCACTGGAAGCCAGCCAAAGCATAATTGTTCAGCGGGAGGGGTTGTGCTTCTTTTTTTTCTATTTTTTTTCCCCTTGGTCTGAACTGTCAATTAAATGTTTACAACCTGCTCCATCATTCCTCCTGGTGAAGGAGAAGCCTAATTGTTTGGGGTGAGCACACCACATTACTGTCTGTAAAGCACAACTGAAACTGCTGCTCATGAGCATTCCAAACTGCCAACTTTATCTTTCTCAGCAGAAATTAATACAGTTCCCTTCACATAAAGATGTTTTAAAACAGCAACAAGGCAGCTCCCAGGTGCATCCTAAGATAATCACAACTACCTCCATTGCCTTATTGCTTAATTATGCTTGTCTGCCATGGCAAAAGATATAACTTCCTGCTCACTTATCGATCAGATGCAGGGAAATTGAATGCCACATCACATACTTTAGAAAGGTCATGGATTTTTCTTCCTCTACAAAGACATAAGAACTTCTAGCACTACTGTAAACTGTGCCTAGTCAAATGAATTTTCACATCCAGACTTCTAATATCATCTCAGTAGAATTGTACAAACCAGTGGTCAATTCTGGCATGATGAATGTGATCACATGAAAGAAAACGTATGGAATTACACCTGTAGAAAGCATACATGATCAAGAAGGCCTGATCACACAAATGCAGACACAGGCAGGCAGGAAAGATGCACAAACACATTTTGAAGTGTGGACCTTCACTGGTAAGGATTATATGTGTCACAGTCTCAAAGACTTTATTCTGGATCATACCCTCCTTACTAATGGCACACAGCCTGGGTAGATGAGTGTACTCATAAAACAATATAAATTAGCAGTTCTGTCTTTGAGTCGTGGACAACAGTGGTGCAAGCTGATGTAAGGGGTGATGCCATCCTTGCAGGTAAGAACTCCTAGAAACCATGGATTAACCAACTTCTGTGGTGCTGGATGCAGACAGTGCAGTGTACAAGGATAAACAAGTGCAGAATATGTCTCTGCATTTTTTCTAGAAGTCTGAAAAATGGTTCTGTATTATAGATTGTAATTGCATTCACATCAATTTGACCCACAGAGACGCATAACTGTAATAATTGTTTATATATGGGATTAATTTTAAAAAAATACTTCTCTAGCATGTTAGGCTAGAAGTGCTTTCACTTAGAAGCTACTTTTGCAGTATGATTCATATTGTGAAAATGCAATTAATGGTAGCTGACATTTCATTTTCTAATATAGGGAAAATCAATGAAAAATCCCATGTAACTGAGTTTTCTTGAATGTTGCCACTGACATCTAGTCAATTAGATACCATTTATTAAATCCAGAGTCTGTAATAGATATTTAATAGATTGCATGGCCATTAAAGGATGCTGATCTAGACAAAACAATACCACATTTCTTGTCTGAGTAACTGATAGTAAATATATCTGCTATGTTCAAACTGACTGAGGTGAAAAGTAGGTCACTTGATACAATAAAACTTGCAGAGGCAATTTTCTACAAACCCATGGATTTCTAGAAATATAGTGGAGTAAATACCTGGTGCTTGTAATAGAATATGAGAAAAATATAGCATCATTACCCTGCTTTTGATTACCTATTTCTAAATTGGAATGCAAAATTAGTGACAGAGCAGCTAACTCATATTAATACAGGGCTCAGTAAGTGACAGACTGCTCCCTCTTCAGGGACATAAGCAATCAGAGTTTTGTAACTTAAATATAATTTTGTGAACAAGATTGTATATGAATGCAAGTTTTAAATACTTATGCAACTACTGAAGTGCCTCTTGGGGGTTCTCAGGCTAGAGGTTAAAGGAGAAATAGGACAAATATAAGCACATGAATTAAATACAGATTACCATCTCCATCTAAGACTTTTTAACATATTTTCATTAGTGAATTAGATGACAAAATGAATTGTGATAATGTATTAATTCTATGAATGGTACTAATTAACAGCATAAGCTATACAAATACTTTAGGGACCAGGACCAAGATTCAAAATTACTGTAATAATCTTCATATATGATCTTAAATCAGCAAGATAAAATGCAGTAAGATGTGTGTCAAGTGCTGCACTTTGGAGGGGAAAATCACATTCATCGATGCAAGATTGGGAATAGCTGAGCAAATGCAAATACAAGGGAAAAGATCCAAGAGTTAGAGTGGAAAAGAAATCAAATGAAAGTCAACAGTGAAAGTCAAGGCAAACCACATTCTGATGTGTTAATAGTAATGTTATAAGTAAGATGCTGAGGGTAATTATTCCACTTGATTCAGTATTGGTGAAATGTCAGATTTAAAATACTATTTGGTACAGCTACACTAGCAAATGACTTGGCTTCTAAAATCTGGCCCTCTGTCATTCCCACTCCATGTGTGATAGCTCATTCCCAGGCTTTTTCATTTCAGAGTTCTCTTTGAGATAAAAATGATTGCAGTTCCAGAATAACATTTGGTGCAGGGACCACACTCTACAGGCAGCAAGGGTAAGACACCACCAACCTCTCCATGCCCTATATAGTCTTATGAAAAACCCACATGATTTTTCTCAAACAAAGCAACACTTGCATGCCATAAAAAACACATGCAGCATCATATCACAAAACTACCACAGCAATGATTTAATGTAGCCCTTACACTTCTTCATACAGACTGAAAGAAAAACAAATATAATAATTACACCTAACAGTACCAGACAGACTGGAGTTTACTTAGGGCAATATGGACATATGGACAGTTTGCCCTGGGTTATATGTGCTTTTTGGGGAAGACCAAAGTGTAGATGTAGCCTTTGAGACAGTTTGCTCCTCACAATTTGAGAAAGACATAGACTTATTTGAGAAATCTTTGAGCAGAAGTGTAGGGATAAGTGGTTTAAAAGTAAGTTACATGCCTACATTAGGCAAACTAGACCTCAATCTGTAATTTGTATTTTCATTGGATCATTAATGTGAGTACCTGTAAAAAATATTTTTGAGGGAAATCTATAGAACAGCCCAGATTGGTATGGAACATCTCTGAGTGGTCAGGACCTGTGCATAGATGTGTAGAAAGCACAGTCATAGAGCCTTCATTTTGTGTGCTCGTTCACCACACCTTCCAGATTCCCCAGTTTTAGAGATACTTGCACATAATTTTTATGTTATTTTTATGTTTTCTTCTGCAGCTGGAGTGAGATAGATTTTAAAAGATCTTTAAAAGTCAGCAGGCAGGTGATAGAATGCAGGAAGTAATCAAAGTACTCGTGTGCAGTGTGAGACTTGAGTACCACAAAAATGTCCTGATATTAAGATATGTAACTGAACATCAGGTTGGTTGAAATTAATGAACTTTTCCCTGAAAGCTCTCTTTTTTTTTTTTTCCCCCTCCCTGGAGAAGGCTGTTCTCTTACCTAAAGACTTTCCTAGGGAAGTTTAGCTGTGGAGATGGAATAAAAAGCAAGTGATCTGTTCAGCTGCAATAGCTGGCAGTGCAGAACATTTTCATTTATCTCACATATGTTCTGCCATTGTCCACCTTGAAAACTCAATGCACAGTTTCTGCCACTGTGGGATCTACAGTGAGGATTTACAGAGCTATCTATTGCAAAGGATTTTTTCTTCAAAGGCAGTAAATGCTGCCATTCTCAGCTGACTCATAGAGGTCAACACCTAACTTCTGCAAATAAGTGCATCTTCATATTTTTCACACTCAGGCAATTACTGCAACATTTTCAATCATATGCACATCCATTTGCTACTAGAATGCTGAGAAGTGCAATGCTTTTAGCAGGTCCTACATGCCCCTCAGAGTATAACCCTGCTGGGACTAATAGGACACATAAACCAACTCCTAATCTATTTACTATCAAAATCATCACTGCTGATTGGAACAAACCTTATGGCACATAAGAATTCAAAGAACATGAGAAGATCAATCCAGATCTTCAGAAAAATCTTTTCTACGACACATGGTTGCTCCTGGTAACTTTATAAAGGAGTTAAACTTTGATATTTTCCGTATTATAAATGGAGCATACAACCACTAAAACCCTTTTTTTATAGAGATAGAGGGCATTTTTTAAACATCCCAATGTGATTCAACATTTTTCTCCTCATTTTCAGAAACTGGTGGAGTTGAGGGAGCTGCATGCATTAGATTTTCTGAAAATGTGATCAAGAGTTGAATTGCAAAGGTAATTAGGTACCTAACTGTAAGTTACATACAAAATCATGTGTATTCAATTTAATTCTTAGAAAAATATACAATTAATCAAATTTGAACATTTTCATAATTTTATATTGCAAAGGGATATATCTAAAAGATAGTATATACTGGTTTTGTCTGAGATAATTTTCTTCATAGTATAGTGTTCAGCTGGGGTTAAAAACATGACAGAATAATTATCAAAACATAATTTATTCAACTGGGAAAAAACTGCCTGGAATTGCACGCAGTGCAGAAATAAGGGTTCTAGGATAAAGCCAGCTTAAAGAGGATATTAAAAATAGAGTGGAAATAACACAAATGGGAACAAAGTTCAGTTTGAGAAAATCAAGGGGTAAAATGGAGATGTGTGATGAGTAGTGTCCCCACAGGTCCATATTAGGACCAGTGCTGTTCAATAACATCACAGATGACAGGGTGGGGTCAAGTGCACCTACAGAGAGTTTGCAGATGACAAGAAGCTGAGTGGTGGGGTTGATGTGCCTGGGGGATGGGATGCCATCCAGAGAGAACTGGACAAGCTCAACAACTGGATGCATGTGACCCTCATGAGGCTCAACAATGCCCAGTGTAAGGTCCTGCACCTGAGGGAGGACAACCCTCAGTTGTACAAGAACATTAAAAAGGATCGGCTCCCATGTATTAACCAAATACTGAGATGCAGATTAAAAAATAAATTAAATTTATTACAGAAAATACACTATCTCCAAATAGAGTGGCAAACACACTCAGGCATAAAGCCCAAATGATATACACAACTCCTTCAATATATTTAGGCTGGAATCCATAAGGTTTCTCATCATCAGTGGAAAAGACTTAAGGACAATATTGAAGTTGCAGGTATCATTCAAAGATGAAGCATGATATATTTATGAAGGGGAATATGTGATGTGATTTGGTTGACTAAATTTGATTTGAAGATTTAGGAAAATCTAAAGTTACACTAAATCTGCTTAATGATTAATGTCTTGCTGCTTGATTTTTATCTCTGGGTCTCATTGTTAATCTATGCCCTATATTAATGCTAGCATTAACATTTGACTTATTGCTTTGGAAGAGTTTCCAAGCATAAAGTCATTAAAGAACAATTTCAAAATAAAAATGCTGCCATTAAAGAAAGAAAAAAAAATTGTTGCAATTCAGTTACTAGAGCAACAGCCCTAAGAAGATGAATAAATATGACTCAAGGACAGCCTGAGAACACAAAGGGCATCAGAGCTGTCAAAATTACTGGTGGTAGAGGCTGAAACAATTTCTGGGGTAATGAAACAGATGTGGGTTTCTTATAGTTAGGATTATACTCTAGGCATTTAAAAGAAAATTCTAAGAGCTTTATGGGTAAGATTAAAAAGATAAAAAATTATAGAGGATCTCAATATATTTCCAGCTACTCTGCAGATATGGTTCACTGATCTTACATGTCAATATGACTGTGGAAAAATGTAGATAGAATAGAAATGGTTTTTTGAAGTTGGACAGAATAACTGTTCCTGTTATGGATAAGAAAAAAAAAATCATTCACTTTTTCCATATAGTCCTGCTTTTCTTCACAAATGTGAGTCCTTTAGTGAATCTGATTGTGACATTTTTGTCTGCCTTCTATTCAAAGTCAATTCCTTCAATTTGTTCACTGATTCATACTACTTTCTCTCTCCTCCTCTCAGATGATCATTTCTTTTACTCCTTTTCTGATGAGTGAGGTATTATCAATTAATCTGAAGAGTTAGTCCTCCATTTATGTCTTACCATTCTCACTTTTCCACTTGCGATTTTTAGAGTACAATGAGTGTTCTAGCACTGCATTTAATAGATTGATGTATTTCTTTGTCTGTCACTTCTTTTCAGATTAAATGTACTTGACATTTTTTAAGATCTTTGTACATTTTGACCTAAAGGTTTCTACAAAACACAGTGGAATATAACTTATATGTAGTGTCTTTCATATTTGAGCTAGCTAAAAGCACTTTGCAACTGATGATTTTGATCATTGTTTAGGAAATTGTGTAGGAAATACAGCATTTGATATGAGCATAATAATAGTTATCGCAAAACTCGTATATGGCTGTTAGAAACATTTTTATTAAGTGCCTTTTTCACAAAATACAGACTAACCATATCAGATAGCATTTTATATTTTTTAATAACAATTGCATTAAACATTTAAATCTCTCTCTTTTAACATTGTTGGACTCTCTCTTTGCAGATACCACAATATTAAAACCAGTTCCTGTAGACTTATTCAATATCATAAATGATGCAATATGTCTAATATCAGTGGGTTTCTTTGCTCATAGCAACAGAAGATAATTTTTAATTTTATGATAAAATATTAATAAACTATTAGTAAATCCAGTTTGGTCAATTTATTTCTTATATTATGTATATTTGCAATCTACTTCAGAAAATGTCTTACGGGGTAAGCATTAATCATACATTTGAATTATATTTATGCCGTTCACCTTCACTTAAAATTAATCTATAAGATACTGCATCATTGTTTCATTGTGTAGAATTTGCGAACAAGCTTTTAACCAGAAATCAGGGTATTTCTGCACATTAGCTTTTCATATATTCTTTTTTATTATTATTATTTTCAACAGAAGCCCAGAATACTGATTAATGAAAGCTTTGGTTTTTCTCAGCACCTGAGGTTATCCAAAGGAAAAAGAATGAATTCCAAATTGCTCTATGAAGTCCAAATGGAAAAATAAAGTTTACTTTTTAAATTTATTTTTTTACACACACATATATCCTTCTTCTTCTGCAGCTCCCCAAATGCATTAATATAAGTTATGATATTCTATATACATTTTTTTCTAACTCTGAAATTTTATACAAGCTACAATTATATCACCTGACCTAAAGTAAAAAAGAATCTTCTCATTTGGATTAGAATATATTTGCATTCTGATTGGAAAATAATGCATGGGCGGGAGAGAGAGAGGGAGATAGGAATGATGTGAGTGTGACAGAAACAGAGGACAGGAGGGAGGGAAGGGAGGGAAGGGAGGGAGACTTTTTCTACCTCTGTTTTAGCCAAGTGCTTCTGGCTTGAAACTCATCCTGAAGCACACATGGCAATTTAAATTAGTTGATTTTTAAATACAATTGGACACTCAGCTTGTAGATTAATGGCACCCTTATGGCAATTTCCAAAGTTAAACTCTCTGTCATCCCATATTCTTCACCCATGATGCAGGAAATAACTGCCTGGAAGGAGTCCTGGTATCCAGTGCCAAGAGGTTTTTCTTCAGTTTTCATGTTCACTGTACAACCATTCCAGGGGTACACAACAGAATCTTTACATCCCATGGTATCCTGTTCAATTTACAGATGATCTGCATGACTTGTCTCTGATCTCTTGCCTTCCTTTTTTTCTGGTCATTTCTTTCCTTCACATTACAACCCAAAGCAGAGAGAGAATCCTGGTCCTTCCTGCCAGTTTCTGGGTTTACCAGGCTGTACAATTGGTAGTGATCTTCATTAATCAGCTCTAAGTCTGCAACACTTTTGATTACTTATTGACATATATATATATATAAAAAATAAATATTTAGAGCAAATTCCTGGCCTTCATGAGGATGTGGAAAAACCCCCAGACTCACGATCAGTTGTGACACCTTGTGCCACTTACCATTCTCTTTCTATGCTATTATCCAGCTTAAGGACATGTTGCAAAAGGGCATGAAGGGCTATCAAAAAATGTAGGCCTAAAATGCTCCACCCTATCCTCATATCTTGGTGAAGCCCTTTCCCAGAAGCTGTAACAAACCGCAGCTGTAGCTGCGTCCATCTCCAGCCCAGGCTCTAGCACAGCCCAGCATGGCTGGGCTCAGTGGAAGCTTTGAAACTGATTCTAATGAGACCATAAGATCCAGCTGTAGCAAGCACAATAAATGGGAAAACAAAAAAAAAACCAAAAAGGAAGATACAATTTAGATCCAGGGGGATTTACTGAGATTATTAAAATTAATAGAAGAGAGGGTGAGCACAGTCTTGCAGAGACATATTTGAAAAAAATAAAACAAACCCCAAATTGAGATGTGGAAGAGGAAAATAGCTGTTTAAAAGACTACATTTTTTTTCTTGCTGTGGTATTTTTTGAGTAAAATACTAATATGTAACAAAATTGATAGCAAACATCTATTGTGCTCTTGAATTCATCATGTATGATTACTACTATTAGGAACAGAACTACATAATGCAACATGCAATTTAAAATAAAATGTCAGTGTCTGGGACACAAAAGATCTTAAACAGATACTTTGTTGAACAAATAAAAGATGATCCATCCTCATCTTCCCTCAAATGAATAAACTATATAACACGGAGCTAATTCTGTCACAAGTGCTTGGTTGGGAATGTCGTACCCAGACATAATGAGCACTTCTAGTGCTGCTGTGGAGAACTGAGGCTTCCTGAGACAACAACTCAAGCAGCTGATTGCTGCTTGATGCTGTAAAATGAGGTCTCCTGGGGTGTCCATTAATCCCATGAATTTACTGAACACAGGGCAATGTAGAGGTGCTTGATTTTAGAAAAATGAGACAGGCTGGTGTCTCTCAACTTGAAAGAATATTTCTGGCTTCACCACCACCTATTATAGATATAAATGGGGTGTTCTCAGCTCCAAGAGTATCATCATTAAATTTCTTGCCTTACTGTGTCATATTTCCAAAGGAAGTCTTAAAGAAATGACTGAATTTACATCCATTACAGACTCTCTGGATTCTTCTTTATTTTTAACTGTGATTCTGTGTTGAATATTTAATGATTTTAATGCAACATAAGTGAATAGAAGTAGTTCCTAACTTTGATTTTTATAACCTGTTAGTCTAACTACTTGTGTCATGAAACAATGCACAGTCTTATTAGGTAATGGTGCATTTCTTTAATGAATATGAATACAAGTGTATGAGCTCTCTAACTCTTGATCTAATTAAAATAGATGACTCAATGAATTAATGATGAGACATTTCCTTCCAGTATTTTAAACCTACATAGTAAAATGTCTGTTTTTCACTAAAATGCAACAAACAAAAAACATGAATATAATCTCAGTTGTTTGCCACTGGCTTCACTGGAATGATACTTGGTTATGTAACTGTATATATGAAAGCAGAAGCAAAGGAACATAATTTTCATCTGGAAACTCAGTCACAGTTTATTTTCTTGTAGTCCTGAAAAGAGCAGGGAGTTGGACTTGATCATCCTTCTGGACCCCTTCAAATTCAAGATATTAAACAACTCTGATTCCTGCAACAATGCAGTCCGCTAGTACATTGAGAATTCACTGAATTGAACAAGAGGATCTGGAGACCACACTCAGTGATTTGTGTAAAGTCATGCATGTACCCATAATCAATCTGAAACCAATTAATAGACTACTGGGCAACTGCGAATGAGTTGGTGCTTAGAATACGAATGAAAAGTTTAACAAAGAATTAATGTGGATGGGCAGGAAAACCTCCAACAACTTGACATAGAAATTGTATTAATAAGCCTGGGGGAATTATTTGTTATTACTTGCCTTCTGCACAAACTTTTTATTGCCACAGTTTCTAAACCACATTATTTTGTATCCATCCCATTGACACTTCACTGCTTACATTTCAGTTCAAACCAAGACACTCTAGTGCATTTCTGTGGCTGGCGATTTGGCTCTAATGCATTTGACTTTCATCCCTGAACAGCTTTTTCTGTACACTGGCAATATACTGTTTGGAAGACCCAACAGAAAATTAACCATTTTGAGATTTGATGTATTAATGTGTAGCTGGATTGTTCTGAGCTGGCTCACACTAATATCAACAGCTATCTGGTGGGACATGTGCTCTCACTAGTGCAAGTATTCACAACAATGTCTCACACGTGGGGAATAACACAAGTGAACTGCAGAAATGTACAGGAAATACTAGTTTTGTCAGGTCTCATTGCCTGTATTTAGAGATAGCCTTTTTAATACAAGTGCATACCATGGGGAATTTCTAAAAGCAGAAGTTCTGACTTGATTCATTAGGGTTTTTACTAGTTTATTCAGGAAGTTAAGTCTGTAGTAATCTAAAAGCAACCGGGACTTCATTTGCATTAAGACAGGTGTCATCAAGTGAGATTCAAACTTCATAATAGCAGTTACTGCTAGCCTGAAAATTTTCTTTTTCCTTATTTGAGAGGAACACAACTCTTAAATGCTGGATACTTAGCCATATTCAGTGACCTCTATTCATAAAATTCCAGTGATGAATTCAGTACAAGACACTTTCATATATTCAAAATACTTATCCTATTCTAGAAGAGTAACTCTGACAAGTTTTGCCTTCAATGCTCTATATGTTTAACAGAGAGAAATAAAAAACCAACTATATCCATATGTGATGTATATGGTCAAGTCTGACTTCTTCTTTATGACAATTTGTCATATGGTTGCATACACTTATATTTATTATTCAAAACATCATTCTGAAACTTGACTGCCTTCCACAATGAGTACAGTGCCAGGACTTCGGCCTCAGCAAGCTCAACTTTACAGCACAGGACTTGTATTCACCTTTCTGGAACCTGTAGTGCTGCATTAACCATCACAGCTGCCTCTTGTGAGCCCAGTGTAAATCCAGCGTATTGAACTGAATGAGATACCATTTGGAAATAACAAGAGAAGAAATGGGCCTTTATGTGTCCCTCCTCAGGGACTGGGATGCCTTCCTGAAATTAAATAGCTAAGCAGCTCCTTGCAAACTTGGCTCCCTTTCATGCCTTTCCCACTAAAAGGTGAATTTTCTGTTCAATTTGTGAACGTGGTGCTACATTTATTCATGTCCCTTTTCTAATCACCAGGAGGACAAAGGAGTTCAGTACAACACCTTATGCTTCCAGCACCATGGCGAATGTGAAAGCAAGTGCTGAATGACAGGAGTAAGATTTGCCTGTAGATTTGTGGCTGTGCCAGAAATAGCACCCCATGTTCCAGCCTTAGCCCAGTGAACTGCATGACTACATCTTCAGTAATTTTAGTGAGTGAAGATATCTAGAAAGCATGGAAAATGTGACAAAGAAGATGATTGGAAAATAAAGGAACAAATGACAAAGCGCCGGAGGAAATGTACAAGGGAAAACATAGCCATGGAAGATGATGGAAAGAAAACCTTCATGCTAATTACCTAACTGAAAAGAAATCTCAGCATGTTGATACTCATTCTTCAACATTTTCTGTTTACTGTCTGTAGTATAGTATGTATAACATAACCATAAAACTATTTTATAGTTCCATCTAATACGTATATTAAATACATCATATTATACTATTACAACAGTAGTAAAATAGTACTGTAAATATACTCTATATAATATCAAATTAATGTTATATTACTAGATTTTTTTACTACGTTATAAATACTTTAAATTTATATATGATATTATTGTACACAAGTGAGAGGAAATTGACATCACTAAATCTAAATAATCTTCAACATTATACTCTGCTATAAGGAGAAATAGTGTTACTACTATCCCTTCTACCAATCTGACTCTCCTAATAATGTGTATTTTCACAAATCACTTCAAGTAAACATATGGCTCCATTGCTTCTTGTATAGTTTTAATATCTTTAAATTTACAGCAGAGTGCAAAGTGAATGGGAGTGAATATTTGAGATTAACTTAAATGTAAAAAAACCTTGCTTTCATGTTTTTTGATTTTACGATTAATGTTGAAAAATGTCTTTTTTCAGTTAGTTTCATTTTTACTGAAGATTCCATAAAAGAGAGGCTACTTACAATAATGAGCGTTTATGACAAGTTAATCTTTTAATAATACATTTGTCCCTAGTTTCTCTAGCTTCAGATTTTAACTCAGTCTAATAATAAATAAAACAACTTTGGCTGCTACTCAAGATGAAACATGCAAAGGTCCATGAACTAAAGTATTTTCTTCAGTAGATACTTCTCAAAAATTTCTATTCATAAAAGTCATAGTTAAATCCTGGCAATCCTTATCACAACTGTTCAAGATGTACTGTTCTAAAACAAGCACTTGCTTGGTTATGCATGCATAATAAACCCTCTTACTGAATTTGCTTTTCCTTACCACTGCTTCATTTGCAAATGTAATACATGCTTGCATGCAGAATCGGATAATGAAATTAATGTCATGCTTATATTTTCAATAAACAAAAAAATACTCAGCATACAATAAAATAATGGAAAATTAAAGTGACAAAACAAACAAGATAGTCATACAACAGGCACAAACCCATCCCATTTCAGGCATTATTTAATTAATTTAAATTATACTTCTGTCCAGAAACTTTATCATATATCAAACAAACAAACAAAAAAATCTGGGTTTTTTTAAACACTAATTGCTCACGAAGACATTTTCTGAAGTTACTTTATTTCTGCTCAGATTCAGTATTTGGTAATTAGTTATATTTCCCTGAAATATTATGATGTGACACTGGTATCTAATTTTGGAATAAATTCAACCCTGCAGAGAAAACCTACTTATGATCCTCTGCCCCGCCTTCAGCAAAATTTAGGAGCTTGACTAGTGATCTGCACTGGGTTGAATTCCATTTACAAATGAGTGTCAATGTGCAGATTTAAAATAAAATTCAAAGTTACTGGAGGAAAGCCAATGGCTGGAACTTGTCTGAATTAGCCACAGCTTTAAGTGGAGTTTAAGCTTATTTTGCCCTTTGTTTGCAAACTCATGCAAAACAACCAGAAGGGAATTCTGAAATTCTCATGCACAACAGTGGCTTCCATGTTTGCATTCACCTTGGTTTAATTGAAATGTGGCTTCTTTCTTCTAGTGCCTTGAGTTGTTGAGGACATTTGGGGTTGGTTGGACTCTAGGATCACAAAAGCTGCTCACATGCATAACAGATTGTGGAACCTTGTGTTTAAGTACAGTATAATCATTTCTCTGGTATAACACCATCTGTAGTTCAGCCAGGGCACCTCATACTAGAGATTTGAGATTCTGAGGGCAAAAGAAAATTAATTCAGTGCAGACTTGAGACATTTAAAATATCTACATTTGAGATTATGTATTTTATTTACTTTTTTACACTATTTATACTAAAAATAAGAAAACAGAAGCCAAACAGGGGTTCTTCAGGGAATGTGGACACCTCTGCCTTAGCTTTTTGGATCAGAGCAGTAGCAAGCTCCTGAGGCAAACTCAAAAGCCTTTTCCAGCAGGTTGTCTTGGTTCATGAAGCAGCTTTGGTGTGTGCAGCTGGCTTTCTTTCAAAGGAAAATGTAGCATAAGAACTGGCCAGAGTATATGCTCAATGTGCCTTAACCACAATGGAAACATAAAAGTGCAGAGTAATGTCATCCTGCAAACACCTTTGAGCCGTGTGTGTAGTGGGGACCACTGCTCCTAGTGAGCAGCCTGAGCCTTGTCCAAAGCAAAATGTCTGAACAAAGTTCATGCAGGTGTCTCAAAACCAGCCCTTTCAATTCACAGATCCACTCCTACCAAATGGAATTACTTGCAATTACTTCATGTAGACAGGGCCTGGCTCCGTGGTAGTCAGAACAGCTTATGATCCCCTTCTGTAACTTTCCTTGCCAGATTCTTGATCACATTTGGCCTTGATTCATCTGAAGTCAGGAGAGGACAAAGGATTTGCTACATACCAGTGGGGCATTTGTAAACATATTGTATTGTGCACCTCTTCCTTGGGTGACAGTTGTGTTGTTAGACCCCTGTCTACCTTTCCAGATTTGAGGGTTTATGTTAAAAACAGGAGCAACAGCTTGCTGAGTTATGTTAAAAAAATCACACCACAGTCCACCCTGCATTCAGCCTGTCATCAAGAAGATGAGGTCAAACACTAGGGTTGCTCTGTGCAGAAGTGAAGGGCAGTCCATTAGCAGCCTGTAGCTTTAAAATAGCAGAGAAAAGAATGTGAGCCCCCAGAAATTTTTCTCCTCTTGCACTCAAGGAAAGAGTCATCTCTAACTTACACAATAAGGTCACTGTGTTTAAGGACTGATTTTTCTTTTCCATCAAGGAGTCACAAATATAGCTTAGGTTCTATAAACTGAACATTTTGATAACACTGCAGTCAGGTCAATTGAAGTGGAACTGGTACAGAAACATTATCAAGCATCATTTCAATAGCATGTGGCTGTCTTCCAGGGGTGCAAATATCATTACAATATAGCAAAGCAGTCTATGAACCGGATTAGCTGAACAGCTGCTATCAGCACTCAGGAAAATAATATCAGTGACTGACTTCACCTGCTTGAGTGGTTTAAATGTCCTGCCTTTCCATACTGATAACATGTGGCACTACCTGCAGACTGAGGAAAGCATGATTTTGTTTGATATGATTATAGAACCGTAGCACTTTTTGATAGAGAAGAAAAGACATATAGTCTAGGTCATCTCGTCCATCTCCCTGTAACTATATGAAAGTTGCCTGGCCATGTGCCTGAAGTGCATTAGAATAACACCTGCTTTTTTACTCCTCTGTGGTTTTCTTTATTGGATTTGTTGGGTGAATTTTCAGATTCAGCCCAGCTGAGTTCCCAATAGCAATGCCATTGGAGTCTTTACATAGGGAAAATACCAGTAATTTGCTTTGGCAGAGAAGAATAAGAAGCAAAATGTTATTTTTAGAAATGTTAAAAATATTTTCCTTGGGGTTTAATCTCCCCAGCACAGGATTTCTGTATGTGGGAGGACACTTTGACTTGTTATGGGCAAGTGCTTTCCTGTAGTCCAAAGCTGGCAACCTGGCTTGGAAGCAGTCAGGAAATTTGTACTGCCAGGTGGATTTTGAAGTGATTCAATACAAAGAGCCATTTAGAGGCAGAATCCTCATTAACCAAATTATGCTTCCTGTACTTAGTTGGCTTCACAAGTATACAAAGCTAGCACATGCTAGATATGTTATATGATAGACTCATTGTATCACAGAATATTTTGGGTTAGAAGTGACCTTAGAGGTCGTCCTGTTCCAACTCCCTGCTATGGGCAGGGACACCTTCCACTAGGCCAAGCTGCTCAAAGTCCCATCCAACCTTGACACTTTCAGGGACAGGGCATACACAACTTCCCAAAATGACCTGTTACAGTGTCTCACCACCCTCACTGTATATAATTTCTCTTTATTATCTAATTTAAACCTATCTGTTTAAAGCCATTGCCCCTTTTCCTAGCATTATATGCTTTCTTTGAGCCCCTTTAAGTGCTGGAAGGTGCTCTAAGGTGTCCCTGGAGCCTTCTTCAAGATGAGCAATTCCAACTCCCTCACTGTCTCCACAGATGTGCCCAGTGCTCTGACCATCCCTGTGTCCCTCCCATGGACTCACTGTAGCAGTCCATGTCCTTCTCAAATACCCTATATACATCAACCTATAGTAAATGAGATTTTTTTTTAGTTTCCCATTCATCCCTGTAATGTTTTCTTGCTTGAAGCAGTGTTGTAGTAGACATTGATTGGTAGTATTACACTAATTTTACCCTAGTTATAGGAATGAATTTTCACTAGCTGTAGTTTTGTCGGGGATGAATTCTGATGTAAATAATGATGTACCACACATATCGTGGGTAGGTAATACAGCACAGACTTGATTTCATTATAAGAACGCCTACCAATTTATAAAAAATCTACCAATAAAATGCCATCATCAGTTTTGAATTGCATCCTTAGATTTTTCTGAGGCCACAGAGAAGCATGCTACAGTACATTATCAGTCTGTAGTCGCCTGCTATTTGCACAGCAGTAAGCTTGCATGGTTCCATTAGCTTGCTCAGTTTAGGCACAAAAAGATCCAACTACAGATTCAATACCAGGGCAAGAAAAGCTAGAAAACAGATGCTGACCTCTGGCACCCACGGAACATTTCCACACTCAGTTTTCCATTATCCTGGAGGGTGTTCTCATTACCAGCTCCAAGAAAAGTTTTCCTAAGAGTAGTGATGCAGAGAGTGCTGTAAGAATGATTGCTCCCATGGACTGCCAAAGCATTACTTGCAGCTGAGTAACAGAAGATGACTTTAACAAGATATTCCTACTGAGCACACACTTGTGTAGTCATTAGTGCAGGCCTTTAGAAAGGTATTCATGACTATGACACCTAGGGACAGGTGCACAAGAATGTGCACTGTCCAAACTCTCCTATTACAGTGAGTCGAGTGCTGGGGTTTGGTTCTGTTGTCCACACGTGTTCACTGCTGATCTGTGCTTAGTCCTGCTCTGTCAGAACATCAGTCTGCTTTACATGCTCCCTCCCACCTGTGCAGTAGCTTTTACCTTAGGTGCTGTCAAGTGTGAGTGCAGATAACATCTTGTCAGCAGAGCATGGACTGTGAGAAGTCCTGCACTCAGATCCACTTCAGAGCAACATGAGCTGTTCCCTAGACTACATGGCCTGTGATGGACAAAGGCTTAATGTGGGATTTTTAGTTCCTTTCGAGATTCCTGTGGTATCAGTGCATCCATACAGGGTTGTTTGATGCACTGGACTTCACTCAAGACTCACACCTTTCTAGAAGAACTACCTGGGTAGCAGATAGAATGACCTTGGCCACTGAAAAATGTTACCAGATGAGCCAGCTCATGAAAATGAATCCTGTCAATAGCCCTTTTCTAGGGAACAGATATTTCTAGATGTTTCAGTCTAGAGATGAATATAATTTGGGAATGTAGAGCCAGTGCTTACAGCAAAGTGAAAAATTGAAACCTTTTCAAATCTTTTCTGCTGGCACTTAAAGCTGAAAAGGGAAAGAGGTCAACCCCATCAGATTAGGACATGAATTTGGAGACCTTTTAATTTTTTGACTCCCAAATTAAACAAATTCAAACCATCTTCTGTTTTGGTTGCAGGTGCCTGTATTCCTAGTTCATGTGAGTGAATCATGTTATTATGTTAGTAAAAACTTGGTTTTGCACCATCCTTTTAACTTCTCTGACTATATCCAGTGAATAGAGAAAAAACAAAACAAAACAAAAGACCCTTTTTTTTAAAAAATCCTAATTTATAGGTCAGTTATTACTTTGAATTTTCTAACATCAGGAAAGACCAAGCATCTATTCCCAGGTGGGATGTCCCTTGAAAGCCCTTTTCCCTAGGGACAATGGAACTGTCAACCAAACAATGGGTGAGGGACGACACTTATTCTGCAGCTGGTCCACCACATGTAATTCTCTTTTATATTAGATTAAAAAGAGAATGTCCAGTGTGACCCCATCAGTGTTCCAATAATGTGGAAACCTGGTTCTGCAAGTTATTTTTCACCAGAAAGTCCAGAACGTCTCCTGTTAATACAGGGGGAGTAGTTGCTTGTAATGTGCTATCACTATTACAGTAAAGTAAATGATAATAAAAAGGAACTCGTCAGATTTTTTTCTCTGTAAGGATAAATTTGTTTGTGTGTCTATATTCTAGCCATGGGGTATTTTGGTTAAAGGAAGATAATGGACTTTTAACAAATTACAGGTTTTGCTGATGCTTCATGAAGGTCTGTTGGACTGTTTGAGGGATGCCAGAGTTCAGTGGGTGCTATATAATCACACAGAATACCTGCAGTTTTTTCCTATGCATTTTTGCAAGCAGCACAGAAATGAAGAGAGTGATTATGCTTTGGGCAGGTAATTTTGATTTACTACATTCTGTAGTCTAGATAAAATCAATTTCATATGCATTACTCCATAAGAAGTCTACATAGACCACTAAAGTCTTAGCCACCTTGACTGCTCAAAATTACATTGTAAAATTTCCTTTTTATAGTAACAAGAAAGAAATGCAACAGTTTGATTTTTTAAAATTCTTTTCTAGCTTGGTGTGTAATATTTTGTTCAAATACATTCTAAATAGATTTATCTTTTTTCATAAAGATTGACATACAACAAAAAAAAAGACTAGTCTACCTTTGAAAATGTAAAATGCTAAGGAAATAGATAAATAGATAGATAGATAGATAGATAGATAGATAGATAGATAGATAGATAGATGATAGATAGATAGATTAGATAGATAGATAGATAGATAGATGATAGATAGATAGATAGATAGATAGATAGATAGATAGATAGATAGATAGATAGATTTAATGCTGTTGAGATTAATACTGGACATACTATCTCTAGTGTTCTTTATGTAACTGTCTTCTGAATAAAAGATAACCTCTCCTTCCTAGAACCTCAGCCCTAAACCAAATATTCTGTTACATGGAGTTGAAAACAGTCTGAAGATTTCTCCATCCCATGCTTCAATAAGGGCATATATTCAGAATTCAGGCATCCAAGCTGTGAAGTAACACTGTCTTCAGCATTTCCAAAATTGGTTCTCCAAATGGCCTTAAACACTGACAAATCTTTTGTCTGAGACTTTTGGTGGTCTATGGGAAATAGAGTTCTACCTAACTTTTTACAATAATTCATTAGTGGTGTTAATTTGCTGGGCCCTACTCATTTCTCATATCTTTGTAAATACTACATGTACACATTTGTAGAATATTAGAAAGATTTTGTAAAACACAAAAAATTAATACCAAGAGGCAGGAACAAACTTTCAACGTAAAAATTTTTATTGGGAACAAAAAGAAAGGGTAAATGATGCACACTGAGGAAAAAAGTACAGTTAGCAAGCAGAGGGTAATTCAATCATAAAATAACTAGAGATTTGCTAAATCTGGAGAGAATACAAATAATCTAATTTTACAAAGGGAGTGACTGAAATATACTGAAAGGACCAAAGAAATGGGCTGTTACTGACTCAGTCAATTCATTAATCTTCTGAATATTGTTATTCCTTTTAATTTAATCCTTTGTGATCTTGGAAGTTTAAAGCACTTTTTCTACCTTTCTCATGAGGTTTCATTTTTTCCTTCCAGATGATTCCAAGACTGGATTATTCTGCCTCTCCATCATGACTCGGACAGTTCTTCAGATGCTTCTTATGAGCATTTCCTTACTTTTAAGTTCCAATTTTTATACTTTCTTGTCTCTCCTTAGTACAGTTGGGAAACTTGGTATAAGTTTATTTCCAACAGCAGACTGCAAAACTGGCATGCAGCTAGGGAGAGCACTTAAAAGAACTCATTCCACTGTCTGGTTCATAATCCAGAAAAGTAGACTTAATCGTAAAAACAATTATAAAAATAGAAGGAGAATTTATCTACAGTATCTATCCTACCTCCCTATCTCCCTTACATCATTGGATGGAGCATTACAGTGGTGGGACTTAGAGGGAGAGAAAAACTCTCTGGTCTTGCTGGTAAAAGACCCTTTTACTTGTAGAATGTATTTTCTATAATTAAGATAATTTTAATGTAAAGACTACAATCAAAAATCAGCATTTCACAACACAAAAGGGTTCCAACCAAGATAACCCTGAAAAACCCCCTGGCAACATCTCTTCTGTTGCATGGGATTTGGTCTCAGAGATATTATGAATATTTCTGACACTGTCTTTATCTGCTCCACTGCTTGTAATGTGGAGAGAGAAGGACTGATGAGAAAGGATAATGGAGAGACAGGATCAATAAACTGAATGCTTCCATACTGCTGTATTTTTCAAAATAAGGCTGCCCATTCTACACACCATCTGATTTCTGTTGGTTTTAGTATAAAATACATGATAACATGCAGTGATTGCTTTTATTTATTTCTCTAGCAGCTTAGAAAATATTGCAAGTGCTTGAATCAGGGCATACAGAGACACAGAAGTACTTTTCATGTGGATTAGACAGGGTTTGAGATGATAAAGTTTACAAAATCCACAGCATTTCATAACTCCATCTTCTTTCTTTCTGTACAGCAATATTTGCCTTCTAATAAATACATTGCCAAAGTACATTTTTTCCTGTCTGTTCCACAATGCTCACCAAACTTACAAGGGACATGTCTGAACTTTGATGAATGACCAGGTGTGAGAGCTCTAAGGATAAAATAATTTCCAAAGCCAAAATGTGGCCTACAACTGTGCTCCATGCAGCAGTTGCCAGCATGCCAGAGGAACCAGCTCTTAATACTGCTGGAGAAGAACAAAGAGTGGGTGCACATACCCATTCAGAGTGGTCCTATCATGCTTCAAAGCAGTTTGTGTCCCCTACATTTTTTGGACCTCAAAAAGTGAGCCCTATTTTAGCATTTTTTTCTAGCATTAAGAAAATATCAAGCCTACCATAATGCTCCCCTGCTAATATGCACATAAACAATGTAATTATTATTTGTCAGAAACTTTTGGAGATTTAAGGAATCTCAGGTGAGTCAATACTAGGAAAATGCTCATTAGTAAACATCACTTCTTCATTAGCACTTCTAGTCTGCTCAAGCTGCACCTCAAACACATCAATACAATCAAAATGGCACAGTGGAAGTTCCTACATGTGAAAACATTGGACAGTGCTGTGTGATGCTGCTGCCACGTAAGTACAAAGTCAAACCATCAGCAGTCCAAAGTCTTTTTCCGGACAGTTAAAAGATATAAGGCACAAGGCTGTGTTCAGGAATGGGTGAAGTCTAGTGATGATGGCCATGTTGGCTCTTTGATTCTTTTTGTTTTTACCAGTTCAATACTTACCCACTCAGGTGTCACTGCTGTACCAGTACAGAAAATTACATAGGTCTTGTAATTCATATGCCTGCTACTACTTCAGAGTCCAATCTTATTCAAGTATCTACCAGCAGAAAAAAAATGCTGCCATAGAAACCATCTTTTTTTCTGCCTTAACAATCCACCACCCAGCAATTTTCCATACTATATAACATGGAATACATAATATAATATAACATAATATAACAAAGAATATGCAGAAGTGTATACTCTTGCCACAGTATGTGTTTATTTATAATTACATGAATGTTAAGAACTGCCTATGAAGACAATGATGTCAAATCAATAAGTGATAGTAAATGACAAATAAGACATTGATCTATATGACTATATAATCAAAATTGATCATGCCAGCATTTGCTTGTGTAATTCAATATTTTAAAAAGTAAAATGTGAGATTTTAGTCTAGTATAGTCGTCTTCTGCTTTGCCTACATTTAATGACTTCCTTTTACTTCTGGAGATTTAACATATGCAAGGTATATGTATTTATAAAAATACAAGGTAAAAGAACAAGTAAATTTTAGATAATGATACTTGATTTTCCATGCCATTGTTCATGTCCACTTCTTGTCTCCTCAATACCACAGCCATTGTCACTTCACATATATCTATCTATATATGTCTATATATCTATATCATCTATATCTCTATCTCTATCTCTATCTCTATCTCTATCTCTATATCTATATCTATATCTATATCTATCTATATCATCTATATCAATATCTGTATCTATATCTATATCTATCTATATCTATATCATCTATATACCCAAGCCCCACAGCGCCAGGACAGCCAGGTGATAGCAGGGCACCAGGAAGGGCTCCCTGTGCAGCTCTTCTGGACTCCACAGTCTCTACAAAGAGCTAAGCAGGGAAAATCTGATCATGCAACTAAATACGGTGTCTTCTTCTTGAAATACATCCAGACCTGAATGTGACCTTTGTGTGTAGCAATTCCCTCCTGCTAGTCAGGAATTTTGGCTCTTCCAGCAGATGCAAAACACAGTGACACTCTTTGTATGGGCTGGAGCATGTCTGGTGCTGCATCTGTGTTGGCAGGCAGAGGCTCCCTCATTTGACTAATACAACTGCTTGCTATTGTGAGTATACAGTGAACTGCACCAGGTCTTCAAAAGGTACATTTTATTCTGCTCTATGATGAACAGCAAGTCCACAGACCTCACCTGCTCTTTCCTAGACACAGCAAACTAAGATAAAGTTACATATTCTGTTCATGCCAGAGCCAAGTGTGTCTTCACCACCTTGGCTGAATTCCTTATTTCACCTTCCTTCCTCACTCAAATGTGAAAAATAACTACACTGCACAAGATAATATTAATTCAATTTGCTTTTCATTTTAAAATGAGGACAAGTACTATCTAAAACAAGTTCCAGTGCTTTCACTGTTTGAACTACTGTTGATAATGCCAGTGAAAGGTAAATCACTTATTAATCTTAAACAGCTTGACATTTCAGTTTTATTAATAAAAGTCTTGTCAATTAAATCATATTTCATCATGCTTTACAGATTTCAGCAGCACACAGTACTCTTAAAAGAGCCATGGAAGTTCAGACTGAGAGAATGGCAATCTGCAAAATGGACAGTGCTATTTCAGCCACTGCTGCTTAATTTACATGTTTATTGAATTGTACATTGTTTATACCATTTTAACAATCAGAGAAGAATTTTATCAAAGAAATAAAAATATATTTACTATTTTTAACATTTTGCAGACATCTAATCACATACATCTGACTATTTTCCCAGTCATTAATAAAGGCTAAAGATTCAGAGAAAAATAAAAGGAAGAAAGGCAACAGAATGCCTTCTGCTAATGATTTTATTAGAATATAATGGTCTGTCTCTGTTGTACTAAAGCTGTTGGTAGT
This sequence comes from Pseudopodoces humilis, assembly GCF_049639895.1. Classification (NCBI taxonomy): domain Eukaryota; kingdom Metazoa; phylum Chordata; class Aves; order Passeriformes; family Paridae; genus Pseudopodoces; species Pseudopodoces humilis. The sequence goes on from NC_142200.1 coordinate 130,259,778, forward strand.
AAAGCAGGTAATTCCTTATATTCTATTTGATATTAGACATTCCATGCTAATATACTGCTTCACTTACAGAGACAAAATCAGAAGCACACCCTGCAGGAGCAATGTTTATAATTTTCTGAAGGGCCTCTATTGTGTTCCTTTTCTTCAGATGTGCATGGCTTTGTGTGTCAAAATTGTCCAACACATAGGAGAGGCGTGTTTTAAAAATTCAGCCCCAAGCTTTTACTGCCTCAGATCCCCTTATCTAATAGCTTTGAATTACCTTGTGTCATTTGTGTTGCAGGATGTTCTTGAGAGTATAATTGATTAAATGGCACAAAATCTAGCAGTGATGGAGCAGCTTCCGATTCAAGGCCATTAAATGGATTCTCATGCTGTCAGGCTTTCTATAATGAAACTCTGAAGACTAGAACAGATATTCAGTAAGTTTTAAAAAAACTTTAATGTTTCCACGCTTGGTTTATAATGAAGTTATTGGAGTTGGCCCAGTTAATCATCCTTCAATTAGGTAACTAGCTTATTTTCCCAAAACAAATTTCAGAGCATGATATCTATCTAGTGATAATACAAGTCACAAACAAGCTGAAATGCTTTCAAGGTATTGGTTTTGTAGATTTCCTCTTTCAGTAATTGAAAGACAAGAAATAAATATAGCTATGTATCAATAAATACATTTGTTTGAATGTGTTTGAACATAGTATCTGTCCAGTTGAATGAACCTCATGAAATACCTGTTGTTACTGTCAAAGCTTATGCTTGTGTTAGGTATTATCTCTCAGGAGATCTCATTCTTCCTTGCTTTAAGCCACTTTCTGACCCCAACAGTGTATATCTCTTAAATACCTTCACACCTACTTTCAGGATCTCCCATATGTTGGGAGGTGGCTACCTGTGTGTATCCAGCATCTCTGCCTTGGGAAGCCTCTCCTTTGCTATAATGTAAAAATAGATATTTTGGCAATCAATATGGTATTATTACCTCACTGTCCTCTCCCTGCCCCATAATTTAAAATTGTCTTCCTTTTTCTGTCTGTCTGTCTCTCTCTCTACATATATACATATGCTGTCCTTTTTATTTTAATTTAAATTGTAACAAATGCAGGGCAGACACCTTCTGGCTGTTTGCATGTTACTTGCCACAGAAGGCTCCAGCTCCACGCCTAGTAGTCCCAGATGGTACTGTAATAAAAACAATAAAGATAATCTCATAATTCCCCAGGGCATCAGCCACAAATTCCACATGCAGGATGCATTCTCTTCTTCAGCACTGATCAGACTTCTCTGTCAAGACAAAAGCTCTGAGGAGACCAGGAGTTTTCAACATTTTTATGCCTTTTCCTGAATCTGCAGAGTGCATGATAAGTGACAGACAATGGTGGCTATCTGCAAGTTTACATATCCAGACACACACAGAGATACACATACACACATTTTCTGAGCCCTGGGTGTTATGAGAATTTACTGCACCAGCTGAGGAGTTCAGCTTCTCCACCTCTTCAGACATTTCACTCTACAAATCCCTACAGAAAAGCCCTACTACTTGCATATCTCATAGGATAGGACTGCTGAGTCCTGAAACTACCCCTCAACAGTACACCTACAGATCCATGGTGAAAATTAATTCAACATATTGCTCTACTATAAGTGCATTGTAATTAATGGATAGATCTACTCTCCCTGATTCAACCATCCAAAAATACATTTGCCTGTAGACTGGACTACTCACTTTACACTGCCTTTACAGTCAATGGAGAAATAATTTTCCCCTGAACAAGGGTCCTTATGAAATAGGAGCCCTAAAATAAATGAGATAGACTGTTTTTAATGTTTGGAGCCTGGGATGAAAAAAAATTAGAGACCTGATTTTAGATAACTAAAGTTAAAGGAGATTGACCATTTCTGGGATTGTTGTTTGGATCGGTCTCTCCCCTGAAGATGTGTAAGACTTTGTGCCACTATTTCTGTAATGCTCCTGAATGCCAAGTTGTGAGGCTGGTCTGTGGGGAGATTATGACTCTTTGTTTACCATGCTCTACAGGGAAATTGTGACTTTATGTTTACCACTGCATGGCTAGGTTTTATGGATGGTTATCAAATCTGCCTTCTCAGTCAGTTTATTTTATTTTTTATCCCAGCAGAGTATTTTCATTATATCTTCTCCCTAGAGCTCAGCAAACCTTCAATTTCCTTATACTCTTACAACCAGTTTTGCAACCTAACAAGTATTTAATTTTGATCCTCTGTAAGGAATTATTTCTCCTTCTTCCTATGTGATAACAAATTTAATTTTAACTCCAAATTTTCTATGTCCCTTTCTGGATGGTTATGTTGTAAAACATAGGTCATCTCGACATTTCTGTCCACACCTTGATGTCCATAAATGCTGAATATCAGGTCTGGAAAAATGTTAATAATGGATAATAATTTTATATTTCCTAGATAACAGGTTGCAAACACGTAATTTGGAAATTTAATGGCCTTTGTAGGTTGAGACAAAGTACCCTAAATGTCCTGAATTCTGGAACATTGCCAGCACCTTTCTAGACGTGTTCACAGGTTGCAGTGATAAGGAAGGAGAACCAAATCGTTCAGGAGAATATGGCTTTGGGCTGGGTGTCAAGCAGGGTGTACAAGCACCATCCTGAATTAGAGAATTCTACTTTCTGTGAATTAATTTATTTTAAAATTACTCAGAAGGAAGGAGAAACTTTTTTGGAAGACTGGTAAATGAGTTCTATATTTTGATTAAATGGTAACCAAAACATTGATATATACTATTAAATAGTGGTTGTATAGTAAAGATATTCCTTTAAATGGCCTGTATGATATGAAAAAGATTATTAATAATGAGAGAAATATAGCTTTTTGTTCTTGTTGTTGAAGTTGCTCAAAATGAGCTATTTGATCATCCCTTATCATTTTGGAGCAAACAGAAGATGGTTGCCATGACAAACTTATTTGTGACCTCTAAAATTCCAGGAATATGTATTTCCACCAATAATGATCTGGTCATTTGGGTAATCTGCAACAATTACATGTAAATACCCTTTTTCTATTGAAAATTCTAATCAATATTTGCATATTTAAAAAAAAATGCATGAAAGCTTAGAAATTAAAGAGCAAGTTGGCCAGAAACATATCTCCAATATGTCAGGAAAGCAGTAAGTTCTCTAGCAGAATGAATACCTTCTCTGAAGTCAACTAAAACCCACTGTAACAATTTTTAATAGCTCAGTATATCCATAGTGGTTTTAGGAAAATTTGAAAAGAAACTAATTCCAGTACGCTGTTTTAAATAAATATTTAATCCATGACAATGACTGCAGATATTTTTCCTCTGTAGAAATTCCCAAAGGAGAAAAATGCTACATTGATTCTTTTATTTATCACAAACTGTAGTTTGTCAATTACCTAAAGTTTCACTTTCATGTTTTTGGATTTAGAAGTCTTTTGTGTTTCTGATAGTATTAATTTATTAAGGTTTTGAAATTCTCATGAAAAGTGTTTACCAAACTGGCAGTGCCCTAACTTTCTATTTCCTTACATAATCTGTACTGTCTGCAACTGCCAAATCAAATTAGATCTGCAAATATTTTGGTTCTAAGCACTACATGACACATTGAATTGCAAGTTAAATAGTAAATAAAAATAGACATTTTTTGCCAGTTTGTGATACCAGACTTTAATGACATCATAAACCTATTGCTCATCCTGCATGCAGCTGCCATATCAGAATAAAATGCAACTATACAAGAAATAAGTATTTTGGGAAGGTTTTTTCCCAAGAAAGTGCATAAATTATGAAAAAATCACCAACTCTTTTGCCACAAGAATGATATGGATTATACTTTTAATTTTACATTTTTTTTCCAGAAGGCATGATTACTAATCAGATTGACAGTAAATTGAATGTCAGTGTTCCCTTCCCTGTACTTTCAAAGCTCTACTATTAGCATAATTAAAATTATTAATATTTAATTATTTATATTGCAGCAGTACTCAAGATCTTTATCAAAATCTGCATAAACACAGATGGGTGGAGTGTTCTTGCCCAAGTTTAGGTAAATTTTGTGAAAAAAGCATAATGGCTATGGAAACTTATTCCTTGAATGTGAGAAATTACTTTCTGGGTTTTTCTGTAGACTTAAATTTGTGTCCAAATGCAGTCAGCTGAAGTTCAGTTTATCATTATTACTTATTTGTCTTGCAAAGATTACCTTTGTCATATCTAGGATTAAAATGATAACAGCAAACATCAAAGTTAAACTGAAAGATATTTAAAAATTTGAATCCTGTGGCAGATGAAAAAATTCTGTCTTCTGTTCTTTCAGGAAAATAGTATTTTCCAGGATAACTAAGGAAGATAAATTTCTTCTATTCAAAGAGTAGATTTCAATGAAATTTGACATAACAGAAAAATTATAATTATTACTACCTTCACTGAATAATTCTAGAAGACATTGACCACTGAAGTGCATTCTTTTGTGAGATGAATAGAATTATTTTGTCTCATCTATCAAACTTAGAAATTGATTTTACTCTTAGACTAAAAGCTATGATTCTAATTGATTATCATTTCATTCTAAGGCACACCTCAGTCTTAAAATACGTAGCAGTTATATTTTTTCATTGAAAATAAGCTTTTTGAGTGAATCCAATACTAAGTTTATAACTGATTAAATAAGTCATTCACCTATGAAAACAGATTAATAGATAGAATACGGTAAGCAACTCAATATTATTAATACATTGCACTTGTCATAAAAATCTACTTAATTTGTAACACCCCTAGTGATTTCTTTAGCCCAAAGTGTGAACCAAAAATCTCTTCACTTCTTTTCCAGTTATTGTTGAAACCAGTTCTAATCTTCTCTTCAGATTTTTAAAGTGGAAAATAAGAATACAAATAGAGGCATCATCCAATGGAGAGGGACTAGAAGTGTAAGGAAGAACTGGTAATGCTCTCAAAATGTCCTTAGGTAATAAAGCTGAAATACCTTAGCAAGTTGGCATGTCACTCTACCAGGGAAATTCTAGAGCTTTGCACTACCTAACTACAAGAGATTTCCTTGTTGGGTGAGTATTGGGATTTTGCAGGAGAAACAGGACCACTTAAAGACGTTTCAAAGCATGATTTATTATTTTTCTTCTACAGTCTCATGAAGGAGCAAGTACATTTTCACCTTATTCACCAGATGTTTCTAGTCAGTGGTCACAAGACTACAGGTCACAAGGCCTTTTAAAGGCTATTTAATCAATAAACTAATGCCACAAAAGAATGTTATTACTTTCACACCAATAACTAATTATTTTGTTTTACACGTCTTTGCTGAAGTGTGGACTTCTTAACCAATCATATAATGACACACAAAACTATTTATACCTTAAGCCTCTTATAGTTACTTCTATAGTTTTATAGTTACTTCTATATCTTAACTTTAAAACCTTAAAACTTCTTACAACCTAACTTAACGTCTTTTTATTTTAACTCACACTCTTATGATTCTTGGTCTGGAAGCTTTTTCCAAAGCCTCAAGTCAAACCCTGTGTCCATGCCTATATCTAAGCTTGTATTTACAAGATTTTGAGAGTTTTCTGTGTTTCAAATTCCCACAGGTGAGGGCATCCAGGATGGTCAAGATGGAGCTCTTTCCCTGTAAGGAGAGGTGAAGGACCTTGGCTTAGTTGCCCTGGAGGTACCCAACAGCAGCACTTTAAGAAGGGCTTATCGGGATGGATTTGGCTGCTTACAGAATTCTGCTGTGGGAGGCTGAAGGGCAGTGGGCACAAGCTGAAAGAAGGGAAGTTCAAACTGAACGTAATGAAAAGCTCTTTCCCAATGAAAAGAATAAAACCATGGCACAGGCTGCCCAGAGAGACTGAATGTTCTACATATTTGATATTTTCAATACCAGAATGGACAAGCCCTGAACAACCTGGTCTGAATTCGTATCTGACCCTGCTTGAGCAGGAGATTGGACCAGAGACCTCCTGATGTCTCTTCCAGACTGAATTATCTTGTGGTTCGATGATTCTGTGATGTCAGCCTTCATAAGAAGATATTAGAAACAATGTGAAATTTGTCAAACACCTTAAAACTGAGAGAAATGCTTCAATCCTACATATCATGTACAGACTTGTTTAACAGCCATTTCAGAGCATCTTGGCTTAGTTTCTCTGTCTCACATGGCTGTGGCACTAAGCAGATATATTATGTAGGCTTAACTATTATCTGATATTTTTATACATTCAATGAGACATTATTATAAGCACAAAAGGCAATTAAACTTCAAAGAAAATTATTTACAACAGAGGAACAAATACAGTTAGCTAGAAATATGGATTAGTAGAAGAAAGTCTGTACCACTTAGAAGCACGGGCTGTATATAATAGGGATATTTTTGTTCTTTATGGCCTACATAAAGTTAAGTTTGTTTGGGTATCTTAGCTAAGTATTTGCATATACTGACATTTTAGATTCTTGAGAGTGCTGGCTTTATATAATAATTTCTTTTTATGTATTTTAAACTCCATCTCTATACCACTGTTTCTTCTAGATTTAAAATATGGATTTTAGCTCTTCCATTTAAATTACTCTAAGAGCTAAGGATGACATTATTGCAGTATTGCTTTAAGCATTTGCTTGCTAACAGAAGGCTGTAAGAGGCCAACATGCATTTGGTACAATTGTGAAATTCTCATTGAATGCATCTGTCTCAGCTATTAACTGTATGAGATTGGTTCAGCAGAGCCTGCTGAAAAGGAGAATATTGATTGCTTAGCTCTGCTGTCAAAGGAATACAACACACAGTATTATAATGGATGCAGATTACAGTGATTGTTGTTGAACAAGAAACTTTTGAGAGGTCCTATTTATTTCAAATGCCTTAACAAAAGCAATTTGAATGAGCCAAAACACAGGTATTTTCCCTAAATTACTTTCAGTATTCTGTTTTTAAAAGATTTTATTTCAGAAAGTTCTGACAAGTAGGATGGTGATGACTTCTGTACAGAATGACAACTATGTTTTTGTGTGATAAGGTCACAAACAATGTATACAACTTAACTGACAATTAAATTCAGTATTCTTTCAATAACTCCTCTTTCACTATCCCACATTTCAACAAGATTATTTTGATAGCATCATTAAAAATATGAATTTATTTAAGGTAGCACTAAACCACATATTTTTGTAATGTAATTAAACTGTAAATGTTAATGTAAAACTAGTTATAACATGCCCAAATTTTTATCAAGCAGTGGAAAAGGGACAGTCTAAATATATTTAACATTTGGATTTGTACTTTGAATACGCCTAACTTGTTAGAATATAATATAAAACATGACTTTATGTGTCTCAGCCTTATTACTACCGGGATTCAGAACTGAAAACCAGCTCCACATGAATTTCCATGCCTGTGTAGTAAAAAAAAAGCAGATATATTTTTTTTTTTAAGAATTAAAATGAGGAAACTATCAAGAAAAATAATATTTTTTCCTGTATATATTTTCCATACATGGAAAACTTGTATGTTTTCTGCACATGCAAAAATTTGCCTTTGGCTAAGAACTGTTTGGTTGACTTGACATACTTTCCTAAAAATCTTGATTAAAGAAATAATTAACCAAGGTATTGTGCTATATTCAATGTCTTCTCTAACCAGAGCTGTAGCAAAAGAAGCAAGATGGGGTCCCACCAGAAACATCCTATGGATAGGAGAACCAAGAAAAAAATATGTTCCACCACTCCCTCTTCCTTTGCACTGGCAACCACAGAGAAGGAATGCTAATTTGTAGTGACAGCATAAGCTGGACAAAGTGATGTTTGCTCCTGGAAAGAAACCAAAGGAAAACAGAAGAAAAGCTGAGGAGATGAACATCTTTGCACACTCGCTCTTACATTAATTTGTTAAGAAGTGAAGTTGGCTTATGTTTTTTTGGCACAACCTATCAGCCTTATTGAATTCTGACACAATATCAAGACTCTTTCAGCTTTCTGGAACATCCCTTATCACCCAATATTTACTTAAATATTTCACAGGTTCAACAAGACTGAAGACTTTTAGCAATGAGTGGGCTAGGTCTGGTGGTTTAAAAAATACACTTTTTTTTTTTTTTATTTTGTAGATTACATTTTAGTGTTTAGATTAATGATTGGTAAAAGAACTGATAGTTTATCTTATTTTAACTAGCTTCATACTAAACTTACTAGTTTTATTCAAATACATGTTGATTATATTTGGCTTCCTTGCATCGTCTTTTAATATATAAATTTATAATATATTCAAAATGTGATTTTTGTATAATTATGTTATACAGCATTAGCAAAATGTATTTTACTTATGTGTTTTTTGAAGATCATAGGCCTTAGATCAACAGACTGTCTTATATTCTGCTTCTTTGATCTTCCTTCAAATACTCTGTAATTTATACTCCCATACTTATTTGTTAATTTTTATGTCCTCTTTCCCATTTTCTCCATATTGCTTTACACTGACAGTTGCTGTCCTTTCTATGGCTCCTGGGTTGCAAAGGATTTTTAGAAAAAGATAGCTCAGTAAGGCAATGCATTTTTCTATATATCAGACAAATCCTTTTTCATATCCACTTCCCTCAAGATTTTCCACATCCCATTTTGTTGGTTTTCACAATTTTTTTTTAATTTTCTTTGCATGTTGGAAGCTTTTCTGAACAGCTAAATATACATTCACAGGGTTGAAATGATCTTTATTTTCCTCTTCTTACCATAATTATATCACAATTATCATCAATGTCAAGGCTGTCACTAAGTTCCATGCAGGGATTAGTTAATTTTTGCCCATTAGGATACTGAAGTGAAATTTAAAATTTTAACAGCTAAGTGCACTAATATAGCATATCTTGTGAGACTAGAAAGAAAAATATTTTTTCTTGCTTATCTCCTCTAAAATAGAAACATATCAATTTCATCATAGTCGTTATGGTAAAATGTGGGCCAAGGACCAGCTCTGAGTCTGCACAGAATACTGTGTATATTGTACCTATTTTTAGTTGAATATTATTCATTGAATACATTATTTAGAAAATGTTGCTGGTTTTCAATGAATAATTTATTCAGTTTTGTTGCTATCTTAGACCAGCCTTAATTATAACCCATAGCGCAGTGCTAAAGCAAAGAGAGATGAAAAAAGATAAGCTCACCAATTGCTCGGATGTCTAGAGACTTAGGGCATTAAATATCACCCATCTAAGCTGAAATCAAAATCCTGATATTTTCAACTTGCATGTATTCTCTTGTCCCTTTTAAGTATTTTTGATTTAGTCTCTTTCTCCTTTTTCCCTCTTCCTCCCTGCTTTCAATTTTTGCCTTCAATTTTCCCTAAATGTCTATTCTGTCTTTCCTGTCTTTTTTGTATTTCACAACTCACATACCCCTGTCAACAAGCCCTCATTTTAGATATAGATTAAAAGTAGTCCAGCAGACCTCTTGAGAGTAAGTGGATCCTTCATAAAGCACTTCTAAATTTATTAATTTTTCTCTGCTGATTCAGCTCAGTGGAGTAAATCTACAGGAAAACATTTCTGGGAGACATTTTATTTCATTGTACGCTTCTGGTAAATGAAAGCTGTTCTGTGACCAGTGTATTTTAATACTTCCCATATGAAACCATCATCTGCTCTTGTCCATCATTTAACTCAGACTAGAAAAATAGTAAATTTACTGAGTTAGTCTGGCAACATCCACAAATGCAAATTCACAGAGGAGAGAAAGAAATGCAAATGCATACAGATCTATGTGCCAATCTTTAGGCAAGCTATAAAGACAATTATTCTGAAGGAAGTAGGTACAGAAAAGAGGACAGGCTGATTCCATCCAAGTCAAGCAGTAATCTATGTAACTGATGACATATTGGCATTGGAAAATAGTTTAGGTGGTTAGTGCAATATTAGAAATCATTAAAAATTCCAAGAGAATAGGAATGCCTCTGAACCAGAAGAATGTCTTAAATCAGAGTGCTCTTAAATAAACTTCTGTCCAGTATCCTAATGCTGATGTCAGCCACTCTGCTGCAGTTACCCAAAAAGGGAAAACTGAAGAAAAGACCCAGAGCACCAAACAGTGTTTTGAGATTATTCATATTTGAAAATGCGGCTGGCTACTTTAAAAAACCTCCACATATCTTGCTCTTGCACTCAGTGAAACATAATTTGTAAAGTGACCTTTCTCTGTGCTGGAAACATTTCAAACTGGATTGTTCTTATGCAGTAAATATAGGAGAACTCAAATACAATGCCTACCTAGCTCAGGTTCCTGGGCATTATAAGAATGAAACTAATAATAATAGAAATTAGATAAAAACTAGGCAGCCAAAAGGGTGTTCTGTGGGGGTTCCAAGAGAAAAACATAGAGGCGATTCTTCTGGAGGCTCTGCAACTGGTTAGAAGTGTTAAATAGAGTTGCATCTGGAACTTGCAAAGTACCAGCAGCAGCACCTGATTTGCCAAGCTCTTAATATCTGCAATTTAATGCATTGGAAAGCAAAAGAACAAAGGTCACAGTTCCATATCTGTTGCATGTCTAAAGTCTGCCAATGATGTAGCATGTCAAAATGTGCCTTAAAGAAAATATTGGATAAAATAAAATAAATGTTTAATACTCCCTCTCTGATTAAACAGCTAATTGCAAGAACAGTGAGCATAAAATATGTATCAATATGTAGATATGACCATATACATATTGAGAGACACAGTATTTTCTTATACAACACTTAGAAATAGATTTGAGAAACTCAAGATATATAAGAAGCCCTCTCCAAGAAAACGTTGTTTAACACTAAAAACTTTAACTACCTCAAATATAATATACATTTTCTCTTTCTAGTAAGCAGTTTTTAAAAAATCCTCTGCATTTCTATTTCTTGTCCTGAAAACCTGACCTACAGATACATCATATTGCTAGCATATGTCTGATTCTTCATTAACATTTTTTTGACAATAAATATAAGTATTAATGCTCTTGAAAATCCTCATCCCATTTTAGAAAGTCTCTACAGAGATGTGAAAATTGAAATGGTTACAGAGAAATTGAAATAAAAATGTATGAGTTTAGGTAGATGTTTTCCACATATCTTCATTATTTCCTAACTTGTTGGCAAGGTTATCATATAAACCATGCTCTAGTAACTTTACAAAAATAAATCATAAAATGTTGCCTATTTTAATTATGACACCTGTTCTGCAGCAGAGTATTATACATGTCAAAAACAACAGCATGGCTTGGAGTCACAGCTGCACTTGTATCACAAATATAATCATCAATAATTTATTAGTGGATTCTCTATAATAATTTGCTGATATTACATCTCTCAACCTAAAAACAAGAAAAATATTCTTGTCCATCCAAACATTATTCTATATGCAACCAGCACACTTTTTATAATTTATAATTAAAAAAGCAGTCATGAGCTCCCCAAACCATGTCCCACAGCTATTAAATGGTATAATCTTTAAAATTATCAGCAGTTTATCAGACTCCTCAATATCATAGAAAAAATATAGCACCTTGAACACTATTTTTTTCTGAGAAGCAAATGAAGCATAAAGGCCTAAATATCATTCATTCTACAGCTGTACAGTTGTAGTTGAGAATACAAGACAGTAATGAATCTACTTTAATAGACGTATTATGAGACCGCAGGTAATTTTTGAATAATATTCGAGTACCTGTATCATCTGTGGGGAAAACTGCAGTGCAGGCATGTAGCTTTTAAACAGAAAGCCAAAATCACAGCTGAAGAGCAGGACAGAAAATGATAACAGTCCTTTTCTAGCTCCTTCACCAACTGGCTGTTGAATTTTATAGGTAGATTAAGTCATGGAAGATTAAGACAGAAGCTTTGCACAGAGTACCTACCAGGCAACAGAAAGCAAAATACAGCTCTCCATTTACAGTAATGTACTATGTAAAACCAGAAAAGCTGATTGGCAAAGCAATCATGTTTAACATGTCCCTGAGGACTATAAATAAAACACTATTATATTTTATACTGGAGCTCTGTGGTATGACGACAAGCCATTAACTCAATCAGAATAATGACAGGAGGACCATCAGAATGATAAAGCCATTCTAATGAAATGCAGACTAAGATTAAAAAGAATTAAAAGTGACAAGTAAAATCCATTAAAGGACAGCCTTTAGCTACTGTAATCAAAGGATTATTACTTTTCTTGTCAATTAACAGCTGTGTCTATTTTTTCAGGCAACACAAAAGACTATGCCAAGTGTCAAAAAATCATTATTAATAGGAGGGCTTTATTTTTATTTATTTGGCTTGTGCAAGTACATTGCAAGATCTCAAAATGAATCACAATTTTAGAAGCCATAACACATAATTAACAACAGCATTCTGATTCTCTGTTATTATTGCCCTTAAAACTGTGTCTTACTGAAGAAAGAAAGCAATTACAAATGGAATCAACTGCAACTGTATTAATCAATGCCTTTAATTTACACAAAATATTAGAAGCATACACATGTAGAAATGCTCTGGTTTTCATTCCTTGACATTATTTTATCAACACTTTGCCACAATATTTCACATGGCAGACATTCCAACAATGTTGGATTCTGCAAATTGCATAGGCAAATTAATTTCCTGTTCATTAACCTTTAAAATAATTAGCACTAAAATATAAAACTTTAAAAGTTTAAGAGGAAATTGAATTCTTGAACACAACAAACCAATTTGCACCTTTTTATATAAAAATAAAGTGTCATCCAGAAGTCAGTGCAGATTTTTATGTTTATAAACATAAAAAAATTTCATTATAAAGTCTTTTACAATTAATATTAGACAATTAATACAATTAATAACACAATAATATTAGCAGATGAAGCCAAAGAAAAGGTCACAGTAAAAATCCTTTTCTTCTTTTTTATGTATTTATAATATCTGGCCATTGTCTGTGCTGTTTCCATCATCTTTAGCTAATTGCCTTTACTTTATGTTGCTTCCAAATTGCTCCAAGTACTTTTAGAATGGGAAAAATTATGTTGTCATTCCACGCCTAAATACCTATGTCCTATCCTCAGACAGATTATGGCAGTTTTTTGTCATTCATCCAGATTTTTTTCAGCACTATAACTTTAAATAGATGAATGAATGGCCAAACTGATTAATCTTCTACTAATTCTGCACTTCTGAAACAAGAAAAATAGTTTGCAATCTTCTGCAGTGACTAAGAGAGAAAATTAAACACCATAACATTTCAATTACATCCACTTCAATCCACCCTGATGAAACAAGAGTAATCATGAACAAAACATCACCCCAATCCACCTGCAGTCTCTAAAAAGATGTCAGGATACTTTGTTCTCTCAGTACTTATCAAAGAAAGCAAGTTTCTTGAGGGCTGACAGACTACATTCAGAATTATGCATAATCACATCAATTGCAAGATTGATAGTTTCTCCTGTGAGAGGCATCTGTAAAAGCAAATATTTTCATTTGATGCAAATTGGCTCACTACAGGGAAGATAGAAATGACATTTATACCACCCAGGGAACTTTTTTTTGGTCAAAGAGCATTACCAAAGGAATACTTTGTTTTCTGCATTAAAAGCTGCATTTCTGAGACACAGTACGAGTAAGAACCCTAATATTTTCTTCCTAATTCCCATCAATACATTGCAGATTGTCAGTGAGTCACAAGATTAAATTTTAGGTGAATAAATTCTTCAGATGCTTTATTTGTCTTGTATATTTTTAATTTAAAAATCTGTAGAAAAGAAATATGTATTGCATTGACACAGGTGATGGAATCCTGCTTCTTTACATAGTATTTAAATCCAGGATGGCAATTTTTCAGTTCAGAATTATAGGTAAAAAATATCTGCATGATACCAGAAAGAATACATTTATTTTTGCTAAAACACTTAATAAAATATTATCTATGATATCGTATGAACAAAAAAAAGCTTTTTTAATCGTTATCATCTCATCAACACTAAGCAACAAGAAAAAAAATTCTGGCATTTTTGTGAATTATAATTTTCTTCCACTTCACCTAAGAAGCAAAGGCAACGAAGGAATAAATTCAAGTAAGATTCCTGAGGGAGTTCTGTCTTTTATTCTCACTTTAATCACATCATTTGTGTCTAATAGTGCCAGTAGGCAATGTTATATTTTTTCCTGTTTTCCTAGACATTATCTTCCAAATTCTCCTTTCCTGGGTTGTTTGAAGCATCCTGCTTGCTCTACTCTTGGATAGAAGCTGTTTTCTGTGGCTCAGTGATTTCACCATATAATGCCATGACCTTTGGAAAGATTTTTTTCCCTCTGAGTCTATTCTCACAGCGGCTTTAGAGAGGTCTGTTCACAGTCTTTGCAGACTGCCTAGAGGAGCTTGTTCATCAGCAGTCAAACCCCTGGAGACAAGCGCAGTCAGCACAGTTCTGGTAAGGAGCACATCTCTTAGCTGTGTGACACGTTTCACAGACAAGAACTTCAGAGAGTTTTCCATACAAGTAGATAGGAAAGCAAAAGATGTGTGTCCCAGAAGCTTCTGCAGATACTTTTGCTGAATGAAACACTTTGTAGTTTCTCTTTCTTGTACCTAGGTGTGCCAACTTTCCCTAGCATGTCACATCTCCTTTCAAAACATTGGCAAGGATAAGTGTTCTCTGACTGTTATAAAATAATGAGTAATTGCACTAAAGTGTGGGATATAATGTGAGAACATGAATAACATGGATATGAATAAAGTCTAGCTATGCCTAGTTGCTGCAAAATATTACTATTTTCCATTTTGTAGGACCAGCCTTGATACCAGTTCCAAAGTTATTCATATCAGAATATTTTGCACAACTCCATCTGCAATTTCTCATTCCTAATCCTATAAGAAACTGTTTGAGCAGTATTTGGACAAGAGGAATATCGAAGAACTGAGGGTATTGAGGATTTACAGTTCCAGTCTTCCAGTGAAGGAAGTTACTTGGCCTTTAGCCACAATTGCAATGGCAGTAGGATCAGATCGTTGTGGTAAATTATTTTCTATGAATCCTGAAGAACTGGAAATTATTTCAAATGGCATTAATAAGGGTTAAGTCTCACAAGGAGCATAATTTGATTTGAACATATCTAGAAAAGTCGTGGGGGGCTATATTGCGTTTTCTCCAGTATTTTATTAATAATTTTGTTTTCCTTTATATTTTTCTGGAATCCTCTTAATAACCATCACCTAATATGGATGGATGGATGGATGGATGGATGGATGGATGGATGGATGGATGGATGGATGGATGGATGGACTTGTTGACCTTCCATCACATCAGTTTTCATGCACCAAAACATCTATTGTTGTAATATAGAGCTGCATGATATTTTTTCCCCTTGCAAGAAATCTAACTAATGTTAGTGACAGATCTTTTTAGATTTATTGTGCCAGATGTTTGGGTTTTTTTGACAGACAGTTTGCTTCCTGTATTTGTTTTACCTCAGAAGGATTAAAGTTTCTATTTATACAGGGGCTTTTATAGATTATATTTTTTCTTACTGATTAAGTTCGTGGGCAATTTTGCAGGCCAGATGCCTACTCAGTCCTAACTGAATTCTTTGAGAAACCTGGTCTATTAAGGATATATTCAGGCCAATGAAACACAAAATGTCTTCAGACACCACCACATTATATTTACTGTGTGGTATTTCTTTGTGTATTTCAACACATTTTTCCTTTCTCTAGCAGAAAAAAATATAAGAGCATGCAATAACAGAGAAAAAAGCTCATCATTTAACTGATGGTTTATAAATATAATGAAAGATTTAAATTTACACTGAAAATCTGGATCAATAATTATTTATCCCTGCATCATTGTCCACTCAAATTGCCCTTCTTTGGAACTTCAAACATATCTTAAACACAAGGACAAACATTCTCATTCTGCTCAGCAAGACAATCTACAGAACAATCTACATGTAAAGTGCTGAAGGGTGTTCATCACTAACAGCAATCAGATTGTACCTGGTCTATATATACACTTATGCAAGAAGTGTTTTGAATTACAAAGTTGTACTTCTGTGAAAGGGACTTGCTCTCACTCTCACCCACCTGCTGAAGGAGCTGGGGACACCACTAGCAGTCAGGCTGTTGGGTGATTTCCCCACACTAGACGAGTTTGCTGAATGCTGCAGAACCTGTTTTCTCCCAAGCAGTGAGGACCCTGCAGACAGCAGTTCCTCACACAGGTGAAACTGCCTGTTGATGACTGGACTGGGTGGATGTCAGAATGAGATCATTTACCTGGAGCACCTTTACTACCTCCAGCCAAATCACCTGACAATGATAATTGTCATCCACTGCTCAGATCCTTTCTTCCGAAGTGTCATTTTTTTACACAGGAGGGAAAAAATTAAACCACTACCTGTCTTTCACAAATTTTAAGTGTCCAACTTTGCTTGAGAAGATATTTTTTTCTGCTGTTTCACTGCAACTCAAAGTCAAACAGGCATCCAAGGTCCACACACAGTTGAAACAAAAGCCAATATCTCTAAGGGCTTCAGATCCATTCAATATCTAGCTAGATAGCTGAAGTAAACCCATAGTGTTTATAAATGTTTTAATCTTCACATTGAACAGGAAAAATTGTGAGGATAGTTCCAACTCTTCTTGAAGAAATTGAAGTGTGATCTGCACTTTGTTCCTTTTCTATTCTTAAATTTTAATATTCCTACAGTGCTTGTGACTTCCCATGATGTACCAAGAACATACTGCAAGGCAATGTTGAAATGCAGCTGCCATATCCCAAATACAAGACAGAAACTAACACAGATACAGGCAGGAAGACCTATTTTAGCTTCTCCTGACAGTCAGAAATATTGTCTGGCTAAAAGTCTCAATGCAGCACATATGTTTAAATTTATCACACAACTTCACAGAGAAAAATATTTCAGTACATGCAAGTTCTTTGCTGAACCACGTAGTGCAACAGCCTGTTGAGGCTGAGATGACTGAGGTCCCAAACACAGTAACATGTTCATCGTATATGGTCCGTAAAATTCTGTAACAGATGAACCTTTTCAGGTCTGGGGTTGTGATTTGTCTCCCTTACAATGCAATTTTTTGGAAAGATGAGTCATTCTCAAGCAAATTAAATGCTTTGCACACCATTTCACTTCTGTCATGCATTATTAAAGCCAACGTATCTTTATCCATACATTTTGTGTAATTCAGCCATTCCTTATGTTCCTTTCCATAAAACACACTTGGGCTGTTGTCACCATCATAATCCCATAAACTGTGATACTGATGAAAGGGTCAGCACACAACAGGCAATGAGGATAAGCTTCATGTTCAGAAAGACGCATGATTTTCTGACCTAGTATTACTCCGCAAAAGTGTAAATATCCAGGTTATTATTTATTTTTTATATCCCTTTTATATCCCTCTACAGTTAACAAAAAACACTCTCTTGAGTGCTAATATTTTGAATATGATTAGTAAGAAGACTCCCTTGAATGCTTTCTCAGAATTATAGTAGTGTCAAGAGAGATACCTAAAGAAAACTTTTAGATGGCTAAATCCAAATTACATAAATCCTTCCCTACATGCATGCATGAACATCTCAAGACATGTACATTGCACTGGAAGAACTTTCACATCACATTTGGAAGTTATAAATAAAATGATGTTGCTTAACACTTTCTGATGGCCCGTGAATTATTTTAGATATACTGGTCAGTTAACTTATTAGAAAGACTTGAGTTTTAATCTGGCAGAAACCATGATCATATTATTCCAACTCCAAATTGCTGGCCTTCCATAGGCAATTTTTCTACTTAGTTTGATCATGCTTACTGAACTGTGTTTTCTGAGCTTTCTGGTAATGATTTTAACAACTTTTGAAGCACTGAATATTTTCTGGCTGGAATAGCCATTATAGCCTGCAAACACTCCAGCACTGACTTTTACGTTTCATCTTGCATTTTTTAAATTGAGAACATAGAATTACTGCCCATTTCCCAGAAAGCACAAACCCCAAATATTCTTGCTGGATATCTGATATCAAGTCTTATCTCAGAATAAGGAGGTTAGCTTTCTCAGCTCCCATCAGACTCAGTGATATAACACAGAAGAGAAGGATGACAAGAAATAACAAAAGGTTCAGCAATGGCCTGTCAAATGCCAATCACTTCAGCAATTTTGGACCACACTTCAAAAGAGACTCAGGAGCTAAATGCATCAAGAGCATATTTTTGACTAACATAATGTTACTGTATTGTTTTGTTGACAAGAAAAGTTTCTGGCAGCTCTTTGGCATAAAAAGCTTTGCTCCTTATGTCTCTCTGAAGGTTCATTTCCCCTCTGAGGTTCATAGCCAGCCAAGTTAAAACTGGTGACTAGGATTTATGCCCAGAAGAGAGAAAGGCAGCGCACTGTTTTATACCGAGGTAAATTTCAAATTTAACTTCATTATAAAGCTCATACCTTTGCAGATAGTTATAGAAATATTTAGCCAAAACAGACATGAGTGGGAAGGAAGCTGGTCATTATGGTTGTACTGAAAGGGTTCCTGTGGCTGGAGAGAGGGTGTTAGGGGGACCTCAGGGATCTCATGGGCTGGGAGTGATGGGGATCAGCAGTCACAAGAGTTTTTCTGAAGGGGCAAAGCAGGACCCCACAGCTTGGGCCCATCCCCAGACAGGAGCAGGGCAGTGGGGGCAGCCCCAGCCCCGGCACTGGGCACTGAGCTGGGATGGGGCAGAGCAGGGATGTGGGCTCACAGGCAGAGCTGTGAGGAAAAGGAGCCCAGAGCTGCTACAGGGTGGCTCTGGCAGGGACAGATGTTTCTGGGAGTGAAATGAGCCCCAGCAGGAGCTGGGCAGGAACATCAGGCCTCTTGATGCCCTCTAGACTGGGACAGGATGGACCAGTTGAAAACCTGACTTTGTTAGATATTTTCACTGAAAATTTTAGCACAGCAGGTAACAGTGCAATAAGGAAATTTGGAAGCTTATCATTTATATATTACAGGTAAAATACACATGTGCATATCATAAGAAATATTTACCCAAATGATACAGTTGGGCTATCCTGAGGATAGAAAAGCTGGAAACAGGATGAAAAACAAAAGCTGCTATCCTACACAAAACAGTTTGGAACCCAAGGCAGAAGAAAAGGGACAGAGTTTAGTAACAGTCATAAATTATGTCTGTCATCAGTTTGGAGATGATAACATAAAAATGGAACAGGAAAATTCAAATTTTTAGCTGCCCTAGTCAAGTATTATATGACTCTACAATGGTTAGCCCACCTGGACCCAAAGCCAGGTTCTACTTGCCTCAAGGCACCTCACTGGAATGACAGAATTAAAGTTTGCCATTTCAGTTGTGACCAGGAAACAAGTGAGAGTCATCATGATTTATTTCTGTTTTATATCCTGAAGGGAAGGTAAGAACTATTTGTACTGAAGAGTAGTGCTAGAAGACTTCTAAATCTGTGGACTAATAAAGGCCTAATGCCTAATAAAATTGTTGGGGAAAAAAAGAAAGTTAGATATTGATGATAAAATACTTACTGTAGAATAAAAAACTGATGGAGAAATTAACAGCAGTGGAAGAACAAAATCAAATCTTTTACGTTTTAAACTCCGTTCCAAATACAATGATGTCCAATAACTAGAATTTAAAGTGAGGAAGTTCAAAACATAACTTTTTGTTAAGAAGTAAGTAAAAGTATGAACCATTAATTTGTGCAGTAGTATATTCAATTGCCAATTGTAAGAGAAAACATTTATGCACATTTTCCAGAAAGAAATATAGTGCCTTTAAAAAAAGATTAACCCACTGGTAGATAAGTGGCTCAGATCTCACACCAGTGAAACTGTAAGTTATAAGATGATATGTGGCATCTATGGACTGAGTGCCAACAAAATAACATTTTGATATCTTGAAGTTTTTGTCTATATTTTTAAAAGAATCATTAGAAACTTTTCAGAATGTTTTAAATTCCCTGTTCTTTGCCCACAGGTTTTGGGTGGCCTACTTTAAAAATTGATGTTATAGGAAGAAATATCAGAAGAGTTTTTCTACATGTTGGCTTTCTGAGAAGTTTGAGTTGTTCTCAAATTGCTTTGGCATCAGCGTTAGCAGAAATACACTTTCACACAATATCTGGAAAATGAAAAATTAGTAACATTTTTGAAGATATTGTGCCTGACATGAAAAGGGTCATTAGTATACTTAAATTACACTGGAACTTTGTAATATATTAAATGTCCCATGAGAAAGAATAAGACATGTACCAGAACAGAAAAAAATAATTTATCTTGTCCACATCTGTTTTTCAAAGACAAGGGCAGCTATGTCTGAAATGTTTTTTTAATTGCAATTAAAAAATCCCTCAGTATTGCTCATTGCATCTCTTTCAGCAAGTTTATTCCAACTGGTAACTCATTTTAGAACTCTTTCCTCTTGTATTTTAATTTGTGGTAATTTAAGCTTATCTTCTTAGATACAAACATGAACAAGCAATTTTGTCACTTTCTTCTCCACTGCAGCCTCTAATAGATTATTACAGTATTCAAAATATTTAAAGAAATACATTTGTCTTCTAATGAAAAAAAAAGGATCAAAACCAAGTGTTGACCCCATGTAGACTCCCACAACTCTTATTCCTACATGTGTCCTACCATTTTGTTGCAAAAGGCCCAAAAACTTACCATAGACTGAAAGCAACTTACTTGGTTTTAATTTAAATTTTCAGCAGAAAAGCTTGATAACAACATTGAGCAAAGTAACCTGGAAAAATATTTTCTGACCCGTGGGCTACAATAGAATTTTGACACATATTAGTACGTTATTCTGAGCTCTGTAGTATCACCAGCAATGGTGTGGCCAGCAGGACCAGGGCAGTGATTGTCCCCAGGTACTTGGCACTGGTGAGGCTATACCTGGAGTCATGCTGAGTTTTGGGCCCCTCACTACAAGAAAGACATTGAGGTGCTGGAGTGTGTCCAGAGAGGAGCAATGAACACAGGCAACACAAATCTGCTGTGGAGCTGCTGATGGAGCTGGGGTTGTTCAGCCAGGAGGAGTCTCGGGAGGGACCTTATTGCTCTCTATAACTACCTGAGAGGAGTCCTTGCCCAGGTGGGGACCAGTCTCTTCTCCCAAGGAACAAGTGTCAAGAAGACAGGAGATGGCCTCCAGTTGCACAAGGAAAGGCTTAGGTTGGATAAAAAGAAAAATCTTTTAATTGAAGGGGTTGTCAAGCCTTCCCAGGGAAGTGGTTGAGCCACCATCCCTGGAGGTATTTAAATGGGATGTAGATGCAGCATTGAGGGACAAGATTTATTGGTGTACATGGAAGTGTAAGGTTAATGGTTGGACTAGATGACCTTTAAGGACTTTTCCAACCTAAATGATTCTGTGATTCTCTGATTCAATATTTGAATACTACCAATGAGATTTCCTCTTTCAGGAAACATTTAAGCAAACTTTTTATTTGTTTCAGAGTTGCTATATTGAATTACTGAGGCACATATTTTTTATTTGGTATGTCCTGTGCTCCTGTGTAGCATTCTCTGCATGTAATTTTATTACTGGATTTAAAATCAAAAGCTGAAATAATTTAACATTGCTCATTATTATACTAATAATTTTAAATTATTATGATTGTTTCAAAGTAAATATTTATCTATAAAAATTGAGACTTTTAGGATCACTTTAGGATCTTGACATCAACTGGAAAAATAATTATTAATATTTCAATTTGCAGTAGATACTTCTTCCCATCATTTCGATTTACACTCATTTTAGGAATATTATAATTCTAAAGTACAGGAAAAGGTTTTCATTAGTAAAAAGAGATATGACTTTTCATACTGGAATCTTAAAGCAGTGAAAGAATGTCTGAAAGGCAGTTTTAAAACTCATGCTTTTAGCTTGATCTATTATCTTGACATGAGCTGAGCACAAAAATGCATGATATGATCTGAGCAGGGTCAGGGCTTGATCTGACCAGGCAGCCTGTAGAACTAGTTTTCTTTCTTTCTGCAACTTCTCCAAGACTAAATGATCTTTTATTTTGTTAAAAATATCCCCATCCCTTTGATTTTAGATGTCTGACAATTTACACTTCTCCTGCCTTGTGCCATTGTGGTGTTGCTGGTTCCTCTTACTGGTTGAATTTTAGGAGCTATTTCAGTACATTCAAATTGTTCAAGACTAGGCTGCCTACAACAGTGTAATATAGATCAGTTTTCTATTTAATATAAGATGTAAACCTCAGATTTTCATTTCTCTCAACCCTATTTATCTATCTACCTCTATCTATCTATCTATCTATCTATCTATCTATCTATCTATCTATCTATCTATCTATCTATCTATCTATCCTTCCATGATTCTGCTGCCCACAGAACATCTTTACTTAACTAATACACTACTTTCTATACCTGCGCCAGTAATTTGCATATTAAGGTTCACGTCTTTGGTTTTTTCTAACAGAAACTATTGAAAAATAACAAAAATCCTGCCATTCTAAAGGTTTAGTTTTTCATGCATAAATTAATTATGTCTTTTGATCATCTTTTGATCATAATCAGCTCTTTCTGATTATTTTTTTTCTTATATTAGAGCAGAGAATAAACAGTGCTCTCACCAGAAAACCTGAGATAAATTTAAGCAGAGTTATAGCAAGATTATGACTTTTGAAGTCTCAGGAGTACTCCTGACCATATAAATATGGGTAACAATTTATACTAAACCAATTCTAAGGTCCTAAGTCAAAATTTTCTGTAAATTTGACATTTCCATCATTATTTCCAACTTGGAATGGGTTTGTTGTTTTTTTTTTTGTTTGTTTGTTTTTTTTTTTTACTTTCACCAGGTTTATTTTAACCCAAGCAATTTTGAAATACTGATAGAATACACAGTTGCAGCTTCCTTCTACTTAAGCTTATGAGTTTTAGCAAGCAATTTAGGATAAGGTTTCTTTCTTGTTTTTCATAAATAGTGGCTCTTCAATTCGTCAAACATTTTAATTCATTAAAATTCACAGGACTTTCACACTTGATTAAGTAAATCTTCATAAGTGCAACAACAGAATGAAAATATCTCAAAGTCATTAATTACCTGTTTATTCTAATAATAAATATTAAATCATTTGCTATAATATAGTAATATAAATCATTACATTAAAAAAGCATATAAATCATTTGCTATAATGAAAAAGAATGAAAATATATTTTCCCCAAGAATAACTGAGCCACCACCACTTCACAGGACAATGGTGCCAGTAAAATGCTTTGGTGTAGTAAATTGCTGAACGAGCTTGCTCCTAGGCCATCTCCAGGATGTCTCAGCACCTTTAATGGTGACTTTGCCATGCACTACCTTCACTCCTCTGTGAGGTGCCCCCTGCCCAGGGAGGCAAAGATTTAGTTTCAGATAAGCATTGTTAAAGTGAGAAACGTGGCTCTAAAGCCTGGGATGAGTGGATTCCATCCCTCTAGAATTGCTCCACCCTGGACCCTCATGGGGTGGTCTCATGGGGTGGCAGCCCAGGGAGTTCTGATTGGGTTTGAGACCCTGGGGTTTCTCCCTTGCTCTGTCCCTATTAGACCCTGACCTTAAATTCCACCCTGGTTCTGTCCCACAAAACCCAGCACCTGGCCTCGTTCAGAGCTCTCTGTCTCTGGGTCTAAGCTGAGTTTGTTCCTGTGCTGAATGAATGGTTTCCTGAGCAGAAAACTGTCTCATTGGAGTCCCATGCTGGTCACTGGTAACTGCAGCCTCCCTGGACATGATCCTGAGGCCCCAGAACTCAACATTCATCCTGACTTGCAGAACGAAAGTCTTGTTTAAATTTCTCTCCTGGGCTCATGGCAAACCACTGAGCAGTTTGAGAATGAAGAGTAATAGACTTTTTGTGGTAATATTAGGGGGAAGGAGAAGTAGCCAGAGATTTTCATGCAGAAGAAGCATTTAACTTCTGCACCTTCTTTCACAGACACGTGGCTCTTCATCTTCTTATCAACCTTGAGTTACACAGGCTGCATTTATTAGTGCGTAAGACTCCTCTATGCATATCTTTAAAATGACCCTCATTTTACTTCAAGACATTCAATTGTTCCTTGTTTTCCCTATTAGTATGCCCCAGTGAACACTAGCATTCATCACTAGAAATGTCAGACAAAACCGAGAATTTCTTCAAAAGCCATTTTTGTTACTCACACACAAAGAGAAAAGAAAAAAAAAAATGGTATTTTGTATAGCTTCAGTTTTCTTCAACGTGTCCTTGATTTATGGTACAGCTGTCCTTGATTCCTTTGAGTTTTACATGAATACCTGTTAGGTAAAGAGTGCACAATATTATGTACATGCAGATAGCTACAGATCCTCCCATGTACTGCTTAAAAGAGAACTACAAAACAATGACAAAATGTACTGTCCTTTCACACTGAAAATCTCACTGAATAATCTAAACTGACTTGCTTCATGTATGCAGTGTGCATTTTGTTAATTAGCTTCCTTCAGGCACCTCTGAAGCAAAAATCAATTTTTCACAGGATCATTTTTCCCTTCTTGTAATAAGTAACACTTAATATTTGCTGGTACTGTGATAAAATGTATTTTGAGGTATTTTTATGGAGTACTAAATTAAATGTTTCAATTAGAGCTTCAGTGAGCTGTTCAGCAAAGATTTGAATGAACCTCTGTAGGCCAACCTTAAAAAAAATCCGCAAGCCTATATTTTCATGCACTCTATAAAGATGTGTCAGACTTGCAATTAAAATAATTCATTTTTCTAAATGAGCTGAGAGAGATCACATCTCTTTTGCTCAATTACTCCTATTTCTACTACTTTTTCTATGTTATTGCACCCATGTGACTCTGGAGCAAAAAAATAGCATAAGAGTTTGGAGAGTAAGATTGGAAGTTAGGATCTGTGAGCTCCAACTTTTGAATATGAAACAGAAAAGATAATTTTGATTGTTTTGTTGAGTTTTCCCAACAGGCAAAACCCTTCAACATCCATCAGCTGAACATCTCTTTAGACTTTCTCTATTAGCATCCTCAGGGTCCCACCATAAGATACTTATCCTAAGACTATTGTTTCTTGCCCTGTCTCTTTTCTTTGGTCTTTAGGCTTGTCATTGCCCCCTTGAAGCTGTTTTTATCTGCTCTCATTAGGAATATTCCATGTCTGTCAAATTAGAGCTTTGAACACTGCAAGTCTCATGAGAGAGTGTTTCTTAATCTTTGCTTAGCAGTGTAGACTGGGAATATATCTGACATCTTTTTAGTTTCTTTATTCTCTAGGTTTTTTTCTTCTTGGTGGCTAAGGATTGTGATAAAACAGATGGTTCCTGTGAAAATCCTAATCAATTTGATAGGAACACAGCCACAACTTTTTTATTACACAAGGTATGCAGCATACTCATAATAAAACTGAAAGTAGCTCAAAACATTTTCACTTCTCCCAGCCACGCCTTTCATGATTCAATCTCATAAGTGTTTAGAAATACAAAGTAGAATCTTTTTTTTTTTTTCAAGCAACTTTTCCTTTATAAAATTTATTCCCAAATAAGAAACATAATAATGCAAGAAGCAGGAAAAGAAATTGGCAGAATTTTTGTATAAAATACTATGTAATTTTACTAATTTTGTATTAGTACCTGGGAAAAACAGAGCTGTTAAGTGTAAGGTAAATTTCTGAGATGACTCAGTGCCACAAGTTCAGATCTCTTTGACAGCTATGAGCATCAAATTCATCATTCATTGGTAGTATGTGCATTTAAAGGATGCAAATGTTTATTATTTATCAATAATTTTGTGGGGTACTTTTTTTGTAAGGATTTGGGTGCAGTTTTTTTAACCTGTTTTTTATTATTTGTGCTTTAGATATCTCAGTGCTCAGACACACACAGCTAATGGATTCTACCGGACCCTGGCATATATTTATGCTTAAATATGTGCTTTATTGCTGTCCTAAAAAGTCAGAATAGAAGAACAAAACAAAGGAAGCAAAAGGGAGATAGAGAAAAATTACTGTACATTTCCTCTCCCCTTAAATGGGCACTTTCTAAAGCTAGTATGAAAAAAATCAGAAGTATACACAACTTGAATAGTCATGAGGTCAATAAAATTTCAGGAAATTTACTCAAGAGGAGCTGTAGAATAAGAAATTTTTATGAATGAAATGATATTGAACTTAATCAGTAGCTTTCATAATGATCAGAACCGATTATAAAGGAAAACAGTCGTAAGGAAAAAAACTCCTAATAAACACAAAACATAAGCCAAAGACAAACAAAACACCCAGAATAAACACCAACGTGGTCTTTAGACAAATAACATTCTACCATGTAATATTTTCTGACACTGACTAATGTTTTCTTTTTGCATGGGTAGCTCATAGACACTCTATAAGAAATTATTCTGTTTAGAGAGACTCAAGCAGCAAATAAACTTCAGCTGAGTGCACTTAGCTCTCAAGAACTGCACTAGAAATAAAAACAAACATTATTTAAATATCTAATCAGATAGATATCTAGTATATGTGTGCTGCACTGTTAAATTGGCTGCATCATACATATAATATATATCCTGTTTACCTTGTATGCAAATGTTAATGTGTTATTTTAGTGCACCCATTTAATCTACGCAGTAAAAAATATGGAGAAGAAACAATTTTCCACTTTGATGAAATGCTGGGTTTAGTTAATTTTTTTTTTTTTGCGGTCTAGGCAATTATACCAATCCTTAGAATGTCTTAGTCATTCTCTCTCTCAACCTTAGCAATTAATTTACAAAAATAATTACATTTATATTATTTCAGTATCTATGTTGATAGAAGAGCTGTTGTGTTTTCCAATAAAACAGTATTTTCATTGGATAGTTTCTAAATAACATTCTGCTAGCAATATGGCTGAAATCAAATTAATTATAAATGTAACTAAAAGGGTGTCACAAGGTTAGAAACACCAGTAAAACATGTGTCACAGCAAACATCACATTAAACATGCTTTCAGGATTTAATTCTGAAGATTTATGTCACTTGACTTATCTCTTCCATTTCAATGTGTGCATATATCTCCCAAGACATAAGCATTATAAAAACTGACTATTGCTGCTAAAAACAATAGAGGATTTTGTTTTCCTAATAGCACAATTGGTTTCCCAAACAGGAAATTAGAAACAGCACCCTTAGGAGTATTTTTGAACTGCAATGAAATGAAATAAAACTCTCTTCATTGCTATTGACAGAACCTAATAAAATGTTTCACACTAAATTGCCTTTGATGCATCTGTACATAAAATTAATTATGCAAATAGTATAATATCTTATCTCTATGGATAATTACAACAGTAATCATACTTATGCTGTTTTTTTTTTCTTTTCACAGGTGAATCTATTCCAAAAGTGATGTGAAATTAAACTCTGTGATTTTACCTACATTACAGCTGCCTGGTGTATCACAGAGGGGCTGAAGCCAGGAGACCCCACCACAGCCCATCCAGTGTAGTGCTCTGCTCTGGACAGGGTCAGCTGGAGCAGGACACCCAGGGTGGTGTTCAGTCAGGTTTTCAGTATGTCCAGGAATGGACATCACTTGTCCAGGGATGGACATCATTGAGCAACCTCTGCCAGTACTCAGTTACCTACACAATAGAAAAAGATTTTCCTAATGTTCAGACAGAGCCTCCTGTGTTTGAGTTTGTGCCCATTACTTTTTGTTCCATCACTGAGCACAAACTGAGAAGACCCTGGCTTCGTCATCTTTGCACTCTCTCTTCAGGTATTTATATACATTGATCAGATTCCCTCTGAGTCTTTTCTTCTCCAGACTGAACAGTCCCAACTGTCTCAGCCTTTTCTCTTGAGAAAGATGCTCCAGTCCTTTCAACATTTCTGTGTCCCTTTGTTGGACTCTTTCCAATATGTCCACATCTCTTTTGTACCGAGGAACCCAGAACAGGACCCTGTACTTGCAGTGTGGCTTCACCAGTGCTGAGGTAAAGGAGGACACTGAGGATCTCAGCCTTTCACATGACCTCTGTCACTAGGACCCATGCCCACTCACAGAAAGCCTCCATTCTCCCTAGCCTTCCTTTTCCATCCAGCGTAGCTGGATTGTGTCTGTGACAGCTCTTGTCAAGATTCAGCTCCAGGTGGGCTTTGCCTTTCCTAACTGCATTCCTGCGTGCTCAGACAGTGTCTCTATTTTCCTTTTGTCTGCTCTGATCCTACTGCCACCTTTGTATGATTCCTTTTTTGTTTCAGTTTAGGCAGGAACTTCTTATTCAAACCTGCACTCTCCACACATATGCTAGACTTCCTTCTTGATTGTTCTTGAGCTTAGGAGGTCTGTTCCTCTCCCTCAGCCCCAAAACAATTCCCAGACATATGATGGGAAGCCTTATGTAGCTGGTGTTGCAAACACATGATCTCATGAAGAATACACCTCTTCACTGTGCTGAGAGATTGGGTCATCCAGGGCAGAAATTATCAGCCCTTTTTTACCACAAAGACCATCTCACATGTTTTCTTCTAGAATTCTCCAACTCAAACACAAATGGTTTCAATATGCTGCCATTCCAGACACTGTTCACACATTTTCCTGCGTCTCATGCACTCATTTTAAATGACAGCAAAGAAGAAATAGGAACAAACAAGATATGCATCTCATGAAATACATGCTCACAATCATGGAAGTTTGCCTTCTGCATTCCCCCACCTGCTGTCTTTGTTTATTGCCATCCCTTACTGTGTTATGTGCAATTTAGATTGCATGCTCCTTGAGGTAAGGATCTGTCAGATTTTATTTTTCTGTACAAATGGTATGCACACCTATGGCTCTACAGAAATAATTAATAATAACAATTTATGACAGAGAACATTGCTACCAATCATCACATATTGTGTTCACTCTGGTAGGACACAAAAGGCTTTTCTAATGGAAGTGGAATAACATGCCCTATTTCTTGATGGTTGACTTCTTAATATATTATCTGTATAAGCATGAAGGATTCCTGAAGAAGAGCTCATTCTTCCAAAGCTGATCTGTAATTCCAACTTTTATCCTTAAAAAAATACTGAGATTTTCTCCAAGATGTGCTTTTTGCTATATATCCTGAGACTGACAAACCAATTCTGGTAATGCAAAGGTTCTACTGTTATCATTGTGGCACATAACGTGGATTTTTCCACACTAAATTCTTCACATAACAGGACAGGAGAAATGCAGTAATTGTTTGATATATGCAGACACAAAACAAAACACAGGAGTCTCTTCTCTAGATGAAATTAATTTGCTACAAAAATTAACCAAGTATCTGGTGTACTTCACAAAAGAAAAAAGTCATTTCTGAGGAATTTATTGATTTTACTATCTTTTTCCAATATGAACAAAGATACCAAGTTACTCTTGTATGTAGGAAAATTTTGCATCTACACCGTAAAATATTGGTTTACTTGAAGTACTACTCTGGAAAACAACTATATTATGCAATGTATCTGAATCTCCTTTTGCAGTCAATAATTATATTTGCCCACTAGATTAGAAGAAGTATGTTTAGAATTTGTAATTACAAATATATTAAAGAAACTACTATGCCAAGGAAGACCTGATTTGCCAATTCTTAGGGAGGAGTTTGTGGAATGGAAATTTCTACAACACAACAAAAGCTGAGATGTTTCTTTCAGAAACATTGTGCAATAATCAGAAAAACCTCTGAACTAAAGAGCTCCAAAATTTTCTAGATGTGCAATAAGCTGTTTAGAAGGAGACTGCATTTTCCCAGAGAACCTGATCAAAAAATCAAATTGCTAGGAATGGCTGCATGTGAAGAGGAAGAAGAACAAAGAAGGAGAAGGAGAAGGAGAAGGAGAAGGAGAAGGAGAAGGAGAAGGAGAAGGAGAAGGAGAAGGAGAAGGAGAAGGAGAAGGAGAAGGAGAAGGAGAAGGAGAAGGAGAAGGAGAAGGAGAAGGAGAAGGAGAAGGAGAAGGAGAAGGAGAAGTATTTTCAGAATTACTACATCTGCTCTCCTCTACATATACATCTTACAATTATTTTTCATCCCTCCAGAATTAAAAATATAAAATATATCACAGGTTTGTAACATTGCAGAGGAAACTCTCTTTGACAAAACAAGTGAAGTTTAAACCGTAAACATTTTTAGAAAAAAAAATAATTGTGCATTATTTGTGGTTTTATTATTTGTTTATATACATTTCCGTTATGAGGAATTCTATAGTTCAGTTTGTATTGACATTTGTTAAGCTGCAGATTCACTGTTTACTGACAGTTTACTCTTGATAGCTTATGGTGTTGTTTTCTTGATTGGACCTCTCAGGACAATGTCTTCACATATCTCAGCACTCTTTGTAATCCTTTGTAACATCAATAAAAATTAATAATACTGACCTTTATGAAGTACTTCTACTTCTGCCAAGGCATGAAGGTTGCTCTCTACAGAAGTCCCATGTACTGCTTGTGCACCATTAACAGAGATTTATTTTAGCTCCTTTACATGGACTGAATTTCACACCAAATTGATTTTATTAACTCATTACACTAATTTTATCTTGTTCAAATGGTATTTAATGTCTCTCCTTTCTGTGGCATAGATTGTAACAACTTTAGTCAAACAAACTGTGCTCTATTTTGTTTTGGTTTTGGTTTGGGCATGAATATATTTGCGTTTCAGCCACCCAGAAATTCCTTGCTAACTGCTAAACAACATTTGTAATAGATTACATGTCAATCTTTGACATAAAAAAATATGAAAGGAAACAGTCTCATTTTTTCCATGTTAACTTGATCACTCTACATGTCTGTAGCTGGAAGAGAGGAAGGGAAATGGCAGGAGACCTTTGTGCAAGCTGCAATCTTGAGGAACAACCTTAGGAGAAACAGCTATCCTGTTATGCAGGGCAAAAAACTCCCTTCCCCTACCCTTCCCCTTTCCTCTCCTCTCTGCTCCACTCTGCTCACACATCCACTCCTGCTCCCACTCGTGTCCCTGTTGGCCTCTGAGGAAAATTTTGTAATTTCCCAAATTATGATTTATAGTCTTGATTATCAAAATTTGCTATGTTATTTTCAAATTGAATGTTGTATTAAAAGTATTTTAAAAAGTGGTTTGTCTTACTGACTAAATGTAGCAATGTGTGGCATCTTTCAAATGGGGATTGTATTGTTTATTGGGGACACAAGCTGGTGTTTTCTTGATGTTTTACAAAGGAAAAACAGCTCAGAAGTAAGGGGTAATGTGAAGATATCTTTAAGACCTGAGAACAAATTGCATGAATACTGAAGATAGACAAACATGCAAGCACTGTAAAAATGTCTGCTTATAAATTGAAATTTATTTATGACTCAGTTCTGAAACTCAGAACAAAAATCTGAAACAAAATAACATATGCAATATAAATATCAGATCTGACCCATGCTAGCAAGATCTTTTTGCTGAAGTAGATAGAAACTTAAAAACATCTAAGACATTTACATCTCTTTCTAACTGCAATCTTTGCTACTATTTGGAGAGAGCCACCTCAGGGCAAAAACCAGCAAGGTGTTCAATCTTACACACAAACACTCAAAAACAAGAGAGGATGGGAAATGGATACTCTACTCAAATTGGAGTAAATTAAGATAACTACAAAAAGGCTACCTATCTTTATGACATTCAGTGTGGCAGGAACATTCTCTGTCGCTGAAACTGCCTAGCTTGAATCCACCCATACCCATACTAACAAATACCTTTTACTCTGAGACAAAAACAATGTGGTCTCTGCCTTTTAATAACTCTCCAAATGTGCTCATGAACTTTATGGGAAAATGCAAACTGGCCTGGGCCCAAGTGTATTCCAGGAATAATTCTAAAATTTAATTGCAGAGATAATTGTGATCCAGTGCTTATGACTGTTTCCTGACACTACTTTCTGTATGTGTACAAACACAGCCAAAATATCTGGTTTATGTTTCTCAGGGCTTCTGTGCAAACTGGCATTAGATCTTTCAGATTTGACAGTGCACGTGGATTAAGTGACTGGACACTGGGCTTCCAAAAAAAAATTATATGCATTTCCAAGAATAATATAATAAACAAATAGGCTGCTGATTAGAGAACATAGGTCTAATACTAATAGGTCTGTTTCTTTCTTATGTTCTCCATATAGCATTTGAAATAGTCCTCAGACCTGGGAGTCTGCATGCCAGAAGCTGAAAAGCTTCAAAATAATCTGACATTCATATACAGACTGACAAAGAGGAAATTATGTGCTCCCTTTGTGATAGGTGATTAACTGGAAAACTACTGTACATGTTCGGTCTGTAAGTTTGGTCACCCTTGATTGCATATCAAAATCATAATTTGGTGCTGCTTTGCACATGCTGTGCCATACTTAGGAAATGGCTGATGGTCAAAACAAATGAGAAGAGACATGCAAAATGAATATAGGTGCTTGGCAGCAAAAGTTTCTCATTAAAAAACCTATGAAGACATGATTTTCTTACTGTAGCCATGGCTATCTCCTTCTAAATAGGATATTTGCATGCAGTGGTAGAATTTATTTTTTTTTTCTAAACTATGTTCCAGATCTTTAGCAGATGGTAAATTTAATCTTTTTTAAACTCAGGTCTCAAAATGGACTGTTTCAGAGCTGTCTGTCTGAAAGGCAGAATTAGGCAAGGAGAGCTTAAGGCAAATTTTTGTGAGGACAGAAGCAGAAAATCCACATCGAGCTACAGGCAGGGAGTTTTATTGGCATTTGTGTAGTTAACCAAAATCAGTGCTGTTTAATTGCATGTTTCTCACTAATATGAAGCCTGAACTTAATAGCTTTGTTCCCTGAGCCTGTTAAAGAGTTAAAGACTCACAAAGGACCTTATTTCCAAAATTCAGTACTCTGTTGCAGTATAATTAATAGCCCTAAATTAAACACACTGCTCCCACTTTACACCCTCAGCAGAACATCCATGGAAATGGGAAACATTTACACAAACCAATAAGAGGTACACAGTAGAAGGTATGTCCTCAGATATTGTGCTAATATTTCCATCATTTTTTAGTTTTGCATTTGCAATGCAGAACAGGTAAGGCCTGTCCTCGAATAATGAGGCAAAGGCAGCAGAGTGAGTGATCAAAGGGAAATGAGACATCTGGGGTCAAAGCCGTTCTCTAAATCAGACTAAGTGAGGACATGATCCTATGGCTCCTCTTCAAGGAGAAGTACTAATCAAGTTACATGGGATAAAAATCTTCTGCTCTTTTAGGTTTCTTTTAAAAAGAAATTACTTTGGGACCTAACTCAAGTTAGAGGACAGAACAGTGATCTTAGATGGAGAAGATTTTACCCCCATGAATATCACCCAGGCACAATCTTGACTCCCTAAAGAGGCCAGTACACAAGTAATATCACTCTAAAAAGCATTTTCTGTTGGTGAGGTAAACTCACATCAAATAATCTCCTCTCCAGTCATCTAGCTCTTTCCAGGTATTGAGAGGAGCCTAGACTCTAATGGGAGATAGCAAACTCTAAATGATAGGTCAGTATGAAAATTAGTGAGTTTGCAACTTAGAGATGAAGTGGCACTAAAACTCTTGTTATTCCTACTCTGTAACCATTTCTGAAATTTCAGCAATGTATAAGCACTCATTTCCATGAAAAGCTTAGCTCTCCTTAGTGCAAGCAAGACTGAAGACTTGGACAGCACATCAAAATGCTTGGCTTTGATGGACTTGCACAGTTTTTCTTCAGGCAGACCTGTGGGGATGACAGAATAAAATGGCTGTCATCTTTCTGGGTGTTATTTGAACAAAAATGCCATATTATATTCAGCTTTTCTGCTTATCACAGCCCCTCCTATCAAGAAGAAAGAGCTCCTGGTGTAAGTTACTGCCAGGGTCAGAAATACCTTGAAGGAAATATCTTCTTATATCTGCCACATATGCCAAGTACCTTTTTGTGTCTGTGTACAGAGACATAGCACTGACAGCACTTACCTACATTTGCTTATTCTTAATAAGCTTCAGCATTTTTCTGTGGTATCCCAAGATTTGATTCACTCACTACAGGCAGAGGGGCCCTGCATGGCAGGGACCAGGAGCACTGATATCCTACCAACCCTGCTTGATGTCTGTGTCCAGAAGACTTCAGCATAGCACACAAAACAGGACAAGCCAGGGATTCCATAAGTTTATTAAGTTTATTAAGTTTTTATTAAGTTTATTAAGCTTATGGAACTGAGCATAACCCATCACCGTTGTCTGCTTCATGTTGTTAAGCTCCCCAGAAGAAATAGATACTTATACATAGAGAAAGACCTTTTCTGTAAGGAAGCCCCACCTGGGTTATTGCCCCTCAGAGTTCATTATCTCTGTCACTTCAGTCACAGGACTCTACTGAGCCCTTCATAATGGAGATTTGGTGGAGAAAATAGTGTTAAGGTCTAGGATGCCTTTACTACATAGTGACTACTCTATGGTATTTTAAGGTGTTTGGCCTCAGCTGTGGCATTGTCACATGCCTGAGACAAGCATTTCATACAGACCAGCTGTAACAAAGTCCTGTAAAAAGTACCTGTGTGCCTGTTTGAGTTCACAGACCCTTTGCTGCAGCTGCCACAGATGAGTGTGCTGTCACATTTTACACTACAGCAGCGGGATTCTCTGATCATCAAAAACCATATAAAAGGCATTTGCTGACTTTGGTTTTTTTCCTTTTAATATCTATAGCAAGATTCATCTTTATTTGGTATTACACAAGCTCTCAGTTACCCAGGTATAAATCTAAAGGGTCAAGTTGTGAGAGATACTGAAATATTAATATCTTTCTTTACAAACACATATACTCTCAGGGTATATCCAAATGTAACAATTTATATTACATCTACATTCGCTGACCAAAGAGCTACAGGAAATAAACCTGTACTGATTCCACAAGTCCCACACCAGTTGATCCAACAGTAGTGGTTACTGCTTTCACAGCCAAAGCAGAAGTGGATCTGACATCTCTCCAGCCATAGTGCTCATGGTTTGAGGCAAACATCTTACTTTAGTGGCCGAAATGAAGACCTCAAACTTTGTGCTGAAACTTATTATGTAGGTTTAACAGTGCAGCCACTAGCTCACACTTCCCAGTAGGATAGAGGGAGAGAATTGGAAGGGTGAAAAGCCATGGGCTGAGATAAAACCAGTTTAACAGGGAAAGCAACAAAAGGAATTCATTCATCATTTCCCATTGGCAGGAAAGTTTTTAGTCATTCCCAGGAAAGCAGGGTCCCATCCCAAGTGGTAGTTACTTTGGGAGACAAACTTCATCACTCCAAATGTCCCCTCTCTTTCCTTCCAGGTTTATATGCTAAGAACACCACCATATAATCTGGATATCCATGGGTCATTTGGGATTAATTGTCCCAGCTCTGTTCTCTCCCAGCTCCATCTGCATCCCCAGCTTCCTTGCAGGTGAAGTGGCACAAGAAGCAGGAAGGGCCTTCATGCTGTGTCAGCACTGCTCAGCAATAACTCAAATATCCCTGTGTTACCAACACTGTTTTCATCACAAATTAAAAATGCAACCCCACAGTAGTGTAGCAAAAATCAGTATGCTGACAAATGCTTCCAACTTCAAAACTTTTTTTTTTTTTTTATTAATGTGTGTTTGCGCTTCAAGGAAGATAACCCAGTCTATACCAAAAAAGATGAGTGAAGAAACACATGCGAAGCAATTTCCAGTCACATGAGAGGAGCGGGTTGTCAATGGTACATACAGAGTCCAGCAGTATGTCTTCAGGTATGGAAAGGGGGTTTTATTCCTGTAATTTCTGTCATGTTGAAAAGCAGTAATAACACTTAATCCCCTATTTTCAACAAGATAAGTCAGACCCTAAATTTCTTTGGAAGGTGTTGTTAACCCTTTTAAAAATGCTATTAAACAAAACCTCTAATAAATAAATATAAATTTTAAATAAATAAATTTTATAAACACCTACTTGAAAAATGTATATATTCTATAAATGTTTTTTTTTCTGTGAATAATAAGTAGCTTTTTTTCAAGGAAAGCAATTGCCCAAACTAGCTTGTGAAATTTGGTCTCATTATACAAAGTTGAAATTCAGAAGACTTCAGCAGGATTTAGTGAGGATAGTAAAGTTAAGTTACCTGTGTAACACAAAATAAATCATCACTTATATCTAATTCTAAAGACATATTTTTGCGGGCTTAATATAACTATCCTTTCCTATTACATATCCCATAAAGACAGCAGGAATTAAAAGGAAATTGAGTTATGGAATTAATTCCCAGTTTGTACAAATATTGAAATTTTTGTGTGTTTTTCTATTTAATCTCTACTCTGAGAAAATAATGTCATTTTAAGAAAGGAGGAAAACAGCCCAGGAACAATTTCAGGATCACACTATACAGTGTAGATCCAAAAAATGCTTTAACACCTGTATCCCACCTATTTAGGTTGGACTTACATGTGGCAATAGCTTTGAACATACTTCGTGTCTTCCTATATAAAAAACTTTGTCATCATGCAGGTATTCCCAAGAGGTTTAAAGTCTGGTGACATTCTGTAGAACTGAAAGAAGCAGGAAGTTCTTTTATGGGTCACATGTGGGTCTATTAATGTCAGTGGAATTTCAATAATTTTTAATCTTCCCTGGACTTTTTCCTTTATAAAACAGGAAATATTTAAAAAAAAAAATATTCTATTAATTCTATTAATAAGAAAGAAATTGAATTAATTGATTGAAAATAATACAAGATGTTGATATCTAGGGAAAAAACTGTAGTATTTCAATCTTTTCTTTAGCTCTCCGACTTTGTATGAATAGGCGAAATTAAATGACTTAAGCTAATATTTAATACATGTAGAAGTGTTCCAAAACAGATGCCTTTTAAAGCAAACTGCAGTGCCCCAAAAATAGTTAAATTGTTAATGAATTATGAAACAAAAAGTTGGTTGCCACTGAGAAATGCCTTGAGCTCAGCTAGTCTACTGACAAACATTTCAGGTGACAAACATTTCATGGTGGCTCTCACACCATGAGCCCAATGCTCCTGAGGCTGTTTTCTGCAGAACCCTTTTCCCCTTGAGTCTCCACCACCTATCATGAGAGGAAAACCTTTCACAATGCCCCAGGTCTGCAATTTCTTGTCTGGTCACCTGTACCTGCTGTCCTGTCCTCACCTCGTGCATGCTCTGGTGGGAATGGCAGACTAAGACTTGTGACCTGCCACTGTCATTAAAGCTTAGAACCTGACCCCTCCTTGTAGTTTACCAAAGGAAATTTCTACCTCCCGAAAGGTTTCTGTACATCTCTGAGGTAGAGGGGCAGCTTGACCTGGGTAGATACTGTCTCCCTTTGAAGCAGCTGGTAGTCTGAACAGAACCAATACTTATCCTGACAGCTTAGGAAACCTCTTACTTGCTGCGTCTGCGAAGGGTGGCAGGGGAAAAGCCTGACAAGCAGATACACTCTTAAATCAATCATAAAGACATATTTATTTATGCAGCTGGCAAGTGTCCAAATCTACTAGAGCTCTGAATGAATTATGCTCTCCAAAGCTTTTGCAGAGACCTACAGATTATTCATGCTCTAAATGAATTGCCCATCCAGCACTACAAGCTCTACCTGGCTACTTTCTAGTTAGAAAATGTGTGTGTGGTAGCCTGAATGGGCAGCCAGACACTGAGCTGTTAAGTCTGTGGCAAGGAAGCATTTGGCACAATCTCAGGGCCAGCAGGGCTGGGATAGTTACCTGTGATCTGTTTCTGTTCCCTGTAACTTTCTGCACTGTACCAGCAAGCACAGAGTCAGTCAGTTCAAAAGGCTGCTGTACCATTAAACGGTGATCATAGATTCAGCAGGCCTGCCTTAACACTTTTCTACCTCAGTGTCCCTGCATCTTCATAAGTGGTAATTTATCATGGCCATGAACTACCTTTGGCATGGTTTCTCTCAACAATTCTCCTGGGAAGAAGCATTTTGCACTTGCACTTAAGGAAACTGAGTAATCTGGTGCTTATTCACATAAGTGTTTACTTTCCTATCCACTCAGAGCAGGCTTGCAATATACATCTGTCTCAAAACTTATATTACAATCCACCCTCTGATATCACAACATTTACTTTTCTTCCCTTGGATGATACTTCCCTTGGAAGTCTAGTCAGAAAAAGGCTTTGGGAGAAAAATATCAGACACAGTTTCTATGGTGGAAGAGAAAGTTGAAAGAAAATTGATGGTGGTAAAATACTGAGAAATACCCTTGGAAGGGGAGAAGTCTTGAGTGCCTGAAAAGTCAAAAATTTGTTCTGAGAAGGAGAGAGAGAAAGATATTTGAGAAAAAAATATGGAATGCAAGAAAATCCAATTATGGGATACTCACTAAGACAAAAAACAGGGGGGATTATGGCTGAAAGGAATACATTTAGGGATGAATTTGTATGGTAAGTGGGATTAGAACAAGGTTCCCCAATAGCATGAATAAAAAAAGCGGGTAAAATAGCATCTTGAGTGGTGCACCATGCTAGGACTGGTATCATGCATAAAATAAAGGATTGTTTTGGCTGTGGCAGGAGACACAGACCTACAGTTAGATTACTTGGCTCTACCCACAGCACTGCCAAGGAGCTGTCTGTAGATGAGGTAAGGGCACAGTCTGCCCCTTCACCTCCATCCCCACAGCTGACAACCCTCAACAGCCTCTGAGGTTGTGGTGGGGTGTGGGGTGCTGGAGTGTGTGTGCACACATGGGATACCAACCACACTGGGACACTCACTGCCCATCAGGGCCAGGCAACAGCTGGGGAATCAAATGTCAGAGCAGCTCTCAAGGGACAGCAGAAGCAAATTCACCATGGCTCCAGGGTCAGGATGTTTGAATGTTAGCTTTAACTAACCAGCAGCTTCCTCTACACTTCTTCTGAGCATTGATTAAAATACTAATGAGGGTAGCATGAACTGTGAGAAAACAGACTGTGTGAAAAGCAAGCGACACTTGAGTGCATCAAAGTAAAATTCTGCACCGATAACCAATCACTCAGACAGCCATCCTGTCTCCACAGAGTGTGAGCAGAATAGAAAATTCTAGATGTAAAGTTAATTCTGGCTTCATGTCATATCACAAACACACTTGTTGTCAGTAGTCATAAGCAGTGATAAGGAGAGCTTAAATTGTTCTAGCATTTTAATGTCTCACTCTTGTATTTACCCTGAACAGTGAAGTTTTATGCCAGTTACTAATCACTTCTTAGCCAGAAGCAGCAGACTCCTTATTCCCTGAAGTCTGTTCTCAATTAATTGCACTCATGAGTATGGCAAATTTAGAATTTTTCTTCTTAAAAAAATCCTTCCAACTCCCTGGCCAGGAAGCTGGTATGACAGCCAGGCAATATAAACTACATTATCACCTCATACGGTTCTAATATTTTAATGGTGTTTTTTTAACTATCAGTAACTGACTTCTGTCCTGTCAAAAGGTGGAATCAATAAAATATACTTTTGTATAAATAAAGTTAAACATAGTCCTCTATAAAAGCAGAATGAAAATTGATGCTACAATCTATTTAGCACTTTAGTTTACAGGGTACACTTTATGAATCCACATAGACAGCACATTCCAGGAGAAGCTGTGCCCAAGCAGGGCTTTTGAAGGAAATACATTAGCTTTACATTTTGGAACTGGCTATCTACATTAGCCATTTTTGTCATGGATTGTTCTTAATAGCCAGCCTGAAAAAAATTAGTTATCAGTTTCAAAGTGTGCCTTTGGGGCCAGATTCACAGTTGGAAGAGCTCTGCTGTTTTTTGTAAGCTTATGCTGCTTTGGTCTGATGTCTACATGAAGTCTCATTCTGACTTAAATTATCTGAAGGAAACAGTGGCAGTCATTAAACCGGCAGAATTTTCTTTAATGGTTTCAGTATTTTTCTGTCAGAGGTTAGATAGCTTTGCTGCTTGACTGAGTTGCAAGAACTGGTGTTGCTTAATTTTTTTTTTTTTTGGTGAAGATAAGTGAAAGTGTCCTTTACATCTAAGACAGAAAAAACAGGTTTTAAGAGACCAATTCCAACTCTCAGATAGGGTCTCCCAAGTGACATTCCCTCTGAATGCACTGACAGACCTCACAGCACTGCACCTTATCCCTGTACTTCTGCATTACCACAGCTCAGATCCTCCTGCTTGCTGCTTAACAGTGGGAAGCACTCACTTACTGTAGGGCCTGAAATGTAACACTGGAGTAGATGAAAAGATTCAACTGATGCTGGCAGACTTTGGCTCAGGACCTGCTCCCATTGCACACCGAGATAAAAGGTGTGAAGGTTGCTTTGCTGGGCTTTATCTCAAGGAAGGATGCTTTTCCTGAAGGGTGCCATGAACAGCAGCTCTCAGTGTCAATAGTAGATGTGAGCTTGGACATTTGCCTAGAAGTGATCAACTTTTAAAAGGTTCAGTCAGATTGTAAATAATTCAACTCTAACCTCTTTTCACAAAGTCAGGAAGACAGGAGATGGTGGCAAACGCTGTATCAGAGAGGACCTCTTTCAAAGGCTCCTGTTCAGAAATGAAACCCAAATAATGTAACCCCAAAAATATGACTGCAGTGATGTAAAAGAAAAAAATGGTCTGAAAAATCGTAGTAACCATGCTTACACACACATACACACCTCATCACAACACAATGGTCCTGTCATCCACTGCACTGAAAAGCTGTTGTATTACCACATAAGGCAAGTCTTGGGAGGAAAAACAGGAAGAGGCAAAACACTGGAGCTCTTTGAATCAAAAAGGCACCCTGTGCCACTTGAAAACTCGAGAGTTTCAGGTCCCTGCAGGAGGAGACTGACCGTTCTGCAGGTACACCCTCAATTTTAGAAACACATCTTGGGAAACACAATGAGTTACTTGCTTACTTAAGCAACAATTTTGCAAGATATCATAGGCAAGCAAAATGAGGAAGACACCCCAGGATTGCCTTTTTCCTATAAGGTAACTCCACTAATGAGCAGTGCTAAATATTTCTGTTTGGACAGCATAATGCCTAAAAGCTTTGACACATGTCTGGTATTACTGGCTTTTTATAGCTTTACATAATGAATCAGGGCATCTACAGAATATTTCAGAAATGCATGCTGCAACAAGTCTCAGGGCTTGTACAGCTGCTGATTATTTTCTAAAGTAATTTTCCCTAGACTGTCAATGAACACAGAAGAGCACACTGCTACCTTCTAAAGCACAAGGTTTGCCTGAGTTGCTCCAGATCCTCCACAGACTGCATGGGTGGCTGGGAAATCCCAGATGGGCATGCTGCTGACCCAAGGGCAGCCAGTGCAGGTCTTTTTCTGTCTGTATTTCATCCCTGAGGGCCATAGCACAGCTGCAGTCTGGCTATCAGGAAGCCAAGTTTTTACCAGATACATCCTCTTCTCAGCTGGGCCCTACTGATGGCTCCCAGCCACAGGAATGCAGCTGTACAGATCTGGGACTGTGCCTGGCTCAGGGCTTGGTTTGGAGCATCTGTATATCTGCTTTTGCTGTATAGGGAAGCTTTAACCTTTTCTGTACTTCAGTTAACATTGGTGAGAACACAGATAAAAGAAGTTTCCTGCTCTCCCTGGGCATTCTCAGTCAAAATACATGAAATACTGGATGTACTTTTCTCATGAAGCACAGACTGCTGATGGCATGGCTGAATCAAGAAGAATATTTTAGTGGTATTCTGAAGTAAGTGCTCAAAATCCTGTGACGTATGGAGCTGTGAGGTTTTGCCCATTTGAAAAAGGCAGAATGGACTGTTTTCCATGGATTGAGTTTCTGTCACCACCAGAAATCTTTTATTTAATTCAGCAGAGCTTAGATCATTCAAGAGCCTAAACTGGGAAAGAAAATAATTGGCAAAAGCCCCAAGTTTTGCTGTCCTAGTCTGACAATAACACTGCATAATGCGGTCTGTATGCAGAACAGTACAAATCACAAGTTTAGTCCTTGCTGTAATTCTCTGGAGTATAAAGTGGCATCAGGGGTCCCAATTATACTCAGAGAGAGCAGTTTTCTGAATGGAATTAGAGAGGAAGCCATAGAACAAGGCTAAGGGTATTTAGATTCTGCAGTTCAAGAAAAATTACATCTATCATATATGGCTCCTGGGAAAAGAGTAATTGATCGGAAAACATGTTTTTCTTCAGCTTAGTCTCCCCATGACTTTGTTTATTTTTAAAACATAATCCACTCTTAAAGAACATCCAGAAAGAAGGAAAGCCAACATCCTCACCAGGTAATCAGGATTCTTAATTCTGTGTTTGCTGCAGGACAGGCAATTGCTTGGATTTAGGTAATTAGTTGATTTATGTGGCTAAAGGCATTTGGACAAAATCAGAAGTGGTGCAAAAACAGATTCAGGGGAGCCAGTGTTTCAGATTTTTAAAATATAAGCCCACAAAAGGAATGCATTAGAGGGAATATAGAAAGGAAATAAACAAAAGACACCCTTCTGCAGAACTCTAAAATACTGTAATTTAAAATGATGCTCCCTTCCCACCATCTACTCAAATCTAAACAATCTCATGGATAGTTTTTTGATTGTAACTACTTAGAGTCACTTACTTGCAGTTGTAATAAATAAATTATCTCTGAATCTGGGTCCATTTTGGATGAGACTTCAGACAACTAAATGTTCTGTTAAAGTCTAAACTAGTTGCTGTAACACATTTTCCAATGAGTGGAGCAGAATTATCATCTCTGGCTGATGGTTTATCACAACAGAGTGAAAAACCTATTTTAGAAACATTTTCTGGAGGTGCCTGTTTCTTCTAATTGATCACTAGTGGCCTCCCCATAGTATCAGAGTCACAACGAGGTCCAATCCATAAATGGAGCTTCCTTCAGATGAAAAAGAATTACAAATAAAAACATGTTTTCATTCTAAATCAGAAAGAAGGGTCAAGGTGTCCTGAGTTTTTACAGTGCGGGAGCTACAAGAAATATAGAATCAGAAATATTGAACGGTTTGTTTTGATCATGTCCAATTGTCACACTTTGCTAATGTTAAAATTTCTCAGAAAGTTAAAAGCAGTTAAATAGCGCTGGAAAAATAAAAATTAATATAAATTATAATAGAGCTTAACATTGTGGTCTGTCAATGTGAAAACATCTCTAAATATGTGATATAGCATTCCTAATAGAGCAACTAGAATAAAACTATATTAAGCTGAAAAGTCATAGCAAAATAATTTTTTTCTCTACACATTCAAAAGTACAAAGAGCATTAGTTTCAACACTTGTTCGAAAATTTTATCAAAATAAGAGATAAAAAAAAAGATGCAAACAAAACTGTATTTTCAAGTGCAAAGCTTCCCCATTTCCCTGTAAAAGTTTTGGTTATAGCTCACAGAAGGCTCTTGGCTGTGTATCCACAGCTGCCTGTGCTGGATGATGCCTTCTCAGAAAAACTCCATTTTTGGTGCATGTTCCAGCCTAACTACTTCCACAAGCTGTGGCAATACTTCTGCATCTGCCATCCCTGTAAGCAGGAAATCACACCCTGTTATGAAGTATCATTATTTTGAGAACTGAATGGGACAAGACTTCCAGTGGTCTAAGTGTTTCCAACTCTAGAAACTGTGAAGTGCCAACCAACAGGTTTTTCCTTTACAGCTGCCATGTAGCAGCAGTGAGAGGGCTTTGTGCAAAATCTTGACCTTGTTAATGACACCACGATGCCAAGTGGAAATGCATTCTTTCCTTCCTTGGACTTTGTGCAAACACACATTACCTGGACTTTTGACGAATCCATGGAGTTTTAATTCTGATTTTAATGCTTACTGTTAATAACAAATATTTGTGTTATAAACATTATTGCTACAAGAAAATTGAGACCTCCAAGGCTCTTTTTCAAACTAGATTTAAGCCTTGATGTGATTGAATTTTATGCTTTCTGTGTATTATTAACGGTCCACAGCATAGATTTTCCAGACAAAGATTTCTTAAATGACCTTATTTTTAACCAAACTTTTGTACTGATTAACCAAGAATGTGAATTAGTGTTTTTGATTTTTGTCCTAATCTGTATTTTATTCCCCTCATCCCATGATTATAATTTTTCTGAACATCATTGAACATTCTGAACAAACATGATTATAATATAACTGTTTCTGTCAATAACAGGCAAAATAGGACGGGTCAGGAAGGAAGTGAATAATCCAAATATAACTCAATTTCACCAGATAAAAGTGAGGCTAAAGTATAAAAGAATCCTAGAGAAAATATATTTCAAAAAATTAATAAATTAGCTCTGATTTTATGAGTTGCCCTAAAATTTAAGGGCTACAGCTGTCAGTACTCAAAT
Organism: Pseudopodoces humilis; assembly: GCF_049639895.1. Lineage (NCBI taxonomy): Eukaryota > Metazoa > Chordata > Aves > Passeriformes > Paridae > Pseudopodoces > Pseudopodoces humilis. The sequence goes on from NC_142200.1 coordinate 130,304,120, forward strand.
TTCAAGATAAAGGAGAGTAAAATATTAATTATTAGCGATAATGACAAGGTTGTTACCAGCGTATGAGGGATTGGCATTCCAGACAACAGTTCAGCTGTACTTGCAGAACTTGCATTGGGATGTTATCCTGGCTGTTGGACATTGTTTAACTGGCATTCTCCATGCAATTCTGAAAATCAGTAAAAACATAGTCTCCAAACTTCAGCTAACACCTCCTGAATTATTCCCTCATGGAGACAATACAGGGCCTCTGACTTCACAGGAGAGATTTTTTAAATTTTCCTGTGAAAATTAATAATGGAGAAAAAAAGCAGAGATGAAGGTAACTGGCATCAGAACAACGGAGCTGGGAGACAGGGCTGTGAGCATCACCCATTGTCCTTGCAGACACACTGGTGGGCTCCATGTGTGCCCAGTCTGTATGCTTCCCAAGCAGAGTCCTGCAGGTGTCCACCGTGGAGGTGAAACCCTGGAAAGGCCGATCCCAGAGCATCCAGCCCAAAAAACTGTTTTCAAGCAGCTCTGGTGAAAAACAGGTGTGTTGTGCTGGAAGAAGCCACTTGGTGTGAGAAATTTCATGAAAGAGAGGGTGTTCCACATAAAATAAAGGTGAGACAATCTGAAATAACTCACTGAAACACATTTGACAAACCTGACATATTGCCTTTGATGAGGACATCTTTCCCAGGCTACCAGGACATAAAGCTATGTGTGCTGACAGGGATGAACAGTATTTAATAATAGTGCTAGAAAAAAAAATAAATTAGTTTACAACTTCCAGCTGCATGTCCTGTTTTATCCATTTTTACACAGTGAATGGATATAACAACAATGTAGCTAGAGTCATCTAACTCATCTAACTCAGCTAACTAAGTGCCAAGTCCTCTTCCCATGAATAAGTGATGGGCATTAAGTACTTATCTGAGTAGAGACAAAGTCTGCATTTCCAGGTGTCATAATAATTCTCTCTTTACCCATATATCTTTTCCATTAGGTGTATTATTTTGAAATTAAATTTCTACTGTAGATCTGGGGAATGTCTTAGATGACCCTGAGCTTGTCCTTTTCTTTCAGCTACATTGGATGGTCTTGTAGGAGATATTACCTTTCCCCACCAAGCTTTTCGTCCATTATTATTCTTAGAACACTACAACTGTAAAAGCCCTAGCACTAGTTTCAATTATTTCAGACAGCATGAAACAGCTTTCATGGGACTGAGAAAGCCTTTACTCAGAATAGCCTATAGTGTGGCCATTATGACGTTCTTTTGGGACATGGAGGAGTGAGTTGAATCCTATTAAGAAGAGGAGACAATTGAATCTGCGTTTCCTGCAACCTGGGTGAGTACTTTAATCATAACTTATTGGATGAAAGGTTAGGGGAGGATCACCATTGGCTTCTCCAGATTCATTTCATGAGAAATGAATAATAGCTCCCTGTGTAGTAGAGTTTCAGTTTTGTGAGTCCCACTGGCACTAAAGTTGTAAGTACTGGAGGACAGCTTAAGCCCACCTTTGCTCCTAGCAGTTCCTGCTGGCTAGCTTAAGTAGCTCAGCACAGTTTGCAAATCTCATTATTTAGCAGTTATGTCTCCTAAAGCTCTGTACTGAAACCAGGCACCAAACTCAGGGAAGCAATCTAAAAATTTAGTCACTGAACAACCAGCTAGGAAGCCTGAGACTAAATTCTCCAAAAATGTTAAATTATTCATAATTTTCTAATAAACTGGTAACTTCAATATCCTACTTCTGTAGTATAACTGATGTTCTGAAACCAAATATGCAACACATGCTCTTTGGGAACTAATGCTACTGAAAAGATAGATTTTCCATTGCCATTACAACAAAAGACAACACTTTTGTTCTGAATTCTCTTTATATATATCAGTTTTCAGGTAAATCAAAATAATCTTTACACAGATTTTTACTTCTGAGATTCTGTGATAGTAACTTTAAATGCAATTTTATTTAATTAACCTGATCTTCATAACTTAAACAATTGAAGATGGATTTGTGGGTCATGTGTACATTTTTTGTTGTTATATATTGCATAACTTGTAACCAAGTAAATAAGCACAAAAGTGCAAAACCAATAGTACCAGACATATACATGCTGTTTTTCTATCTAGCCATATATTTTCACCATGCTATAATTGTACAAATAGGCAGAGATTGCATCCAGTGTCACCCATAAAATTAAACATACCATATGCTCCAGTAATAGGATTAAATGCTTACTATAGTCCAGTTATCAATAAATTATTTAAAATTTTTTGTTCTCAGTTTTACTCAGAATTGCAGAGAAAACTCTGGAGATGCCAGGGTGTAACCATGGAATTCAGCCTTCTGTTTCTTTAAAGGTAGCAGACACATTTCTAAACCTGCTCTTGCTCAATGTTTGAAATGAAACGGAATACATTGAGATATACGTTTTTTAAAAATCTCATGCTTTCATCCAGCCCTAAAATGTACTTGATATGCACTGAAATGGCAGTAGCATTATATGAGATAACTTGATATCACAAGCCATGGTGCCACAATAGTAAACAACCTTGGGAATGGGATCTGAAGCAGCATACACGCCTGAAAACGGAGAATGTCCTTTTGCTGCTCACAGCTAGTTATTTTCTTCGCTGTCATGAAGACATTCAGCCTAGATACAACCTCAGCTTTTGAATTTACCAATTATTTTATCTCTCCTCCACTTTTCTGTATCACATTTCTTTATAAATATAAGTTGCATGCAGCTATACTTGTTCCACTGGGAGTGAAGACAAAGGAGTTTGTAGTTAGACCATTAGTATGAAGGCAGACTTGAGTGCTCAGCACCACCTTGTCACAGAACCCTCTGATGAGTGTGCAAAATTCACTCAGGAGGCTTCTGTTCGCAACTTATATGCAACTGAGGCTACTGTGAGGTTGGTGAGGTGTTTAGCTAGTACACTAAAAGGACCTTCTAAATGTCATAAATCAAATTTTATTTCTAAATTGAGTCAGGATTTAATTTAGTTAACAATTTCATTGATGGATTACACGCTCCAAAGCTGTCTATACTGGAAACTAAGAAAGCAAGTGTTTTATAATAACCCAACTGGAAACATTGCCACTTTACATCTGTTTCCAAACCCATTGGTCAATTACTCATTGTCACACTGAAGCAGCTCAACTAGCAATGGTAAATTAGTGTACATCTTGTCTCCTTAATATCATAGCCACACTGGGAGACTGAAAAATATGCATTGCATTTAGATATTTTTATTCTATGTATGTGCAGTCTTTTGATGAAAAGCATCTGAATATAGCCAGCAAGGTATGACACTTAAAAATATTATTTTTCAACACTGAAAAAATGGTTTTGTTTTTCTATCAAAACTGAAGGGATACTCTGAATTTCATGCTCTATTTTCGCTGAAACTCTGTTAGAATGCTACATCATTCACATTTGTAGCTAGCAGGCTTCAGATTCCCTCATCTACAGAAAAGACAAAGTAAAATATTTGTTTTTCACAGAATTCTATGAAAATTGTAACTGTCACTTGCAAGAAGTTGAGATTTCAAAACTATAACCTTAAAAGAAAGGAAAATCAATTACCAAAATCTATTTCATAATTTGAATTAATTTCTCTATGTATATAATTGTATGTGTTTATATATGCATACATATACCCAACTATAATTGAAATTATAAGTATAAATTTATATATGACTTTACATGTCATTTTGGGAAAATTTTTCTGTCCCAGCTTTCCTGTCTAAAAGTTTTGAAATCTAATTTAGGCTTTCTAAAAAATGGAAGGAAGCAGTCATTCCCAAAGGATGATCCCTTTCTGCTGAAGAAAAGTACCCTAGAAAAGGACAGATAAAACCATTCTCTGCTGTACCCATTTTCTGCAAAAACTACAACGAGTGCTATACATAACTTCAAGTCAACTTTCTTTAGACAAGCAAAATACTCTAAAATCAATCCTATTCTTTCACTTTCTCTAATTTCCCTCAGGGTCAAAGTTTCAGAGCCCCATATGCTGCAAAGTGGGGTTCTAGGCAGCATCAGGGCGAGAGTTGAGGTTGTGATAGGTGCCCAGTGGTGAACACGCTGGGCTTCCCCCAGCTGCCACACTCCATAGGATATAGCTTCCTGATAGACTGGGATCGTTGGAGGGCAAAACATTCCAGCAGAAAATTTCTGTTCAGTTCTAGCCTTCAACAGCACTGATGTTTTTTTCATTAATTGCAACACATCCTAGATGGAGTGGATGTTTTGATTGAGCCTCATAGATGCCCTTAGGACCATAAAGCAGCTGATCACAATCCTGACATCTTCTCTTGCATCACAGTTAATCGAATTTCAGTATAAGTTGAAAACCTGGTTGACCAATGTTCCCAGCAAAAGTGATTCCCCAGCTTAAGAAGTCTGTGTGTAAGCTGTTCATTGGCTTTTCTAGCTGTGCTCAGACAGCAAAGGAAAGATCTTACATCAGCAGAGGTGGGATTGAATGATGATACTAAAAAAGGCAAAACTAAATGCAAAGCTAAATAGAAAATGTGGGAAGAAACAAGTGTTACAGTTGGACATTATATGAGCAAAGGAAGAAAGAAGGGATGCTGAAAGTACACAGAAATTAATCTAGATAATCCATCCAAAAGAGACATCAAGATGGTTGTTTTAAGGAAAAGGGAAAACTGAGTCTCTAAAGAAAGACTGTAAGGGGCAGAAATTTCCTCTGAATCAACAGTTGTCTACATGCTGATGACAGCTGCATTTTTTGTTAATCGTTATTGGTTCCAAGTTTAATATTTCTTAGTCTCCTTGACTGCCCCCTGGTTCCCTTTATAACCATGCAAAATACATAACTAGAGTTCCCAGATGAAAAAAAGAAAGCTGAAATATTGATTTTTCACTTTTCTTTTCCTCTAGTAAAAGATAATGAGAAAAATTCATCACAGGAATAATTAGTAGAAATTATTCCTATTATATTGTGAAACCAAGTGACATTTCATTGTTTATCTGGAGGCTTAATGATGATTTCTGGTGATAATTACTAAGCTTTCAAAGTTATTGTTAAAATGCAGCAGACTCCTCTGTTTATCCAAACTCAGAAAGTATGTGACTTATATATAAACTATTTTATATATATTAAAATATTTTATATATTTATATATTATATTATTTATAATATTTTATATATTTTATATCTATATCTATATATATATATATAATATATATTATATATAAAAATATTTTAAATAGGTCTCAACTGTTGAGCTGTCCTGAATGGAAAAGTAGTTTTCATTTTTTTTAATGTTTCCATCCCTCAAATCTTTCTTTTGAAATCTCTGTGTAAGAATTAAAGCTGAGAGTTTACAAATGGGCCTTGATGATGTACATCATGAATAACAGTAATGAACAACCACAAAAATAGCAATATCTAAAGAAAAAAAAAAACCAAATAGGAAATATTTAAATTCTCTCTTACTTCTAAATTTTTTCTGATTTAGTTGACATAGATCTGCAGTACCAAAACAGTAACAGGTAAGTCTTATTTCATGACTACCTGTAGCACAGATGGTGCAGAAATCCTTGAGACAGGGCTGATGAAGCCACCTGTAAAACTCCTGTGGTACGTTTAGTTCAGGTGCAATGCATCTTCCACGAGAGTCTGGCTGCTTTCAGGGCAGTACTGCACAGTGTCCTGCAGATGTACTGGGTTACAGACCACTATGCATTTGAGGCACTTCTCAGGTCAAATGGTGAGAAGTTTCATTATCTAAATGTTGAAATCATGCTCCTAGAGGGACAGTTATGGAGGTGTAATAGAGACCGTTAAAAATTAAATCGAAGAAAAATTTGTAAAACTGTGCAGTAATAGTTTTACACATCAATTTCATCAATTATTTTTAATTATATCTTCTTGACTTTTTGGAGATTTTAAGGTCAGATAAGTTCATCATCCGATGTGATCTGCTGCTTAACTCATGCCAATCCAGCCTGTCAAGGTCCCTCTGAAGGGCTGCACAGCACTCCAGAGTATTGGCCACTCCTCTCAGCTTTGTGTCATCAGTGAACTTGCTGAGGAGGCATCTGCCCCTTCATCCACGTAAGCAATGAACAAGTTAAACAACTCCAAGATTGAACCTTGGGGGACATCACTAGTGACAGTCCAACTAGACCCTGTGCCACTGCTCAAAACCCTCTGAGACCTGGGCATTCAGCCAGTTCTCAATCCACCTCACCATCTACTCAACCAGCCTGCTATTATTGAGTTTGCAAATGGAAGGCAATGAGTTTGCCTGTGGAAGGATGTTGTGAGAGGTAATGTTGAAAACCTCGCTGAAGTTGAGGGAAACAGTATCTACTGCACTTCCCTCATCCATCCAGGTGGCTGTTTCATTGTAGAAGATGATCAGATTGGTCAAGCATGATTTACAATTAGTGGTACTGTGCTGACTTCTGATCACCTTCTTGTCACCCATGTGGATAGAGATGGCCTCCAGAATGAGGTGCTCCATCACTTTTCCAGGGATTGAGGTGAGGCTGACTGGATGATAATTCCATGGGTCATCTTTTTTTGCCCTTTTTTGAAGACTGAGGTACTTTTGCTTTCTCCCAGTCCTCAGACACTGGTTGTGATTGTGACTGGCCTCAGCATGGTATCCACCATATCTCTCAGTACTCATGAATGCATCCCATCAGGGCCCATGGCACAGGCAAATCACATCAGTTAAATTTATTGCAAGAACATCACATTGGTACCAGTAATTGTTCTAAGGACACTACTGTATAAACTTTCCATCCAAATACTGGGATCAAGGAAAGTTCTAATTGTGCTTTTTTGAAATCTGCATCAAGTGGACATATTTGTTGTCTATACAGAATATGGCAAGTGATACGATGCAGCACACAAGTAGTCAACAAACTACTGAGGCCAGGCTTTGAATTGTTGAATAAAATTTTTGTATTATTTTAGTTTGAATTTAAGAATTTAAGACAGCCCAAGAACATTTTGATGTGCCTGGCTTCACAGACACAGCTAGATATTTATCATTTGAAGGAAGGCACACCAGTTATGAGGATCCTGAAAAAGCTCTGTTTATGTTCCTGTTTATGCATTATTCAGATCCCAAATCCTATTTGAGCAGAAAATTAACACCAAGTTGAAAAATCATTAAAGAGAACACCCAGCACTAGGAACTGGGACCGTCACCTGACTGAGTGAAGACACAAGTCCCTGGTTAAAATCAATACTTCTTACACACTCATCTGCTCATTTCTGAAATAATTAATATTCTCTGCATCCATGGATTGGTGACCATGCTTATCAGGAGAAAACACTAGCAAACTTCTTCATGAAACCAAAAATGGGATATCTTTTTATCTCATTTTAGACAAGCTTCTTGCTTTGAGTCTCCATTTAAGAGCACATGAGCTGGCAGCTATGGTTGCACTAAAAGCATTCAAAAGAGTACAAAGAAATTCACTCACTCTAGAGATCCTTGCTCTAAACAACCAAATGAATTACAATAAACCGTAATTACTAAAAACCAGTGCAATGAGAGTAGGTATTAGAGCTTACATTTCATTGACCTCTCAAGCCATTCAAGCATATTGAACTTGACTCACATGCTTAGGAGTTTGCTGTGAACTATAACATCATCTCCCTTACTTCTAATTTTCATTTGATGTGTCTTAAAATGAGACATAAAGACAAGAGCTGCTTTCAAGCCAGTAATTGTTTCTTGATATTAGGCCCACTATCAAATTAGCCTCAAAAAGAAAAATTTGATGAGATTTAGCCAACTATTAAGGCTGTTAGTTGAAACATGAAATTGATTTATTTTTCCTATTACATTAACCTTCTCCTTTACATTCAGTGGTTTCTTACACAGGGCAAAGTAAAAGCAACTTGATATTTAAACATGGCAAAAATGAATATAAGACATCTTGTTATAAGCCACACGTTACTGTAATAACAAGTTGACAAAGACTTCTTAAGGATGTTCAGTTCTAGCAATGAAATGGAATATTTATAACAGCATCACAGTGGAAAATTAATTTGATGGTGCTGAGAGAGTGAATGTAACTAGCAATAAGCAGGATTTATTTGAAAAGTTTATGAGATATATGACCTGCAATGCAAAGATATGTGAACAGAAAAGAAATGTTCTTGCGACTCTAAGACAGGGCAGAATTAAATTAATTTGTTCTGCCCATTTATCTAAGGCTTTTATAATTAGATTGATGTATTAATATCAAGGAGGAAAGATTCTATCTTGAATGTGGAAGAATTCCCTTAAGTAGATAAGGGAGCTGGTAACCCTGTCATTATTAACAGGGAATTATTTCATTAAAATAGAATGCTAATTTAAATACATACTGCTTTGGCACAAAAAAAAAACAACCCTAAGAGCAGAATATGAACAATAACCTCACACATACTAAAGCTGTAGGTGTTTTGAGAGGATAAAGCACCTGCTCTTTACCAGCAGAAGCTGTAGCTTGAATTTCAGAATAGGGTCCATACAGCTGTTGTCCTCGTATTTCTCTCAGAAAGATATCTCCATACAAATATGTAAACTCATGAATCCAAAATGTATTTACTGTTGATTTCTTATGTGTACAAAACACATCCTTGAAATGTCAGCTCCTCCACCTTCTATTTCTGTCTCCACAAACAACCTCTCAAAAACTCCACTGATCCAATAACATAGGTCAAAACATAAAAACTTCAGGTTAATTTCATTTTTTTAAGTACCTAGAAAGACCTTTTCTTCTCCTTAAGAAAAGTACCGAGGGGGAAATACTGCTTGTGAGCAAATGTGCTCTAACTTTTGCATCTAGAGAGAGGAGTCTCCAATTTTGGCTAGACTGATGCAGGGGAGATGGTTGCCCTAGTGATGCCCAAGCTCCTCTGTCCCCTGCACCACTCACATGCTCTGAGCACCATCTGCAGGCCAGGGCAGCTGTTAAACCACATGACGTTCTGGTCACTGGGTGCCCTGGTGAGAAGGGACACTTGCAGGGTTCTGCACATCAGATTGAGGCCTGAAGCTGCCAGCTGGACTGCTCCATGATATCAGCAACACAGGAGCTAAAATATATTCACAAAAGTCTTCTACTCCACCATCAGCCTATTTGTGCAGAAGCTGAGTACCAAGAGGGGAAAGCACTCTGTTTTACAGGAAAAGAGTTTTTTTTCTCTCATTTTCTCAAGCATCACTCACACACTTATATACAGTGTTTCTAAGGTTTCTGAGTATGAGTATGATGAAGGTTATTGGTACTCACTGTACCATTTGCAATTACCAAGTGTCACTATTCAGAATTTTTCCCATGTTCCCCTTTCCTTGCTGCAGTCTATGATTAACACATGGTGTTTTCAGAGAATAGCCAGCCTACACTTACTATTTTGCTTTCATATTTTTCTCCTTGTTTATCTTGTTGTATTCCTGAAATTGCTTTGCTATTTGGGGACTTATAAAAATGTGGTTTTATGGAGGTATCTTAAAAACAGCTTAGCTGGGCATCCTGGGCCTCCGATAGACAGAGTGAACTCAGACATAATGTATTTTCCAGTGACCCACTGCTGGTATTCCAGTGGTTATCTCAAAATACCAATAAGGCTGTGGGATCATGTCCACTTCCAAGTGGGAAGCTGACCTGTCATCTGGATTGTGCTGGGAACATGTGGCAGCAAGTTTGCCATCAGGAATGTCATGCCATTCATTAAAATAAGCTCTGAGGGATCTAAACTAATGCTGTAGTGTTTTGGGTGTCCTTAGCACACACCTTACACCATCAGTGTTAATAGGTGGAGTCTCCCATCTCTAAGCCCATGCCAGCATTCACATATAAGAAACATACATTGAGGTGAGGAAAGAAGAAAATGATCTTGCTGACAATGGCACAGCTTAGAATTTTGTCAGAGCTGTGAAACTAGGAAAAACAGGAGGAGTGTTCAGTCACACTTTCAAACAATCTGCTTTTTACCTTGTTTAACTTTGCATGAACATTTAGAAAACCTGTAACACCATATTTTACTATTATCAATATTCATGTAAAGCAAGTACTAAGTTTTTATGCTTCAAATATTTATAGAAAGTGGATTTTGTGTTTGTTTTCTATAAGCATTAGTATCAGAGTCCTGGATGTCTACATTAGCTCTTCACTATCAAAAATGAGAAACAACACCATGTGTCTTGTGCAACCATCACAGTTAAACAACACAGACAATATTCCAAAAGAGATATTTAGAGCAAATGAATCACAGAATAACAGAACAAGTCTGCAGAAGCAGTCAACTTATACAGGCTTTCTGTCAATGGCGAGAAAAGCAAAATGTATCAGATTCAATTTAAGTATTAATTATTTAGCCAACTCTTTTTGCAGACTTTCCTTTCTGCATTGTTATTTTTCACGTTATACTATACTAACTCACTTTGTGCAAGTTAGGAAGCATCTGATCTATTATTTTTATAAATTATTTGAACACAGTGATAGTGCTGAGGGCTTCTGTTCTTGTGCTACTAGCAATTAGTTAAGAAAAATACTTTTCCTGCTGAGGCAGTAAAGAAAGCCAACAAGCTTTCTAAAGCTTTCTAAATATGAGATGACAGGAACATGATTGTCTCCATATTACTGAAGGTAAAAGAAAACCTTTTAAAGATCAACCATTACCATGTTTTTAGATAGCATCATGGTAGATCCAAAGATCTAACTGAGTCTCCTACTCCTAATTACTAATAAGGTGCTTGTAGACAGATTCCATTTCCTATATATGTTTTATAGTTATTTTTAAGATCCATGTAATCATTTCCACAGAAGCTTCTTGAAATTACAGGCATTGAGTAAAATTCTTCAAAATCATGTTGCTTCCTCTAGGGGTCACATTTTTAAAAACAATTTCCTCCATTTCATTCCAGTGTCTATGAGGCCCTCGCCTCTGCACCAGGCCGATTGCTGCACACCCTGACAGGATTTCAGAGCTCCTTTCCAAAGCCAGGAGCATGCACAGGCAGGACACTTTTTTGGCTGTGGCCACACAGGTTTTTGAGCCCTGCTCATTAGACTTGCACTGTCACAAACACCCCTGTAACCAGATCCTGGTGACACAGCTGATGCACTCCAGCTCCAAGAGAAGCACCAGTGGACCTGCAGAGGCTTCAGAAGACTGATACAGAACAGCAGAACCAGTACTGGGAGAAGGAAGCTAGAATTAGAGTAGCCAAACTTGTATCCTCATTCAGATTTGCCCTTCAAAAGCAAGTTTTGGAGTATCTCCCATGTTGCCTCATCAGCAGCTTCATTGAGATTCTGTTAAAATTTTTCCTTTCCACAGTGTTGTAATAGGTTAAAAACCATCATCACATGATGTGTTGGCACAGTCACTTTAGCTCAGCTAGATGGTTATGATTTCGGACATTATCTCCCACAAGATGTTTCTTGTTCCATTTTTGCGCTACCCCCAAATCATGCTCAATTTCAACTTTTCAAAAAAAGGGTTATTTTTAAATCTTAGCTTCATACTGTTATGGCAAAGTCTACATATTCAATGAAGGATCTTAAAATCTCACTATACAGCCTTGTAGACCCTTTATTGCTAAGACCATTCTCGTTAAGATTCAGGAAGAGGCAGTGACTGGCCCCCTGGATCTATTAAATTTTTACAGTATGGGACAGCATTTCTAACCAGAGAGGGGAATTATTTTGGTAGCAGATCAGAAACCAAATTTACAGGGAGCATGCTGCAGTCAAATTCCTTCTCACACCAGTGAATTCCATTGTTTGCACAGTGCTTATTTTTATCTGCTGTCATTGAAGTTATTGCTAGAGACAACATAGGTTCAAAATGTCCCTTGCACTTCAGCAAAAATAAAGGTTTCCAGGGATTCCCTGAACTAGAAGTTATGCACTTCATTATTTTTCTTGGTATTAGTGCATTCTCAATCTGTCATCCCCAATTAGTCCTGCTGATATCACACACTTGTAAAAGTCACACTTCTTATATCAAGCTTTCGAAGTAATCTTTGTAAATTTTGACTTTTAAAGACAGGGTATTTTTTACGTGTAACCCAGTTCTCATTTGGGAGTTCATTTTATTTTAATGGTCCTCACATTTCTTAAATAAGCTTCCTAATTTTCACCCGTAATTAGTACATTATCCAATTAACAGATCACTCTACTTAAAACTGTTGTTATGCAGGCTGCTGAAATGCAGAAAGATTGGGAGCCATTGCTGAAAGCTGCCTGATGAGAACAAAAATAGGGGGTAGTAAATAACATGGAGATTCAATCCCACAGAAAGCATTAAACATTCACTGAGCAAATTGGCCACTATTCAACCAGTACCTTATTTATCTTCAATTAAATAAAGTGAGAATTAATCATTTTTCCATTGTGTCTGAAAACGTATTTGGAGAGCCATAGCTGCTGCACCAGCTGCTCAGCTAGCAGGGTGGGAAGGTGAAATGAAGTTGCTAGGCATGGCTGGAGGCAGCACTGACCTATACAGAGGGCTCTGCTCTCCCTCAAGTGTGCTGTACAGGGTCAGGTACATGCCATTTCCACCCAGGCTTATCAGGAAAGCATGAATTAAACCTCTCAGCATCCCTTCCCCTCCCTGGGCACGACACTACCCCCATATACACCCTTGAGGAGCAGTGGCTGCTGTGACTGCCGTGGCCATCAGGGCACAGTGGCCCCTGGCCCCTGCACTGTGACCTTCTTCACAGCTGCTGCCAGCCCTGCCAGCTCAGGGGAAAGTTTGCCCTCCAATTCCAAGCCCTTCACTGTGTCTTTGCTTGTGGACACACGGTGCCCTTTTTTTTCCTGTTTGTTTTTCCTTTGCAATCTTTTCTGGATTTCAGTGCTAAACAGTGGTTGCTTTTAGTCACAAAATGCATTAGTGGCTCTGCACAGATCATAGTGGAAAAGATTTTGTAGCAAATGACAGTCATGAGGGAGGCATAAGGAATTTTTTTTGGGAAATAACTGTGGTAAGGGAGTCACTTGTGGTATTGCTCAAGTGTTTTTAGTACTCAGGAGCAGGCTATGTGAGGTAAAACCTTTTTTTTTACATTGGATGCAACACTCTAAGGGACATAACAGCTACTGAATATATTAAGGTAGGTCATCTATCCTTCTCTCACAATGCACCAACTACTGTGTTATACATGTCAATTAATGTAATCAGTTCATGTGAAGACTAATCTCCTACACCACTGAAGTCTTTGAGAGGATCATGTATAACATGTAAGGTTACCTGCTATCTACTCCAGGGAGAAGAAGAAGAAAGCCTTGGGGTGGTCAAGGGAAGGGGGCTTTGGGGCAGGGGGCTGAGCGAGGAATGCCACAGAGAAGCACTTCCCACTGTCCAACAGTTCTGCTGCTGAAACACTCCAAATGCAGGATCAGTATTGAATATACCACATACACTGGGATTTCCCACCGCTGCTGTGTTCTTCAAACCCTAGAAGTACACACATCTGCTCCCCACTGGTTTTAAAGGAAGGCTGAGATATGCAGTGGTGCTTGCACGAAGGAACTGACTTTCCAGGACACACAGAGCTTCAGAGCTCACTGTAAAGGCAGAGCCAAGAGCCACCCGTGTTTTGAGTGAGGGTCACGGAGTGCTGGGGTGTGAGCTGAGAGATGGGGAGGGGGTATTTCCTGGCATGAGACCAGCCTTCAGGTAACTCTCTGCTGTGGCACTCAAGCCTGGCAGGGAGAACATTTTATCGAAGGGTACAGGTGTTGTTTCAAAGATAAATGGCTTTGAGAAGCAGGACTCTCCTTTGCAGTCAGCAGACATTTAGTGCTGCTCTATAAGATGCTACATCTTTCCATGGGTTGCATTTTGAAGCAAAATGTAAAAACAGTTTCTTTCTGAAATGGGTACCTGTTTGGTATTCCCTAAGCGATTGTGAAGTCCTTTTCACAGGAGATATTGCTCAGAAAAGATTTATGAAATGTGGCAGGGCAACATCAAGGCCCTAGAACCATTAATTTAAAATGCCTTTTCCCTTCATCCTCCTGTGTAAATTGCTGAGCAATCATGATTTCTTCTTACCTTCTGCTCTCAGTGATACAGCTAGTGTCATGCCAGGATCACAGCTCCATGACATTAATTATACACAGCCAAGATACACTTTTTATTTTGTGCCCCAAATGGAAAATAGTGCAAAGGAGCACAGGAGACACTGTCTGTGCTTAGGGAATTTCATTTCAGCTCTGTAACTTTTTAAAAAACCTATGGCTTGAGAGATCTTTCATTTTGAAAGTAGAAAAGGGGTCACAGCTACATTCAGAGCTGCTTACAGTGGAATGGCTTGATATATAGAATAATAATATCAGGCAAAAACTTCTTGGGCCTGCTTACTTTTGTGTAAGTGAAGGTAGATGACACGGCCAAGATAACAATCTGACCCTAACCTACCCTCCTTGGTGCAGTAAAATGTAACTCAGATATAACAGAGCCAGGACACCAGGTCAGGGAGTCTGTCTCTTCCTAAGGCAGGACTGTGGCATCCAGTATATCCTGCAGAGTGAACAACTTGCATCATTTTAACTACAAATTTATATTATCAGTTTTTGCCTGTACAGCTGCAAAAATGATCACAATGCATTAGTCTAAATTAAATATGTTATACAGAAAAAGACCTTTACAGGGCCAAATTCAGACACACACCCAGAGCAGGATGGATGTGGCGAGGAGAGCAGCTGACTACGCACACAGGCACAGGATTATGTGTGCATTTTCTGTCTCCTGTAAGGATCTCCCCAGACCAAGGGCAGCACCTCCTGAGAAGTCTCCACTGGATCAGCATGGGAGCAGTTTTCAAGATCTGCTGTGGTCCCTGAGACAGCTCTGCCTAGGATACAGCTTACAGGAGGTATTGGTACTCATCCAAATGCCTTGAGGATGATAGGTGGGGGGAAAGCCCTCAGCAGAGCTGAGAAAAACAAATTTCAGATGCCACAAGGCATCTGCACCTCATCTGCAGCCCCACAGGCTCACACAAAGGCCAGCACCAGTGAGATCCTGCTGCTCCCTCATAGCCAACAGGAACTGGCAAAAAGGAAAACAGTAACCTGAGATGTTCCCAGAGTACAGGCTACAGCTTGGCAGACCCTCAAGCACAACCTTGTCTCTGATGGTGATTTTTCACGTCAGAGCTGGGGAGCTACACAGAGCTGTGTATTGTTCTACAGCATCCTTCACTTCGTGGGTGGTACAAATGGAAAATTAAATCTTTTTACTTCAGCAGCCATGACAATCTAGATAAGACCACACTACTTTCTTCCTGAGCTCCTTTTTCAGTTCTGCCAACAGCTATCCCAGGCTACTCTGACAAATGAAGAGTGCTGCTACAGACAGCACTGGATGCTTTCTAGATGAGGCTTTAAAAAATAAAAAGAGATTATGGACCTGTCAGCATTCTAAAAATCTATTTGGAGTGTTTTGAAGAAACATTAGTGACTTTTAATCACTTTTCATACGAATATTTTCCAATTTGTCTTTCCTTATTTATGGATCTTCTTAAGCTTTTGCCTTCCTTTAAGACTATGAGCTTAATGAAACTCTTTTGTGATTGATCTATGAAAGCAGGTTTAGCATGGTGTTTTATTAATCTGACATTTACACACACATGAAATCCCAGGCACTGAAAATGCAGTGTCTTATTGGCAATCTATATTGTATAAAGGAATAACAGGGAGGAATATAATGGCATAAGAAGGAATCACACACAATCAAGACTTGGTCTGTTGAAATACCTACTGAAATTTCTTAAAACATGTAAGTGGCCCCTTCTAATAGATCACCAGTACCAGAGACAGATTTCGCTTATTTAGAGAGTTTTTCCTACCTTGCTGTTAAATGTGCCCTTAAAGTTTGCTGCTAGAAGAAAAAATTATTTTTGCTTTTTCCCAGAAAAAAAATTGAGAGAATTTTCTTTAGAAATATTGGTTTGAGACTCCTAGGTGTGCCCAGAAGTCACACCCACAGACTTTTGTCAAAGAGACAAAATTTTAGACAAGCAGGCTGCCTGCAGCTCTGGCTGTGACCAGCGTCTCTGTGGCCCCAAAAGAGCCCAGATGGGAGCTGAGGGATGGGACACAAGGGCCATCACACAGGAGGAGAAGGTGAAATCCTGCAGGCCCTGGGCCTGAGATAAACTGAGCAATGTGACCTGACCCTGTCCTCAGGAGAGGCTGCAAATTCTAGGCACAATTCAGGCCTGGAGACAGCAACTGCTATAGGGAAGGGCTGTAATTTATGGTAGAGAAAAGATTCAGCTGCAGAGTAATCAACCTCACCTTTTTTTTATCTGTGCCTGTGTACTTTACTGCTCAATAGGAGATTCAAAACTCTTCAACTTTTCAAGAGTAACCATTATTCTCTGAAATAACACAACAACTAAATTTGATATATAATGAAAACAACAAATGCTACTATGGTGTTATGCCAGTTTAGCTACGTTAAGTTTTTTACTGCATCCTTTATTCCTAGATTACATTGGGGGTTATTTATTGGTGATTCATATTCTTTCTTGTTATGATGCACATGATAAAATTGTCCATGTATAGGGAAAAAAAAATAGGAGTCTGCACATGATCTATCTCACATACAGTATTAGACCCTGAGATGTTTAATGAACTGAAGGATGAAAAACCAGATAGTAAATTTCCCAGTTGCTCAACTAGCACTTGTTTTTTCTGATTTGTTTTTATTTTCCAAGCTCAAAGGAGCCATGATCAGCTCCCTTGCCTTGCTGTGTGTGCCTGGGCACCCCTAATGTAACAAGTCACAGACATTTAGACTGTCACTGATCACACTAGAGAATGGCATTTAGACTGCTTTGAAGAAAAAGTACTAGCTGTTCTTCAACTTTGAGTAGATCTATTCCTATAGAATATAAAACAGGAGCATAAAGTTGTAAACCAAACAGAAGAATCACTGACTACTGAAGAACAGCTGCCTTACAAAAGTCCCCAGGCTGACTCTGCTGGGGATACTGTCTAGCCCATTGCATCCTGAAAGCTTCAGAAAGAAAGATCAACTGGCAACTTTAGAGAGCTCATATGAGAGAAGAACGGAGAGCAGAACCAACAACTGCAATGATTTTGTGGTATTTTGAGAACTCAGAATAAATTAATAGATTTGAGTGCAAAAGAAATCAAGAAATAACCACAGTAATTTGACATCTGCTCTCTTCACATAACTGTAGGCATAACAGTGTGATCATAGGCACCTATGCAGTCCCTACCTACAGCCCAACACTTGGAATTACATTTCTTTGTATTGGGAGCATATTTTCAGTTAAAAATCTAGCATTCCTCTGAGGAACCAGTACATATCTTGCTTCTTTAAAAGTGCTAAAAATACTTATTTAAAGTTTGAATTTCAGAAGGCACAGTTTCCAGGTATTGGCTTACTTTGTGCAGCTTTCTAGATTAAAAAGTCTACTGTTATCCATTGAAAAGGTTAATCTACCTGTATTCTTATGTTTGTGTGGCAGAAAAGGAGAGTTTTATCTTCAGACCAAGATAATAGTGCTATTCAAAAAATATAGGTAGCATAGAAAAACAGAAAGGTTTATTCAGAACATTTGTCCAAGATTCCCTTCATAAATAGTTGGTAACATAGCACAAATGCTTTTCATGGACTGAGCATGATACTGTTATGAAAACCCTTCTTTTTTTAATTTTTTTTAATTTCTTTTTTTTAATTTTTTTTTCTAAGAGATGTAAAAAACACTCAGTTTTTCCCTTGACAATGCAGAACAAAGAAAGACATTCTTAACCGTGGTAGGACTCATTGAAATTATCTCAACTCATCATCCTAAGATAAAACACAGCCTTATTGCAATTAAAAAGCATATTCTCATAAATAAACCTATTGCAATGCTATTAACTCACAGATTTCTTTAATAAAAATATGTGAAATTTTTATTACTGCATAATGCTGAAAATTTTTGCTTTTGTGTCAAGGTTCAGTATCAAATAGAAACTTCAGAAAAGGAGCATGCAAATCACGGTCATTAGTGTATTAATCTTTTGCAGACAGGTATTGGAAAAAATAAATCTCATTAATGTGTTGAGGCAATAGGGAGCAGTGTTATACATGCTGTCTCCAAAACATACTACTTACTGAAAAAAATGAGAAAATAACCACAAGTGCACAATACCTATTGCCATCTAAAAATGTTCTATAGAGACTCACTATTCCTTTTTTTGTACACCTGTTGAATTCTTTGTTGTATTATTTATCTCTTGCAAAATCTAACACATTGCATTGGATTTTTAACCTCCTCTGTAATCAAATGCAAGGTTGTGATTGCTAATGTCTAAGTAAAGCAAATGCCTAAACCTGCTGTATTTTCAGGACACATGTCACTGTTTTCAAGCTCAGCCTTGGGGCAGTGGTGGCAGCTCTGGGACAGCAGATGCAAGCCGTGTGTGTCCCCACAGCTCCCCATGCCCACATGGCCAGTGCAGCTGAGGGCAGGGGGCACTGGGCTGCTTGGGTGGCTGAGGTCCCCAGGGTCAGCACACAACTCAGAAAGGCATGCCAGGTTTCTTCTGCCACTGCCTGTGAGTGAGAAAAGAGCCTCTTTCCCTGTGCCCTGGCCCTAGGAACACCACACGTTTTAGCACATTCTGTCTTCTCAATATTGCAAAGTCAGATGCAGCTCCCCATTTCTGAGATTCCTTACAGGTTTAGGATGGGAGCAACTTCAGCTGCAAGTCAGGGGAGTCTACAAGGAAAGCATAACTTCAAGGCAATGCTTTTTTCTTTGATCTTGCACATCCTCTCCTCAGTCTCCGGGTAAAACAATTGAATTTGCTTTTTATCCTGTGGTGAGTTTGGGAGCTCTCCCAGGCTCATGCACTGATGGGGTTGCTCTCCAGTACACACCAGTAGCATCTGGCTCTGCACTATGTCACCAAAGCCCACCTGGCTAAGGGTTAGCAGCAGCACAGCACACTCTGGTGACAATACACTGCTGTCTCTGGAGCCACCTCCCAGACAGCTGCCAGGCAAGGGAGACGAATTGTCTCTGTCTGCCGCTGCAGCCTCCTCCTGCAACATCAATTTGTATTCACTTCTGTTATGCACTTAGGTTGTAATTAAACCTGCATCTCTAAATGGGTACATTTAACTATATGCTCTGATGTTTTTGGAGTTAATAAGCTGAAGCGATTTCAACAGCATATGCACTACACAGGCTCAGTTGTCAAGGGTGACCACAGTCCTCAAAAGACAAGAAAAAATAACAAGTAAGCCCCTCTTTTAGGTATATCTGCTTCTTTTCTTTCTTCCAGCTGAAACTAGAGGTCTGGTTCCATGCCACATTTGACAGCATGAAGGGAGTGCTAGAGGACAGGCCACAAAATACTGCCATTGTTTTTAATCTGCTCATCATGTGTAGTAAATGTGAGCGAGATACAGCAACTGCTGGTAGTTAAAAATAAATAAGGTGCCTACCCGCTTACTCTGTGCTAGGAGCCCATTAGCCACTGGTTGTTGCACTGAGTTTGATCTCTTAGCTTTAGCATGTCGAATTTAAATGGACTTGATTACAAAAGACATGGGAGATACCCATGACTGATGCCCTACTTCAAACTTCAGATTGGAAGAGAGCAAGTTTTAAATGAGAGGATTTTCCAGCTAAGAAGAATAGCTTCACGCTCAAACAAGGAACCAGAAGCAAAAACTTCTGGTTTGGTTTTGGGTTTTTTTGGTGCTTTAGTTTTTTTTAATGAAGCTTAGCTGTGACAATGCACCTATATGGCCTAAATAAATTAATTCAATAAACTCACTTTTCATTCTAGTAATCTAAATTACCTGTACTTCCTGTGTATCTAAGATAAAGCCATATAGTCAGAGCTTCTAGATTACACAGAAAATGTCTTTGAGATTGCAGAGGGCAGTATCCTTATTTCTCCTTTGCTGTTTTTTCAAATTTCCCTCTAGACCAAAGTGGAATGTAGCTAGTAGCAGGCATGCTGCTGTAGAGACAGATCCTTCTCAGCTCCCTTTGGATGACAGTAGCTCTGATTTGGGAGAACCCCTGCTGACATGACCAGAAAGTGCTGAAAGATGTAGGCACTTCTATTACACACAGTATAGGTATTTTTCTGAGGGAAAAACATGCAGCAGCCCATGTAGGTTCAAATATTCTGCATCATTCTCAGTCTACTGGATCAGCAGTGGGGAAACTGTAGGGAAAAGCACTGGAAGAAAGCTATGAGTAAAGTTATTGCAGAGAGCAGCCAGAAAGACTGTGACCTTCTGCTACAAAAATCAAATCTGGACAAGCACATCCATTCTCCTTTGACACCAGCCAGGTGTTTTCAGGAGGTGTGCTGTATCCTGAGACAGCAAAGGGGGACAAGCTGGAAAACTTCCACCAATACCTTTCACCTGTGAGATTTCCACACTTGGCAGCTCCTGTTATTCCTACACAACCACCTCTTCTCAATGCAGTTGCAAAGCTCTCAGAACCATAACCTGGGGGACAGCCAGGCTGTTGAAGGAAAGCCACTCTGTGCAAGCAATTAACTATATCTTACATAAAAAGTAGTTTTAATGTGGTCCCATCTGACTTTTTGGGGTTATTTCTCAGATAGGTATTAAGATCTAACAAATTGTCATCATTTGCATTAATTGGTATTTATATCACAGTTAAATGCAGATGGTAAGTGCCTGCAGGCTGGTTTCCTTATCTATATTTGCCATTCCACTATGGCTTTGTAAATCACCGCTGTCAAACAGTTGGAGAAACAAAGCATTGAAGAAGTGCCTTCTGAAGATGGTGTACTTACTTACCTGAAAGAGTTGATTTTTACAAGGACAAAAGAAATACATTTTTTAAAGCATTCTGCACAATTTCACCCAAGAAGAGTCAGAGAGAGGAGACTGTATTCAGCAAAAGCAAAATCTGTATAGTGAATAAGCTGTATGTACTGGTGCAGATTCTGTTGACAATTTTCCTCACAGAACAAACCCCATTACCCCAGCTGGCACAAACTGGGAGCAGCAGCATTCCCCAAGGTAGCAGCATAAGGGAAACTTGGGTAATGCTGGGTGAGCCTCAAGTCTGAATCTGGAGCAAGGCTCCAGACCCCGTGGGAAATTGTGGGTTTGCTGAAAGAACAAAATGTGAAATTCAGAAGCCTGGAGTAGGCAGAAAGACAGAGGAGATGATCAAAATAACAACTCCTCGTTGTCTTGTCACAGAGGGAGTCCTGTGCTGCATCTGCAGCTGAAGAGCAGCAAGAGCCACACATTCCCACTGCACAAATCCCCAGCTTTTCACCCCTTTATCTCTTTTAAATATGTGATGATACTAAATATTTTCAGCCAGATGAAAGTTTACCTTTACTAGCAGAGCAGATGTTATATGCTCATCAATTTAAATTACTAGATACCTAAGGAAGAAATATAGTCATCCGCAGTATCTAGAAGCAGATGAGTTATTTACCATATTTCTAGGTGAAACATATTACTGTCCTCCCCATCTCTTTATTAGCTGTGCAAAAGTCCCTGATAAATTAGTTGTGGTACAATGGCAGAACATAAATATTTCAGATAGGAATTCTTAAAGGGAAAAACCTGTCTGTAAATTCCCCCATATGTGGGAGCTACTTTCTAAAAAATTGTTGTTAAATCTCAGCACGTAGATAGTACAGGCCATATAGCTAGTTAGATGTAAATATTCCCAAGAGCCAGAACATTGCTGATGACCACCAAATGCTCCTCATGCTTTTAATCCCCTTTAATACTCACAGGGGTGCTACCTCTGTGATCCTTACCTTCCTCAGTGATTTATTACCCTGAAATCTTCTGTCAGGTTTGATTCAAGGTCTGCAGTCCTCCAAAGCTTGGTTTGGTAATAAATTTATCACATTTTTGGAATGGTAAGTTATACAGCAAAAAGTTGTATTCATAAGGGTTGGTTTGGGGCACATTTTTGTTAGAAATTTAAAAAAGAAAAATAAAAAAATAAAGACTTCTTTCAACAAGACTGAGACAGTATTTTGATTCTCCTTTTTTATTTCTAAGCTCATTCTCACCTACTGTTTTGGAATTACTGTTATTAGAAGAGTGCCTGGCACCACTCACTGAGCTCAGAGACTCATTTATTGCTATTAGCCCAGAGAAGGTGTATTGAAAAGCGTGGCATTAATCAAATGCAATTTTTCCATCTTAGTTCTTTATTCTTTCCCTACAAATGATCTGAGTAACTCTGATTTTTCCCACAATTTTCTCTGAATCATTAATTATTACGTTTGATTTCCATTAATATGAGCATCTAATATTATTTGAAAGTCTGTATAGGTCTAGGGCGGACCATTTATTTTATATATCTCATATTTGCATGTTTTCCAAATATATGTGTACATAATTGTAGCTAATTAGTGTTTAGTGTCAGGTACCAGGGTTTCAGCTCTATAATATGCATATGCATATACATATATATATATGTGTGTGTGTGTGTGTGTGTGTGTGTGTGTGTGTGTATGTATATATATTTTCACTTCACTGCAAGGACCTAGTTCTGCAAAGCATTTAAACTCCTGTCTCGGACCTTCTGTGCCTTCCTAGTTAAAGCCTAATTCTGTGTGATTTTTCTCCAGACATGTTTTCTAGATGCTAAGGCAATGTGAATAATGCCAAATTGGGATGCTGAGAAAGTGATAGCAAACATACTCTCTCTGAATGAAAATTTAATCTGAGCTCAGTAGAAACCCTCTTGAAAGAAGGTTTTCTCTGCTCCCACTGCCTCAAATCCCACTGCACCAACACTGCATTCAGAGCACTGTTTTCCCACTGTAGGAAGCATCCATCCATCAGGAAGTGGAATAGTGCACAGAGAACAACTTCCATTACTTATTCTAGTATCAAGTCAAGATTTAGATGACATTAACAATGACAACAAGCTCTAAATTTTTGTGCTCTTGTGAGCATAGAGGGATGCAAGCAGTATCCCTGGAAAAACAAGCTTCACAAGAATGGGTTCTGCAGATCACTGCAACTTACCCTCATTCACCCTGAGCTGATGGAAAGTTACAGGTGTATTTCAGTCAAGCAGGTTTTACATTAAAAGTATCAGAACAAAACCACAAAAGTTTCAAATTGGAAATGCTTCCTTAAAGTATTGAAGAGGTGAAGTTTAGCTGCCTGGTGATTCCAGTGTGGCACAGCACAATGACTTCTGTGAGGACTACACACAGCACCTTCACAAGTTAGAGGCAGTGACACATGGGAAAAGATGAGCTGGCCAAGAATCCCACCTGCAGGTGAGACTACAGAGGAGATGCAGCTGAAAAATAGCTCAGCGTTTTTCAGGATAATAATTTCTAAACTGAGCAATCTCATGTGATAATTTAGAGTTTGAGGATTAAAGGTTGATCATTGTATTTCTGTTACTAAATACTGATACAAATTATTTTTTTTGTTCTTCTTGGGTAGGTGAGATATACCATAAGGATTTTTAAATCAAAATAAGTTCTCCTTTATGGACTGCATGAAAAGTGTGGAATGTAGAAAATTAAATTACATTAAAAAAAAACCTTACCAGGAGTGAAAAGAATAGTAAGAAATTTTGTCATTAAAATAATATTGCAATTTAACTATTGCAATAATATTGCAATTTAACTGGCAATTTGTTTCCTGAATTCCTTTTTTTTAAGACAGTAAAACACTATCATTGGCTAAATTCAGGTTAATAAAATAATTGTTTGCTCATTCTTTACAGACAAGGTTTGATTGATGACCTGGGAAGCACCATTTGCCATTTGAATTTTCTGCCCAGGGTTATATTGCCAATAGGTCCTTCTAGCAGGAGGCATAGTTTTTGTTTGTTTTCCCCCAAGCTGTTTAAAATGATAAACATATGGTGAAAACATATAACGATATTATGTCAACCCAAACTGGAATGTGAGTTTGCTACAGAATCTTCTCTAAAATAATCTAAACAATCTCTGTGACTTCAGTCTGGCTTAATTGGCTTTTGGACTTGCCTTTCCCTTTTGGAAATGAGATCCAGTGAATAAAGAGCTAATGTATGCCAAGTTCCCCATACAGACACTGACATGCTGCCAAATGCTGCCCAAAGCAAAGTAAGCTGTCTTCCATGGAAATTCACCCACACAAAATAGAATTATGTTTTTTTCTACTCTCCCTGAAACTGCCATATAATCCTTCTGTTTAGTATGAGAAGACAGGAATAGCTTTGTAGCATAACCCATGTAATAAAGGAAACAATTTCTGTTTGGAGTCCTTCAAACTGTAGATGTGGTTTACAGAAGACAGCTGACTTTCATTAAAAAAAAAAAAAAAAAAAAGCAAAAGCAAGCAAGTTAAATCTGCCTGATGTAGTGGCTGGTCCAGCAGAGGGGAGCACAGACTCTACTGAATTACAAGCGCCATGGTTGATTTAGCAAGCCATTCTCTAGATTTGGGAAGCAAAGCAGCGGCTAGCACTGGCAGAGCTGCATTATCTACTGATGCCTCTGCTGTGCTCCATCAGAGCTGGAGACTCAGCACCATGCACGGCCACCAGTACCTCTGAAGAACAGTGACTTCCATATAAGCCCTATCTGTTTCCCCCAGCATGGTCAATATCAGGCTTTTCATTTTAGATTAACAACAGGCCATTAGGGCCTTGGGGTGAAAAAACCCAACCTTAGCAGAAAAATAAACAAACCTTTAAAAACCAAGGAGAAACCAACTGGGAGCAGACAAATGCTATTGTTGCCTGGCTGACCAGTACTGAGAGAGGCCACCAAGAAAGACAGCCACTGAACATCACAGACATGGGACCAGGACCAGCTGCAGCTCACAGACCTTGCTGAGGTCTCTGACTGCAAAGTACTGGGGGATGAGTGTGGAACAGTGGAGCTTATGGTGAGCTGAAAGCTCTGTTCTGAGCAGCTACTGCCATATAACCCCACTTGATACAAGCAGCTTCCTCCAAGGTGGTCCTAACTTGTCAAATAAGCCTTGTCCTAACAAGTCTCCGCTCCAATTGCTCCTGAAGTACTGCTCTGGACCCTGGAACAGTGGAGGAGAGAGGACAAGAGTCTCCAGAGCAGGATGTGGGAGTGAGCAGACAATGTGTTTCCTCAAAAGGAGAAAAAAGGCACAGAAATCCCATGTTTTCTGTCCTCCAGTCAATCTACAAACAGGGGTGGAAAACAAAGGAAATTTTCTAAGATTTGGCTCTTCTTATAAACATTTTGCAAAACAAATTGCAGAGATTCTTTTGCTGTCTTTGCAAGTGGACGGCAAGGCCTTTACAATTTTGCTGGGTTTTTTTTTCATTATTCTTTTCTCGGTTGTACCTGCACACAAAAGCATTAGCAGAAATGATGCTGGTTCTAGCAGCAGAAATGTTGCTGCTTAACCTCTGCCTGCCCTGTCTCCACACAGAGAGGCATGCTGAAGAGACTGATAACTGAACTGCCTGCCTCTTGGCCTCCCCATCCTACAGCACCATGGAGACCAGGTGCATGGAGGTTACTGAACAGTAGGAAAGATATTTTTGTCATCTAACTTGAAGCATTTTGTCACCTTCCTCTTCACACAGAAATAGCAGCAGGTAGAAGAAGAGCATTTGTCAAAATGAGGGTAAAACTTGTTAAGGACTTGAGTGCCTTTTACATGGCAAATTTGATACCCTGTGACAGATATAAAACGTTACAGATTAGCATTTTAAATCTAGGAGTCACATTCTACACAATTGAAAACTTAGCTACACCGCACAGTATCTCACAGGCTCTCAGGCATTCTGTAGCATCATGATTTGTTCAAAATGTGGTGCAGAAGGGGAACATTTTGCAGATGGGGCCAGCAGTTATGGTTTGTTAACCTGCAAATTAGTTTCAAGTGTGAAAGAAAATCTTCAAGACATTACCTCTATTAATTTGACAAGAATTTTTTGCACCATTTTCTTGAGTGATAGTCTGACCAGTTTTATTTATTGTGCAGAGTTTAACCTAGTGACCAGAGTTATTTTTTGATGATTTTATTGCCATGTTTTTCAAAGATGGTTTGGAATATACCAAAGATTACTGGAACAAACATTTCTGTGTTTTAGTGCACAGATGTGAAGCAATATTCTTCAACCCCAGTTTCCTAAAATTAGGGTTCTGGTTTTTATGTACTTTTGCTTTACAGGGTTTCACAACCCCTATAATGAATGGGTTTGCAATGACTTGGAAAAGTCAAGCCAGTTTTATTTCATTATCTTAATAGTTTCTTTTGAATCTAACTTTAGATATAAGCTGTAAACATGCTGTCTCCCAGAAAATGTCTGAGACTTTCAAAGATGTTCAGGGTTAGCCTAAATCTATACCACTGTTTAGTGAAAACATTAAGTGCATATAGATTTCCATAGTTATGGATAAACCAATACCAAGCACTTATAAGAATCTCATCTTCATTGTTTATAGATTGTAACTCTGACTTTAACTCCATTATTGAAATGGAAAATAAAGCTTCTCCCAGAAATTTTAAGACTGGACATGCACAGGTCTGTTTCAAGCCAACAGATTAAGTGGCTGAACCAGAGACACAAGTGGCAGTGTGTGTAGTGCCTGAGGATGCAGGGTGAGCACCTTAAACTGTGGAAGAGTCTCTTGGGGAGCTCAGAGCACCATGAGCCATAGGCAGGGCATGGGCTTGGGGACCATCAGGCACCCTTCGGTTTGGGGTGCAAAGCCACCCCTTTGCTAAGTGCCAGGTTGCACCTGCCTTTCTGGAGTAAAGCTTACAAAGTTCAGCTTGAAAAGGCTGTTCTGATCGTGCCACATATGATTCATCATATTTCCATGATGTATCAGTGGCTGTCAGTGAAAGGGGTAGTGTGCTATGAAAAGCTCTGTTCCATGCATGGGACCTTGTCAGCGGCAACTGTAGCTTCCTCATGATGATTTTTTCATTTAACCAGATTTTCACCTCCATCTACATCCTAAATTAACACTTGTTTCCCAAGACTGTTCATTACACCACACCATAGCTCCTATTGGCTAGGGTATTTTATTAGTGCAGCTGAAAATAATCTTCAAAAATGAAAAATTACACCTGATCAGTTTTATAATTTCGTCATTTGATGCCAAACTTTCACACAGTAGAATAAGTCCCAAGAAGAAAAACAAAAGAAATCAACATGAAATAAGATGCTCAAGGTGTCCCTGCTCATTGCAGGGGGTTGTAACTTGATCACCTCTCAAGGTCCCTTCCAACCCAAACTACTCTATGATTCCATAATATGCTAATTGAAATAATTATCAACTTCCTCTTAGCTCATGCAAAGTTTTCCTATTAGAGCATAAAGATTATGGGGGACCAACACACAGTGTAATTACAGTACATAAAATGATTCAACATATTAAGGTAAAAATGTTCTGGATTTGATATTATTTGGTTTGGGTTTATATTTCGGCTGGAATTACATTAAGTTTCTTAATGTTTCTGACATAACCATTTTAGGAAAATACTTTGTAAAAGAATCCTTGATGACACAAATTAAGGGCTATCCCATGAAAGTCAAAAGTCATGCTGCAAAGCCACACTGCAATTTATCTGAATGCATGTTTTTTATATGAAAGAGAAAAATTATTAGATTCTACATTCACAGTGAAGGAGAAAACCAAAAGCATCTCATCATAGGCTAACTGAGATAAATTGGAAGAACAAACAGCTTTCAAAACACAGGAGAAACTCAATTACTTCCTATTTTTTCTCCCTCAGTGCTGTTAGACTTTCTCTTCTAATCTATCCTGTGTTTTTTCTTGTTTGGAACATTTTTAAGCAGGTATCTGGCATACCTATAGATGGAAAATATTTAATTTGAGAAGAGAAAAATCCAGCCTTGATACAATTGAACCTAGCAGTAGAAGTTGATATAATTCCCAGTGAAGAAAAATGGTGTACAACCCTGGGCTTATTTTGGTGCTTTGGGCTCTACTCCTCACCATTTCCAGCAGCACACACAGCCCAGCACAACCCATCTCTCCGCCTGTCCAGCGCTGACTTCTGCATGCAGACAGCAGTGTCAGATTTGCTGACAGAAATCTTCCTCCAGCCTCTGTGTTGGCCAATGTAACATGAGGTTTTCTAAAATAAATATGCTCTTCTACTATAATTTTATGTGTATTTTCACACATAAAATATCATTGCCCTCTTGACCTCTGTGGCATATCATGAATGAAAGTTTTGCCCTTTAAGGAACCTTTTACTGTTTTTCTTCTCTTCCCTTTCTGTGTTCCCTTGTCAGTTCAGCAAGGACTTGATTTATTTTCTTTTTTCTATTCAATATTTGTCTTTCTTCCCACTTCACAAGTGTCACAGTGTCTGCAGTTCATTGTATTTGATCAAGTTAGATCACATATACATAGTGAAGTCCCTGAAACACACAGGCACTGCAAGATGAATTAAGGAGGTCACACAAGCGCTTAAAATCACATTTTATGAAACCAGCAGAAAAGCCAGTGGTAATAAAAGGTAGCCAAACCACAGATTCTGCAGAAAGTGACTGCAATGAGGCAGCAGGCTGACCACTGCTTATTGCCTGCCAGCTAAACAGAATGGGATGCAGCTTGTTATTTGCTGGCTTTTCTGCCAGTCTGATAAGATGCAATTCACATTTCAAGTGATGAGGCTGTGATCTCCTTCAACTGTAACATTTCCATTGCAATCACTGAATCTGTCCCTCTGCCTCGCTCCAAACACTCATGTGCTAATGGGAAAATGTTGAGGGCCAATTCCCATATGAGCATCTAGAAACTTGCTACTGATGTTGAGAATAGCACTGTTTCCAGCAAATTACCAGACCCTTTCCCTAACCCAGGAAAAAATTGAGGAGTGTTATCCCATCTCTGACTTGTTCTACTTAATGCCAGAAAGTAAAACCTTTTTCCTTTTTCTGAGTTAAGAGAACAGGGAACCAGCAAGTGCTCCAGCTTACAAATGTGTCAAAACCAAACCCACATTTCTGGCAGAAAGTGCTGCCCTGGGGGTGGAGGTTGCTTCCCACAGTGACTACAGCACCTGCTATGTCTGGAGTATGTGAACAGTAAATGTGAACGTTTCCTGAGGTTTAGTTCAAACTCCAAACATCACAAAGTAAACACAAGTCACTTTGTGATATAGAGTTTATACAGATGTTAAAGAGCAATTCTTAAGAGCAATTTGTCTGTGGTACAATTTTTGTGCAGCAGCTGGAAAGAGAGGTGGTGTCCATTTATGTGCACATGGATTTGTGCTTGTGTTTGCAAAGTGCAGAAAGATGGACTTGCCTCTCCTCAGCCCTTAGCAGACAAAGGTTTGGAAGTCCAAAAGCTGCAAGTCCTCAAAGTGCCAGGGGACCTTAGAGGATGCAGGACTTCTGGGGCTGGAGAGTCTTGCTTCCATGTCTCTACACCACCACAGCTTTTCTACAGGACATGGAGGTGGGGCAGGCAGACATACTTAGCTTACTGTTGAATTAGCAGTAAAAGTCATCACAACCAAAAAATGACAGGGTTTGAGCCCAAAAGACCAACATTTCTTTGCACAAAAATGAATACTCAGCAACAACAAGCACTGTGCTCACCCTTAATGGGAAGTTTACCCCATATTCAAAGATCAAACTATATACCAAAATTCCATCCACTCAGAAACAGTTGACAAAATATAACTCTTCTCCCAAGACACAAATCAGAACTCCCAAATGTAACAAAATAAGCCAAGATGGAATTGACAGCTACTAATGGAGAATGCAATCCTTCTCACAAAACTCAACTCAGAGAGGAAATTTAGCTCTTAGGAATAGGAGCTATTTATCATTTGTTTGCAGTTCCCCAGCTGATCAACTCCCAGCTGTACACCAACTAAACATCAGGGGATTAACTCAGTTTTGATATGGAGTAATCAGCCTGTTTGGTCTTTGAGCTGCCTCTCACATGCCTCTCATATAATCACAGTTCCTTAGAAACACATGGTATTATTTCCCTGTTGCACCAACAAACTCTAAAAATGGTAGTTAAACCAAAAATTGGATGGGCTCTGAAAAAAATTCTCTGGAATAACAAAAAATATTCTATTTGATAATGAACTGGATAACTATTACCCTATTAGATACCACAAGGATCTCTAGCATCACTAGTCATAGGTATACTAGTTAATGATATCTTAATGTGCTGCTCACAACACAAAGAAATTTCCTAGGCTGAATTGCCATAGACTGAAATAGTCAACATTGCTATGGGCTACTTGTATGATGAAGAATTAGCCTAGCCATGGGAAAATGTCCTGGTATCCTGGTGTTCATCTGCTTTCACTGAGATACTGGCTGGCTTTACAGAAGGTCAAATGCTTCATCCAGAGTTGTGTTTGATACACATTTCCTGGTGTGATAAGGTAATATATTCTAAATTATTTAGAGGGATTGCAAACACAGAACTTCAGTTCTCTGCCATTTACAGGTGACACCAACTTGCACAGGATGAAAATATCAGCTACATATCAGCAGTCAGTGCAGGTTTACACAACTTCTGGCCATTGCATGTAGAGTGACTGTGGTTGTACATTCATACACACAGAGACCCCAACCAGGCACCTTATGGCTCCATCCTCTGATATCATGACAAACACTTCAATTTTGCTCCTGACACAGCATAGTAAACCCATAGCCATCTCAGTCACAGCCTCCAATGCTAGTGAAAAAGAAAACAAAATAGCCACAGAGGCCAAAGGAGAGCAATCCCATTTGGATTTCTTCCATTTGTAAGTACTAGCTGTTGCAGCAGGGAGGCATTAGGATTTTCTGCAGAAAAATAGCTGCTAAAATGTCTCTTGCTTCCCATACTGGATTTGTACTTGTAAATAAAGGCTTGGGTCTTATTTGTTTGTTTGCTTTTCTTGCATGGGCTCCTACTCTGTCATGCACTGACAGTCTTGCTCAAAAAGTTAATTAAATGTTTAATATATATTACAGCTTCCTTCCATTAGTATTCATTTGTAAAATCCTGGGTCAACTCACCCATTAAGTTCAGATACGTATAATTTGTTCTTAATGTATGCTCATTATTTGCTATGAAAATATGAAAGAGAATTCTACACAAGCCTTTTATTCGATACAATTTCATGCATAGCCAAATAGGCAGAACAAATAGCACCGGTTCTATTTTTGAATCTTTGCATCATGAGGGTTAGGGTTCCAGGCACACACATTGCTACAATGAAATCTGAAAACCCGAACATCAGCAGATCACTCAAAAGCACACATTTAATTGTGAGCTGTCAAATGTGTGCCAAGCGTTGGTTCAAAAATAATTCCTGAGGCAAGATGACTGGCGTCTTTGTACTTACTTCCAACCCAGTAATATTTTGTTGAACAATGATAAATGCTTTATTAAATATGTTAATTAATATGTTGCTATAAACTTACAGGCAGTTATTTAAGGATTAAAATAATTTAGTAATTATAATAATTTAAAAATTTAAAGGATATACAATTACTATTTTGAGAACCAGACAGAAACATTATTTCAGGGAAGAAAAGTATTTCTTCTCACTTATCTTATGCTCTATCTGAATTCAATAATTTCCTAGCAGTGAACATTGGCTAACAGTCCTTTGCCAAGAATAAATCAATGAATCTCCTTAATTAACTAGTAATGCCCACGGTAAGTTAAGGCTTCTACATCTGCATATTTTAGACAGTGACAGCCAAAGATTAATGTTCTTGTCCTTACCAGCAGCCTCATTCAGAAAAAGAGCAAGATGCATGCTAAACTGAATTTTTCCATCTCCTCATTCACTTCATTACCACTAGGTAGTCAAGGCAGTCCTGCCATAATTTTTCAGACTAAAATCGCAGAGTTCATGAGACTTCTGCTTCTATAGAACAAACATCAACCACGTATTATGAATGATGGACCCAGAAGCAGTACTCTTCTTATATTAATCCCAGCTTTCCATTCTTGCCAAGCAAGTTCAGGACAATCAATGCACAAAGCTTGGTGTGATTTTAGTTATTACTTTGGACAGCAAAGATACAAGAATGTAGAGTACAAAGCTTTTTTTTTTGGGGTTTTTTTTTTTTTTTTCAAAAGAGAAGGGGGTGTTGTTTTTTAATTTTAGATAAGAACTATTTTATGGTTTGAATATATCAACCCTTCCCTTTGCACCTGTCTGAAGTGTTAATTTAAAAATTAGCACTTTGGTAGGTACAGAAATAACAAGTCTCAAACTGTCAGTTAAAAGGATCATAAAAAACCCTTAGAAAGCAGGCAGATAGCTACAGATACTTACTGGATTTTCTTTTTATCTATAAGTTTCCAGTAAGCTCAGTGGTCACAGGGGTACCACAATTACAGTCTTGAATTTTAAATCCCTTCTTCTCTGGAAGACAACAGTCACTGAAATAGGCCTCTCCAGTTGAATTTCCCAACCAGAAGAAAACCCAAACAGCTATTCTAGCAGTTGTTTCTTAACTTTTGTGAATCCTTTACTCACATTTTTTGTTTGGTTGGTTATTTTTTTTACCCCTGACTGCATAAAAATTCACTAGGCAGGAATGATTAATTCAGAATGAAAGGGCATATTTCAATTTAAGCAATAAGGAGGTACCACACGCACTAATGTCTTCTTAAAGGGTGATGCTCCTGGATTTTTATCTAAGGTACAGTCTAGAAGAGGGGCCATGAGATGAATGAATGCCCAGCAGCTCTCCCAAAAATACTCCAGGCTGAGGTGGCTGAACTGTGACGTATTCATGTGTTGACAAGGTTACTGGGAGATCATGGCCTGTTTCAAGCTACACCTAACACAGCACACAGGGTGAGATGTGGAAGGGTGCTTGTGAGAGAAACCAAAGCAGGCTGGAGGGGAGCAGGATGTTGCATGGTCTCTTGTCTCTGCACTGTAAAAATCTCGCTTCCTACTGCAGGAGCTTTTTTCCAGCTGCTTTGTTTGCTCTGTGATTACATGTGTGAGCAACCAGAATTTATGAGTCCACACAGGTCAAGTGGAAGGCTAAAATTTTTCATTCCAAGAAAATGACAGGAGAGGGAGTCAAGTGAAAGTTCATGTCAAAGGCTGTGAGAAGTTAAATACAGATGAGTCAATAGCTCACATGTGGACATATCCCAACAAAATGCTTCTACACTGTAAGATCCTCACTAAATTTTTCAGTTCTCTGACTGAAACATTTTAGACCCATTAGTGTGATTCCTCTAATAGTGCAGACAGGCTTTTTATGCAGGGATGCCTCTGGAGATCCGATAACTGGAGGAATATTCCTCTCTATCAGGAGAACTGTCAGAGGAAATTACTCTAATACATGTGCACAGAGCTCCTCCAGAAGAGGAAGGCTGTTCCCTTTTGGGGAGATGAATGGAACCTCAAGGATGTTGTAGGCTTTGGTTATTCCCTTTGCTTCTTGCTTGAAGCACTTTTAGATCATGTTAGGAGATTTTAAGCACTAGAAGTAAATGAGAGCTTCCATTTACTTTTCTGGTAATTTAATGTTTGGCAAACTGGAAAATATACAGATTAATAGAACTGCCAGACTCAGAAACATCTGGTTTAGCAAATTAATGAGCCTGCATGAAAGAGAGGAAAAACTGCAATGCCATGACAAGCTTTCCTTCCCTAACAGGTTATATATGCATTATCTGAGTGCCCTGTCCTTCCTCTCCAGTGAGGGTTTAGGAGCTCAGCAATGCAAGCAAGAGGTTTTCTATTGACATCAGTGATTTCTGTGGCCTTTGAATAGATGCTAAGGATTCTACCCTGCTCTAGTGTGCTGCTTGTGGAACTTTCCATTGATTTTAATAACAGTTCAGTTATTCTACAGCTAAAAAAGGGGTTAAAGAATATATGGGAAGCAGAAATTCTCTGAGAGAAGGTGTGATGCCTACCTCTGGATGAATAAATTGTCCTGATGCTGGCCCAAGCAGATCAAAACAACTTTAGAAAATTCTGTTTCTTTTGACGTTAAGACAGAAACAGTGCACCAATGCCGTTTACATTTCCAGTTTGCAACACATGCCTGGAAAAGGGGAGACCAAGATCCAGAAAGTCTGTAATTGTTTTCCTGCTGAAGTTTCACAGGTGTATCGACAGAGACTAGCACAGAGGAGACTGGAGGACACTGGAAAATAACATAAGCATTGCAAAGAACTGCAGACCTGTCGTGTCCCTAACACAAATGCACTTTCCTCATGCTGGTGGGATGCCTGTCTCCATCCCACCTCTGGATCAGTAGCTCCTCAGTCTCACACATTTTCAGGGCAGCTGCCTCTCAGTCTGTGGCTGGCTCTGCCAGGCATGCAGGGCAGCAGCTGCTGGTTGCACTGAGGCAAGAGCTCCAAGGAGTGCCCATCCCAGATGTGTTCCCACCACAGCCCTGCTCTAGGGGTGTCTCTGCCATCACTTAATCCACTGCTACAGAGTTATGAACACAGAGAATAAGGGCAGAAAGTCTGAGGCTGGATCAAAGCCAGGACATTCCTGTTCCAAGCCCCAGTGTGACTGCTGCAGGCATCCCTGAGAAGGCTGGGTCTGTCACTGCAGGGAAGGTGCAAGAGGAGCATTACACAGGCTCAGACTGGCAGAGAGGGACAATTTTCAACCTGTTGTCATCCTCTAAAACACTTAATAAGATGCTTTTTTGTATGATATAGACTTTCTTTGCGTCACAGACAGTACATCTCTCCAACTATTCTTCGGAATTGTTGGCATGTTTAAATATTTATTATAAACTAATATGACATTTCAATGAGATAAACACAGCATTTTCCTCATCTAACAGGCAAGAAAACAGTTACTCAAGCGCCTCCCAGAGACAGTAAAGGTTTAAGGTCTGGAAAGGGATCCTCTTCTCCTGCTTATAAGCTTGCAGGTGGTGCAGAGTCAGTGGTTTGCCTCTCTGGGAGCAGGAGCAGGTCTGGTCTGCTCACATCTGACCACCTCCAGTTAAATCACCGGAAATATTGGAAAGATTACTCTGCTTATCACCAGTGACCAAAAATTACATTTAGAAACAGAGAATGTCTTTAGTGACCTCATAGAAAAAAAATAAAATAAATAAATCTGATGGGTGGGTTAAGCCTGCACTGTGCTGAGATAGCCTAAGGCAGTGTCTGCACTTTATCAGCTTCCACTGACTCAGTATGTTTATTTTTTTTATCTGTTTGTTTTATAGTAGCTGAGGTATTTGTTTGTAACAGCAGCAATTTTATATCAAAATGTTAATTTCCATACATAGGATCTGAGCTTTAAATTACATAAACACAAAGAAGGGAGAAAGCATCCTGAGAAAGACAAACACAAGGGATACAAGGAGGTCAACAGATTGAAACTGTACAACTGTACAATGTCCAAGGTGCCCAGTCAAGCAAAGCCCCACACAGGCAAGAGAATACAGGGGCTAGGTGAAGGCATGATATCCACATTTTATGATCCAAATGGAAATTAAGCCAAGCTGCATTTTAGAGATATAAAGGGAGATGCAACAACATAATTTAAAACTCAAGAAAAATAAACTTTATTGGGTCACATAAATATCAACACAGATTGATTGCAGGGGAACTAGAATATTAACAAGCCAAGCAAGTTCTCTGTCTGCTTTAAACAGACATAACTGCAGGTCAGCATGCAAATTCCTTCTATTATTTATACAGTCCCAGACAGTTATAGGATATTGCATACTGCATAGAATATTAGCAAAGTCATGGTCATGCAGAAAAAATGAAGAAAAAATACCCTCTAGATTTTAACTCTGGTTGAAACATTGAGACTAAACCTGAGAAGTGACAACAGAGCATTATGAGTTTGACGCAGTGTGACCACAAATGCTCCAGCTGCCCACCCAAGTTAGTTTGTGTTCAGAGTCTTTACACCAGCTAATTTCCCCACTAAGGAACCCATGGAGGAGTGAATGAT
This sequence comes from Pseudopodoces humilis, assembly GCF_049639895.1. Classification (NCBI taxonomy): domain Eukaryota; kingdom Metazoa; phylum Chordata; class Aves; order Passeriformes; family Paridae; genus Pseudopodoces; species Pseudopodoces humilis. The sequence continues at coordinate 130,340,058 of NC_142200.1, forward strand.
GGAATGATGACTCCAAGATTTGGGCTACGCAGTGGGAGAATGGGTAACTGCAAAACAGCTACCAGAACCTCCAAAAAATGAACAGAACTATAAGGCCTTTGTTGGGACTTTTTTCTTCAGCTATTGGTTATTTCTGGTAGTAGACAATTTTCAAAAAACTGTGTGAAGAAAAAATGAAATTGTAGCAACATTCCTAGAAAGTTCAAAGAGCTTAGAAGAATTAGAACATTAGAAGCAATTTCATGTGAGACTGTGCATCGGACTTGGACTGAATCAATGAATGCATAACAATCCCATCTGTTTTTTTCTTGTCACTTATGAAGATAGCTCTGTATATCTTAATAGTCTGAGACTTTCCAGTGACTAAAAGTCATTAATAAAGGAAGAATAGCATAGACTTCTTTGTGTTTATCAAAGCTACTACCAGCATTTCCATTCTGGCAGGTGAGAAAATGTTGAAAGATAAATAATTAAATTACTCCATTAATTTATGTATTATATACTGGAGGTGGCATTATAATGGATTTCACATTTCCCACCAGGATACAGTCTCTGAAGTTTACATTGCAAGTACACATTTTTTCCTTGCAGTCATAATTTATCTCACAACTTCTGCCTTCTGACTAATGGGGACAGAATCCTTATTCCCTTCCCTGCTGTCACCACTCAGGCTTGGAAGGACTGGAACTGCTCTGCTATCCTCACTGCCCAAATAATCCAGCTGTTTACCCAGACCTCATGCTCTTATGGTACACGTGGGAAAGGCCCTTACATGAGACTCAAAGTGTTTAAACCCTGCTCAGCTTGTGCAGCGCTGCTGTAGCTCAAGCTAGATCATGGTAACTCCGAAGCGAACCAAAAGCAAATTCCACAGAAGCCTGACAACAAGGGGAAAACCCTCCTATCCCTTCTAAATTATTCAGGACATAAATCTCAAAATAATTTCCCTTTTTTTCATGAAACTCTGAGATCTTTTTTGCATCTGTTTACTAAAAGTGACCTACAAAGCTGGACAATGTGTTCATGGGATGATATCACCATCATTCCTTACTAGTATAGTGCTGAAGCCCAGAAACCCTTCTGGACCAGACACCTCTTGGACAGTTACCAATGATGGAAAGGGAATGAGGGAAACCCCCTCATTTGCTATGTTACCAACTCATAAGAATTCCTCACTGCTGAGAACTTGATGCCAAATAAAACACAGTGTGTTGAAAGTCTTATTTCTGTTATTTTTCCAGTAGCAAAGAAAGCCTGAGAATGAAAAAGTTAAAAAAGGGGTTAATGAAGACAAAACCCTCACCTCAAAAATATAAATTTTGTTTTATTTCATGAAAGTGGGGCAAAACAAAGGTGGTGGAAGAACAGAAAAACTTTAAAATAATGCTTCTTCCAATGGAAAAAAAAACCTAGAGGGAGAAAAAAAAAATATATATTTTATATCAACAGAATATTTTCCAGAATAAACTTACAAATCTAATTAGGAAGGCTCTCCTGCCCTTGACGCTGGGAAGGGCAGTCAATAACCTGCTGGTAGAGAGCTCCTGAAGTCACAAGGGCAGCAATAACAGCAACAACATTAGGGTCCCAAAAAGCAGTAGTAGCCAGCATTCATTGATTTTGGGAACAATAAGGCTCATTGATTTTACTGCTTGACACAACTAAAAGCAAAAGAAAAATCCTCTTCAAGGAAGATATGTCATGTGTATTCCCTGAATACATTAACAAAAGAGGCCCTTTGGAAGCATATTAATATTCTACAAAAGCCAGAGAAAATCTGACATGTTTTGAGGATGGTGTTGAAATATCTGAGACATAACCAAGGATGAGTGGCAGCCTCTCAGGACACTTCTCACCATGATCACAGCTTCCACTACTTTCTTTCTCAGGTGGTCTCTGTGCCTCACCTTGGTACTGGGAAAGGAAGGACAGAAGACATAGCAGCATAGCAGTGTCAAAGGATGAAGAGGAGTCATCAGCATACAATCTTCTGGGTTATCTGTATCTCATCTAATAAAAATTAGTTCAAATAAGAACAATAGCGGGCCATGTATCAGCTGTGAAAGAAAGCACTTAAAAATCTGCTCTAAGAGGAAAAGTGTAGGAGCACTTTCACTGGCATTAAAAGAATGCACCTGTGCATTACTACCACCTTTCTTCTCTTTGCATATCAGTCTGCAGCTCCATTTCTCCTGGAGGTAAGGTAATCTGGCTGAAAACCAAATAAGCAAGTACATTTTATTGTTTTGCTTACCCCACTTATATAGCATAGATCATGCACAGAGTAAAGCATTTCTTGGGTATTATATACTATTGCTCAATGTACTAGCTAAGAATTTTAAAATATTAACAGAATTAACAGATAACTATGTTCAAGACTCTTGGCAGTTACAGATTCTTGATATTTTCCCTCTTAAAAAGGAAAGAAAAATGTAATGAAAATAAATTATATGTCTTGTTCAAAGGCATTCAGGTCTATTCTTTAAATAGGAGTTGAGCAACAGCCCTTTGAATAACAGAGGGAAATAACAAAATATTGTTTCTGGTTGCCAATGAATATAATTTTGATTAGCTGATAATTTTAAAACATAATCAATCTGAAGGAAATATTTTGCTTTAACCAGACCACAGCATTTTTGATGTTTATACTTTCTGGTGCATGTCAACATTATTCAGCAGCTACTCTTAAAGTATAAATTATCTCTTAACAATATAATTCAAGCATTTAATTTGGTTTTACAAATACAAAAGGTTTACAAAATACTTGGGCTTTTCAAATTGAAATAATTTGTAAAAGTGTACATTTTGAAAACATTTTGCATGACCGAAATCTGAACACCTGGGAAAAAAGGTGTCTAGTTAATGTTCACTCTATGCAGTCCTATTCACTACATTGTTCTTTTCATTTATTTCAGGACTGAATCCAAAATGACTGAGAATCAAATGAACCAGAATAGGATTGTTTTCTCTATTTAAAAGCTACATTGCAGAATGAAGGGATATAATTAAAGAACATCAATTATCATTATTATTATTTCCAGAAGAGAGAAAAAAGAGCCTTTCCTTTTCACTGCGTAATGTGGCTGCAAAAAATAAAACTCCAAAATAATTTTCTTAGGAGTTTTCTACCATTATTTGGTCACCTTAGAAGATGAAAATCATCTTTGGCAGTAACATTGCAAAATAACCTGGAGCTATCTCAGTAGTCACTTTTATCACCCAAGCAGTTACTCTGGTTTACAGATTTTAGCCTAAGAATTTAGAAGCCTGTTATATTTGTACATACATCTTACCAAGCCTTAATCTGCTCAACATAGCTAAACAACATCAAAACTAGCAAACATTATACAGAGTGTACCAGATACAAACAAAAAGTTTATTTAGCAAAGGCATGTATGAATTAGAATTATTTAGTCCAGTTTCAATTATTCTACTTCTGAAGGAGCTGGAAATACCGGTCAAGACTGAACACTTGATTCACTTGATGTGAAATCAACCAATCATGCAGAAGACTAAGACAGAGGTTGAAAAATAAAACTAAAACTGTAAAAACTAATAAAGCTTGTCTGGATCTTATTCTGTAACAGATCAGCACTGAAAAGGGTCAGACTGGTCAGTGTAGACAAGACTTCCAAAAGGTAACCTGGCATAAAAACTTGAAAATTAACAATCTTCAGAAAACCTTCTCCTAACAGCAAGAAAATTATTCAACATCCTTTCAAGCCTCAAGGTCATGGGCGGAAGAAAACCCTGAAGCTTTGGAGGTTCAAGGATATGAATATCTAAAGCAATCAAGTTAGGATTCAACTGTATCTAAATTTGCAGTTATTGGATGGACTTGTGTAATATTAATATTTGACAGAAAACACTCACATTAATATTATTTTTAGCTATAAATGAAAAAAGGCAGAATCCATACAGTAGCACTGGGTAGAAGTGTGAGGAAAGACAGGAATCCCAAGTGTAAGGTAGAATGCATTTTCATCCACAATCACAAGGCTGAAATATAACGGACCATAGCTCACCCTGCACCTTAAGTGCAAATGTCCATAATTGGGTATGAAGCTGGAATAAGGTACAAGAAGTCCTCCCCCACTCCAGCTCTTCAAAACAGGAATAAAAATGCTCTGAAGTAAAAGAGAAAATACATCACAATGCTACCAATTCACTGATGAGTAGGGGGAAACACCTCCTAAAGCTGGCACTGGCCAGAAGAGAATTCTTAAAATTGACACAGGCTCAAAGACTATTCCTTAGCAAGTCTCAGATATCAACCATGAAACTAACATGTCTACTCAAAGGATGCCTCATGTTCCTCATCTTCATCATCAGCATGTGCAGTGCAGGACCAAAACTGGACCCCTACAGACCCAGGCTTACCAGCCTCCCAAAACATCATATGATTCACCCCAAACATTTTAGATGAAATGTGTCCAAGGGAGAACTGACACATGTGCACCCCAGCATTTCTTCCAGGACCCTACACAACTTGTCTCTGGCACAGGGATTCAAGCTAGTATCTGAGCTAGCACTGAGCATAGGGCCACAGGAGCAAGCACTTGTGGAGACTAAATGTGTGAACTGACACATCCCCTCAGTGTGTCTTAAAGGTCTGAAAAGCCCTATGCCCTCCCAACCTTGCTCCCACCTTTAAATTGTGCATTTCACAGACTTTAGCAGGACTGAACTAGATGACTGGCCTCCCACCATCTTCACCCCTTTAGGAGGAATAAAAGAAAATCCAAATACTGCCTGTGAGAGTGGCTGAGGTGCAAGGAAAGAGATGTAGCTCCCTGCCAGTTTCTTACACACTGTTTTGGAAATGAAAGCTACTTGGCATGAACGGCTGGTGAGAGATCAACTGTAAATACAACACATTTGCACTCTAAACAAGACAATGCTAGAGCTACAGTGTAGTTAGTTCCTGTGTGAGAGGAATGAGCTGTATGCTTCACCTACCAGAGATGAGGGGGTGGGCACACTTCTGATGTGAATATATGCACAAATGAGCAGCTTTTCAGGTAGCCCTCAGTGTTGTGTTTCCTTCTTTCTTCAGTCTGAAGATGCCATATACACTCAATGCAAATTACAGAAAAAAAGTACCATTAGGAGTCACAGATTTTCAAACCACTTTGGCAAAGAAAACAGTTTTCTAAATTATAGAGATAGGCTGTGATCTGTATTTGCATAAAAACATGAAAATGTCTACTCTGTGATTCAAACACTTCTAGCACTTTAGCATAATTACTATTCCTGCTTAAAAATCACCCATGGAGAAATGGATGAGGCCTTAAAATATAGCACAACACAAAATGCATCATGTGAACTGTACAGCTTCTAAAGTGCTCTTGAAACTCGAGGTGGCATGATTTAAGGTATAGTCTCAATTTCTTTTATATTACAGACTACACCTTCAACCCCAAATATTAGGCTGTCATTAGTCCTCAAACTTTATGAGGTTCATGACCTAGTAGAAGATTTCATACTGTGCATCTGCATTAGAGTTTCCATTCCATTGAGGAATGCACTGGTCACTGAATGAGCTTTGGTTCACGTGGTAGTGTCAAAGCACGTGGACTTGAAGACACTCTGCAGGAGTGCCTGCATTGTACTCCAACCTCTAGTGGATGAACACATACACTGGAGCAGACTACAGTTTTCTTCATATAAAATTCCTGAATTTTTTGTAATGTAATTGTTATTAGATAGATATATATTTATATAGATATATAGCTATATAGATATATACATAAATAGATATATAGATATATAATAGGATATTGTGTCTATTGTGCCAGTAGCTTTACTCTACTAATCCACTCCCATTGGTTTCACTAATTGCTGATGCAGATATAGTACACAGATGCATAGATGTTAGATTAGACCCTTAAACCCCTATTGGAAAACAGGATTCGTTTTCACAGAGAGAAGGTAACCTTAAGAAAGGTCTGACCTTGTGTGTTTTGACTTGACTTGCAAATCTTCATGACATAATGTTCTCACTTCCTGTGCTTTTTTCCCAGTAGTGGCTGTTGTCTACCAATAGAATAAAATGCCGGAATGTGAGGTGCTTTTGGAAACCAGGAGTGGGTACACTTGTGGAACTAGGAACTCAGATGAAATTGTAAGATTATATATTTCCATCTTCTTTTCCAATATATGGAAACTGAACCACACATTGCCATTCTCGTTAAGCTATTAAAAACTATTTTTTGCTCCCAAATCCTTATATTCATAGCTTTGACTATATTAATAATTTAAATGTTCTTCTCTTGTCTGTGCTGCAAACTGTGGTGCAGAATCCAGAAGCCAGAAGTGAAGGCCTCATTTCTTCCAAGCTTTAGGGAAACCTATAGGAAATTGATTTACTTCAGGCTAAGATAACGAACAGTTAAAAGAGAGATTAATGAAAATGATTCCAGCTTTGGCTGTGGTCATAATACATGCATCTGGAATGCAATTACTGGGAAATAAAAAATTGTAATAGCATAGGCAGCAGAATTTTTCTAACTGTATGTACAGACAGCAAAGATATTATCAAACACATCTGCATTCAGCAACTTTCATTTCTTCAAATAAAGAGAAGCAAGGTACTCGTTGGTTGAACAGTGACTGAAGTGTTCTGACTTGATATTAAAACAAAATTACCCACATACATCATCCTGTAAAAAAACAATAAGTGATAAAAATAAATGACAGTACAGGTACTGGGACTAAGATGGAAAAGCATCAGTCACCAGGCAAAATTGAATGTTGCAAAAAGGATGATACAGAGTGCAGTTTATAATCCTAGGAAGAGATCAACTTCTCAGTATCGGTCAGGCAGTGTAGTTCAGCATTAAGAAGCAGGGAACTAAATCAGATGAAAATATAAAATTCATGTATTCACAGGTAAAAAGGAAAAAAAAAAAAATTAAATGTTCCCTAAGCTTCTCCTTTTACTCTACTACTGAGAGAGAAGAACAAGTTCAAATCATAGCCATTGATGGCCATGAAGGTTTTTCTTTAAGACAGAGTAGGGAAATGTAAAACAACAGAAATAGAATCATACTTCTCAAGTGATCCAACAGTCCTTACTCTGTCCTGTCTACAAGAGAAGAAGGAGGGAAAGTCCAGGCAGGAGGGAAGGCTCTGGAGAAGGGTGTAGAGGAGAGGTTGGTGTAAGAAGGTGTTTAAACTGCTGGCTCTGGTCCCACTAGCTCTATCTGTGGCTGCAAACCCATGCCTCCCTTGAGCAAGTCCCTCAGCTACCCCTTCCACCACCTCAGTCTTCTCTCTGGCCAGGCTTCCCTTTCAGCATCTTCAAATGTCCCTGTCATCAGTTTCTGTGCGTGGTCAGGGAGACAAAGACTGCAATCCATTTGTGAAGTTGCAGGTGGCTGCCCTGTTCCTGCTGCAGACAGTGCCACTGCAGGTTGGCCACGACTCAAAGGGAGCCTCCACATCCTCCACTCTTCCCTAAGCTCTCCGAGATGTGGCACCTGGATTAGAAGTTCTGCTCCTTTCACTTCTCATTTCAAAGAGAGAACTAGCTCACAGCAATGTTGGCAATACTACTGTATTGTCACTAGCTGGACAAATGGATTACAGGAAAAGGCCAAATATTGACTACCTCTTCTTTTTCTGAGATGAAAAACATAGTACTTCTTTGCTGTCTCTTTCTTAGTATGGTTTACTTAATTGTTATATGAAAAAAGCAATATATAAGACCAACAGTTTAAAATAAACTATAACAAAGTGAAAATTTTATGAATTTTATGAACCAGAGTTTATCAAGCAGATATCATCAATTAGTTGTATTAACCTAAGTAATAACCTCATCTAAATTTCCATGTTCTTATTTATCCTTTTACAAGAAAATTTTAAACTTTTAACTTGCATATTTGAAATTACAGATTATTTAAAAAATATTTTAATATTTAATATAACAATTATTTCATTTTCCTTCATAATACTGGCATTATTCTTTCATACAAAATAATGCTGTTCATTCAGTGGTTACTTGCCTGTGAGCAGAAAAGTGAAGCTCAACTCCAATTACCACATGAATGACAGGTCAACCCATTTAAAAGGTCTGAGCATTCCCAGAATTTTCGATAAAGGAATTTGAGTTAAGGTGAATTAAACTTTCAAGAAACATTTTAAATGCAGTTCTTACTACATTAAAATTCCCATTATTTATTTGCTACTAGACAGCGAGTGAGAATATGAATAAAAATCAACAGTATGATCCCAAGTACAAAGTGAAACATAGATTGATACCTTGGTATATGGCAAATGATAAGTGAGCATTGCACAGTTTTGGACATAAGATGTTAAAGTGCTATTTAAATATTAGGTCTGTCAATCAAGCTACTTTGACAAGTGACAGATTCTCAAAGTGGTAATCAACCAATATCCCAGGAAGCAATTGTTTACTTCAGCACTTCATCTAGATAGTTTAATTTGGTTCAGGAAACAAAAGTCTTTCTTGAGTGATGCCAGCACAGCTGGTGGAATATTAAGCATTTACCCTTAAAAAGATTTCCTTATTTGGGAAAGACTTCATCATCAAAAGACAAAAAATTGTGAGTTGTACCAAACGCTTGTTTAAGGACACTGCTAAAAGAATGATACATTAAATGCAAAATAGAAAATGTGTGCTTCAGGCAAGAGAGTAGAAGCCTGTAAATTCTGAAAAAGTGAAGGGAAAAAATGAACACAATAATACTATATGAAATTTTAGCCCCTTTTCAATCCCAAAATCCAGTTTAAAATAGTTTAAACTAGCTAGTGCACAGACCAAGTTCTAAAGTTTAATGTAATTTCATAAATCTTTTTCAGGGGGAAGAATCTCAAAGGCATTGCAGGCAGAAGAATCAACATTCAACAATGAGCATTTTCTTGACAAAACATAATGAAATTCCATCAATCAATGAAAATACACTTGCACAAAGTACTGGAAATAATCTTGAAATAAAAAACAATAAATAATTTATTATATAAATACTATCATGTTGTTGATTTTAGGGCAATATTCTAACAGAACATGGGATGACTTTTGATTTTTAACATACCTAAAAAAGCATTATTTTCAAATTTTATCCAAGAGACAAATATTTCTTCGAGTGATACCAAGAATACGAAATCCATATTTGACATATTATCAGAATACCAGTAAGTTCTGGTTCTGTACCAGAAGGATATTGTGCCTACAGGCTTGTTTTAAATGTATAGATTATGTTTTCATCTCTGGTGTGTTCAATGCACAGGCACACGTAGAAGGCATTTTCCCCCTTCACATCTGCAGAGCAGCTGTTTAGTGTATCTGCTGAGCATCCCATCATTCCTGCAGATGGAGATATCTCTGATATCTCCATACTTGTAAAGGTACACTGGGTTTTATTTCACTTGAATTCTTCAATGCCTTTCTCCAACTCAGGCTGTTAGCTATTTATCTCAGAATTCATGTGAATCAATTGTTTCAATCAAAATCAAATTATGTACCTTAAGCATGTAAATTGTATCTTTGGGAGGGCAATAACACAAAAAAAACTCCTTAGGGGGGAAAACTACAAAATTATTTCTCTGTTTATCCAGTCATTTTAATGAATTTACAGCTGAGATGCAGGAAATAACAAAAAGTTGAAGGAGAACACAAAAAGTAAAACAATATTGCAGTGTGGTATTATTGAGGAAAAATGTTTAACTACAATGCATGACATAAAAACAAACAATAAAAAGGGGTTTATGGCCCCAGCCTTTGATGTTTGACCTTATTACGTGTTTTCTAGAGAAAAGTGTCTGCTGACGAGGATTAAAACTTCCTACCCTTTAATTGACTGAGATGTTTTATGAGTGACAGTGGACAAGCAGTAAGTTATATGAGAAAAAAAAATGGCAAACTGACTTAGAATGAAAAATACATGTGGTATCAGAGGAATAGTTGTCCTGGCCCTAAAGGCTTATGAAAGGTATCAGTGGAGATCACAACCTAAAGTGATCACACCGAAATGAAAAAGAAACACTGCTGGACAGTGCAAGGCACTGACCCATGCCTCAGTTGTGGAAACCAACTCTGCATCCTTCGACTTCCTCAGCAATATAACCCAATACAGCAAACAAACACATTTTTATGTTTCTATTGCTTCAGTTGGACAAAGCATTTTTCAAGCCACGGACCAGCCTCAGAGGAGAGATACTGCAGCTGAACAAGCAGAACAGGACATCTGAGCATCCAGCCCTCTAACCCAAAGCATTGCAATGTGTGGTGGTGGAGCTGACTTGGGAGGCTTGCTGGAGCCTCATGGGGATGAAGTTCAGGAGTACCACGCACGATGCTGTGAAGGCAACTGGAAAGGCACAAGCACCAGGGCACACTGGAGCAGCAGGAGGCTCACATACCACTAATGGCATGAGTTCATGGGACAGAAGAATTTGAAGGGACCATGTAAAAATGAAGTCAGGGTGGAAGAATATAATACATTATTGAAAGGTCAGGAATGAAGTACAATAAATGGTGGTAAAGCACGAAAAGGATAATTCATGGGAATTCACGGGTCTGAGATAATGGACAAAGCAGAAGAGCAGACTAACACAAGCTGATAGGCAAACCAGAAGACTGATTTAAAACTGCTACTAGGAAAGCTACAGTAATGTGTACTGTAGTCTCGTGCAGCTTAGAAAAGATTGCTTAGCAATTACATTAATAATTAATCCGTTCTGCCTCACCAACCTGCCTGCCACTATCTCTGCTATAATCTGCCATCTCAAGTAGCATGGTGCTGGACAGATGGAAACTGGACATACAGTGTGACATAAAATCTCTGGCTGGTACTGGCACATTCTACAGCCATTTTTGTGTGGATAGGATGAATATCTGTATCTGTTTAATGCTAGATAAAGCATCAATCCTTGAATGCACTTTGCAGTTTGCCTGAACTGCATTAATAATTACTCTTCAATTGTGGTTAGTCAGCCATCTGTCTAACAATTTCAAAAGCATTAACCACATAGCTTTTTTTCTGATGTGGAGTAATGTCAAATGCTCTGCTGAAGCCAAGAGATATGTCCTCTTTATTCCTCTTTTCTATGAAGCTTATTATCTCATCAAAGGAAGAAATCAAGTTAGCTTGACATGATTTATTTTTATGAATCCATACTGCCTTTCTGCATTAACCTCTTTTAAAAACTTGCAGACTGTCCACTTCATTGTTTGTTCTAGTACTTTGACTACTTCTTCTTCTTCTGGCCTATGCCTTACAAGATTTGATATTTTATTCATCTTTCCTGAAGATAAATAGTTTTAATTGATATTTTGTACCACATCAGATAAGCTGTTAATCTTCGAAATCCCAGCCATTTCTTCTACTATCCAGGTACCAGATGGATCAAAGCCATGTTTGAGAAATTTCTGGCCATGCTTCAACTGCATCATCATAATGGAAACCTCTGATATTAGATTCTCTACCACTGCTAGAGACAGGTTTGCTCTCTGCTGACTCCTGTACCATGCTGATAGAGAGGGTATCTTGCTACCTGACCAATAATTTCTGACTGTTAAAGGACATATCTTTCCCTGTGTTCTCACTCTGACACCATTTAACATTGTTGAGTGAAATTCACTATGAAAGGAGAAATATAATCCAAACAAGGATGCCCAGCAAAGCTCTATTCTCTGAAAAGAATCTAGAAGCTGTGGGGCAGCTGCAGCCACACCTCAACATTTCTTTCACCAGGAGTAGTAGTGCCTTACTGCAATCTTCCCACACAAAGTGCCTCTCTGACCCATGTGAGCTCAGGGCTTCTCTTCCCAAGCCTTGGGTAAAGCCAGGTGCAATTTTACTATGAAGGTTAGGATTTAGCTTAGAGTTGCCAGTAATTCTTGACTTCAGGCAGTAACTCTTGGACTTCAGGGACTGAAGCCAGGCAGCTGTGGATACTGAAGAGACAGTAAAACCTGATTTGAATACAGGATACAATTACTGAAGGAAGCTGAAAGATAAGATACAACTATATCATCCAAATTTAATGGGAACCCACCTTATCTGTCATCTCTGTCATTTTACTTGTCAACATGGACAAGAGCATGGAAGGCATTTCTGGCAAGATTTATTTTTACTTGAATGACAGCAAATTTGTCATATAAATTGATCGATCTCTAGAGCCATATGATGTCCAGTGTATAAAAGTCAGTGACTCATTTTAGCTGAAAGATATGGCACTTTTAGTGAGACCACTATACTAATAACAATATTTTTTATTATTCAAGGAACACAGGGCAGAAGAAAAAACATGTAAACTGACATTTCAGCATTACAGACATACAAATGTGGAACTGTGACTGTTTCCCATAGCAAATAATGGCATAATGCTGTATTTTGTATTATTTTCTCACTGGTGGTGGATTCAGGGCTTCAAAAATGAAACAATTGTAATGTAAAGACAGATAAATTTCTGTCACGATTTCTGTGTGGGTTTAATTGTCAGATTCACTGTATCATTCTCTAGATCTCAGCATTAGAGAAAGCAAATGAGGTCACATGAATGAAAACAATCATAATTATTTTTCTTAATTTTTATCACCATTATGTTCCTGAATTTATTCAATAAATATGTTAGCACTAATTACTAGTACAATTAGAGCAATATCTCTTTAACATTTATTACCCAAATCCATTCTTTCTCTCAATCTCATATGATAATGTTAGATATGACAAATTTTTGCAATCAATTCCAGATATAAGTTGTATGTCATTTGAAGAATTGTGATGCTTTTCTTTGTAATGCAGTCAAAACTTTGACCTGGACAACTTCTTGTGTATCCTAGTTTCCTAAAAGCTGGACAGCATTTAAGCACACATCTAGATGTATTTACATGTTGGAGAGACATAACTGTCATCAGTGCAGCGTAACCAAAGCTGTAAGTTTTCAAGAGGTAAAGATTTTTAAAAAAGCAGAGTTCTCTAATTTCTTGTGAGCCATATCTGTAGACATATAAAAAGGTCACATCAGGTGACCCAAAGCTCCTCTCTGACTCCTGCCTGTAGGGCCATCCAATGCTCTTGAAATTGAAAGGTTGCATTTAGGAACATGCCCTCCTAAGGTTATGTTCACTGTATTATGTTAATTTAGCATTTCAGTCATGTAAACACAGCATTCAAAAATGCCATAAATTTGGTTTTCCTGTAGGACACGTTATTCCAGGGATTTTAAACATTTCTTGGTGTATACAGACACCACTGAGTATCTGACATTACAGACCAACAAGAAAGCCACTACCTTATCTGAATTTCTTGTGAGCCAAAACAATCCTGTGCAACTCCAAACTCAAGCTAATAAACTGAGATAAACTCTCCTGCCAATAATTATTAGATTTATCTTGGCAATTGCACAAATTCAAGTCAGCTCAAAGAGAGCTTGCATTTTCCCAGAGTACATTTTATAAACATACTACAAAGAGGCAAAATAATTAACAGCTACTTTCCTGGGAAAGACATGTGCCTTTTCCCTCATTGCTCCCTGATGAAAATCGTATGATGTTTCATTTTTTCTAGACTAGCCCAAATTAACAAAAAAGCAGTTTGATAGCTCAGTTTATTTAAAAGTACATTACACTGTTAATTTTAGTGCCACAACTTGGTTCGTTTCCTCATCCACTTAGTATTTGACTTCAAAAATATTCAAGCAGCATCTGTGTTCCTTCATATATTGAGTCTCAGATACTTAGAAGAGATCAAAGGGAAAGCTATAGTTTTAAACCTAAAGCAAATTTTCAGTGTAATCTTTCTGCTCTGAAATTGATTTTTAAAACCTATATCTTGTTGATCTGAAGTGCCATCAGAAATCTCAAAATGCTGCAATATTAGAAATTTTAGAAAAAAAAATCTCTCCTACATATTCAAAACACAGGAATTTAAGGTAAAGGTCTTTCAAGGAATGTATCTTCTCAATCTTCTACACAGTTAATATAGAATGTCTCACACCATAGTAAAAGCTTCAGTATAGACTGCATGAATACTTTGTGAGGAGCATCAAAAGCTCAAAAAGAGAAATAAGTTATTGAGCATGAAAAATTAACATTCATTTATCGATTTGGGGTTACAGTCCCAAAAATGTGCAATTCAATTGAACAGAACATGTGTTTTTGTGACTAAAATAGGCAGTTACTCATATAATTTACAGTCTGTAATTAGGAATGATGAACAATTACAGGTCTGGAACAGAAAAGGTGACCTTAAAAAATGCAAATCCCATATCATGCTTCTTTTCCCCAATTTGAAATATTTGCACATAGAGAACTATAACATGATTGCAGGTTTCTGATACAAAATTAAATTTCTGTGTGAACAAAGGGAAAAAATCTGGAATTTCCTGCAGCATTTGTAAAAGGCAATGGGTAAGTGACTGCAAAATATCCCACTGGCCAGCAAGATACTATTTCACAAGAATATAAATCGCTTCTTTTACACGTGTGGCAACATGCACCCTTTCTCACATCTGGCCTTTAGATACACATATATATACTAATATATACAAAAGTTCTTTCATCCATCTATCTAAATCATCAAGGTCCTTATGAAATTTTAGGTGTGTTAACTTTATATGAGACAAGTCTGTCTGTCAGAGATATCAAAGAGGCAGTCCCTGTTTCTTGCTTCCCTCTGACTGTCTGGCTGGCAATCAAAATTTCCAAGGGCTTCCAAGTGTTTCTTCCTTATCCATCTTTTCTTTCCAATATTGTTAAAAAAAGTCAGGCTTTTTTTTTTCTGCTTTTTTTTTTTTTAATAGGTTTTACAGTTTACCTGTTTTTATGGTATTCTAGATAGTACGTTAAAAAAAAATAGTTGCCTTTGAGAAAGCTGTATCTTATTTGCATCAGGTGTTTCTCAGAAGAGTTTTGCCTGATGAAAGCTCAATATTTTAGTTTCTTCTGTTTCTCATGTTGCCCACCATCCTCTCTTGCCTCCTGGTGCTTCTCATAGGTCCTCTTTACCCCCATCTTCACACATCAGATACCCAAGCAAGGCTTGCTCAGGGTTTCTGCTGTGCCCTCAGCTACCGAGTTCTGACCTATTAACAATGCTCCAACTAAGTAAAATACCTTGTAGAACATTTGATCTAACTGATCAAAAGTGGTTTAGAAGCTCAACCAACATTCTACAACACTTGACAGGTTGCATTTTTCATAAGAAATCTTGAAACATGTATGTCCACCTGTCCTGAGAGGCGTAGTTCCCATTCATTAGGAGCAGCCTAATAATGCTCAGCTCCTCTGCAGAGCTAGACTCTTTCTGAGACTTTCTGGCTATTAACCAGTTGGCCTGGCTATTTAAGATACATACAACTCTGGAATTCAAAAATATGCAATGAAAGTATACAGAGAATTCATTAGGAAAAGACAAATGAATTTGACATTTGTGTCCAGTGAAAAGATGTGTCAGTAGCATATCTAAAGAACAAAGGAGAGCCTTAATGAACTACAAACTGAGAGCAGATGACACATTGCCTGACACACTTTAAACTGGCTTTCATGCATGAATTAAAGGCAGCAATTTATTGGAATTTCAATATCTGTGCGAGGTGCATGATAAATGAGATAATATATGTCTGTGATACAAAGAGGAAAGACTTAAGGGCCTTGCGGCTGAATAACAAAAAATGGGATTTAGGGAAAAAGACATCTAAAGATGAGAGACCAAGTATGACAGGGGAAATAAGAGGTAACACTGAAAAACAGTTCCTCATTTTTCAAGAGTAAAGCTTTGAAAAAGCCTATTCTGATGATAGGAAAAATGTAAAGACTTAATATTAAGACAAGACAAAATGGGAGATACAGGGGACCATGACAGTGTACAGGCAACCATGCAAAACACAGATCAAACAGTATCAAATTGATTCAGATTTAAATCTGAAATGTGATGTCACTCCAAAGAAAGCTTTTAAGAAAGCTTTTAAGGCAGGGAAGATGAAGTGGCAAGGCAGGAATTGAATATGTCCTTCCAAGAAAATTGTTGACAACAAGCATCCAGAAGACCTTACAGAGCCAGCAGGATTAATTTATGAAGAAAGACTGTATTTGCTAACCTCATAAAGGCTAAGTGACAGCACAGTAGGAGGGTGAGGGTGAGACATTTCTACATATTTAACAGAGTGTAAATGCCACAGGGTAGATCCTGTGCAACCCAACATGCAGTTTGAACTGATGGAAGTGTGAAGAAGTTTTTATTAATGGCAAATATTTTTAACTGACCTAATATTTTCACAGGCAAAAACAAAACCATTTTCACTTATTCTAATGCTTCCTTTTTCTTGACAACCCTATTCATATTATGGAAGAACATGAAATTCTTGCAATTTCTCTGTTACATGCAAATTTTACAAGCTAACATGCCTCAAGCAGGCCACAGGGGTGAGCATTTTTCTCAACAGCTTTACTCAGTCCTGATCTCATGGCACATTTCAGAGAAAAGCCTAGCCTTTAGTGCAGTGAATCTTTAGAGGTGAAGCATTTTTAGAAGCATTTGCTGCTGGGAGAGTGAATAGAAAAACTGTTGGAAGTACCACACTCTACAATATATCAGTTCCTGAAAGCAGACTAGGAAGGAAGTGGGGAAAAAATGTGAATAGTCTAAATAAAATAAACCAGCTAAGATGTTTTGACCTTTCTCTACTCCTTCCTTTGTTTTCTGTGTTCAATATCCTTTTCCCCATCATTTATCTGTTTCCATTTCCCAGGTTTTTTTATTTCATTTTCTTTCATTTTTCTTATTTTCTCCTTTCTCTTGACTGTTTTATGATCTTGTTCTCCATGACTCTCTAATAGCACTTCTATATTTCTGAGTTAACCACCTAACTCATTAGCCATCTTCCAACATGCCCTGTGCTCTGACAATTTCTCCTCTTGGAGAAATGTTTTTTTAATGAACAAGGAATTACAAACTTGTTCTTTTTCTTTTAATAAGTAATATTCAAAGGACTGTACCAAAGTTGTCACTTAATATTTCCAGTTTACAAATTGGGAAACAGAAGCACAAGGAGACTTGGTCTACAGCACGTAAACCTTGTATCTTCCAAGTGAAATTTAATGCTTTCAAGTGCTAACTGCCTCTTTACCTTTATTCCGTGTTTCAAGTTCCTCTACCTCATCAGTAGCTCTTCTCTACTCTCCATATTTTCTTTGTCCTTAAATGTTTTTTCCCTTTCAGCCACCAGAAATATTCTGTTACACATGTACATACATACAAATATATATATTTATAAAAGTACTATATGTGCTGTATTCCCAGAGGTAGCTGAACAACCAGAGAACTGTGATAAAAAGAAGATATGCAGTAAGGCTTCGGTCACATGGAATAATGGTAACAGAAACACTGGAAATCACCAGATATAAATATCTGAAGATTTAAAAAATTTTTATTCATTATTTCATACGGTGTTCATCACTAACTCAAGACTTCAGCATTTAGCAATTCTATGACACAAGTAATAAGTAGCTGTTCCATGTGTGGTTCTTCTTTCTATGAACCTATTTGGTCCTGGGATATGCTTTTTTCCTAGTTTTCATTTCACCAATTATTTTCATCCTATGTGCCACAACACTGGTGTCTTCATTGGAATTTAATATGTCCTACTTCTAATGCCTCCTCTTTAATTTCTCATTAGCGATTACACCAAAAAAAAAAAAAAAAGCCATTTTTCATTTGAGCTAATTTTTATAGGTTTCTTCCTATTAGAATTTTTTTGCCCAAAATACTAGGTCTCAGCTTTCTATCATGATTTGAAACACTTCCTTTATACACCTTCTGAATTCTAGCTGTTCCCATAACGAAACTGTGTCACTTAGTGCCTCATTGTACATGTCAGTCTCATGTCAGTGTCACATATCTTCAAGGGTTGGGATCAGGGAAGTCTGTTAAATATTAATGATTATCCATTCAAATGGAATAGCTTAAGACAAGAACATGATCACTTTGTAACTGAGGTTAGATTTGTCCAACTTTGATCCCAGTGATTGAAACCCAGAAGGTTTAAAATCCCTCTCAAAAGCAGACAGGTGTTTTAGCCTAGACTTGGAAAAGCAGTGTCCCTGAGATATGGAGAACTTTTACAGAAGTACATGCAAGCAAGAATGGTTAGTGCACTCCTTCATGACTGGAGTCCTTTTTAAATCCAGCCAGCAGAATAAAATAAGGCAGCAAAAAAAGCTGTGAAAATAGGCAGTGGTTTTGAACTGAAAGAGGGTAAATTTATGTTAGACATAGAGAAGAAATTATTTACAATGAAGATGATGAGACACTGGATCAGGTTGCCCAGAGAAGTCATTGCTGTAAGTGTTCAAGGCCAGACTGGATGGAGCTCTGAGCAACCTGGTCAACTGAAAGATGTCCCTGCCCATGGAAGGCGGGTTGGACCAGATGATATTTAATCATAGGATCACAGAATGGTTTGGGTTGCAAGGAAATTTAAAAGATCTTCTAGCTTCAACTACTCTGATCCAGTGCCTCACCACCCTCATTGTAAAGAATTTCTTCCTAATATCCAATTTAAACCTATTCTCTTTCAGTTTAAATCTACTCCCCCTTGTCCTATCACTCCCTCTTGTAAATAGTCTTTCTCTATCTCTCTTGTAAGCTCTCCTCAGGTCTTGGAAGGCCACAATCAGATCACTCCAGAGCCTTCTCTTTTCCAGGCTGAACAATCTCAGTTCTCTCACTCTTTTTTTCCTATGAGAGGTGCTTTATCCCTGTGACCATCTTGGTGGCCTCCTATGGACTCGCTCCAACAGGTCCATGTCCTTCCTGTGCTGGGCATCCTAGAGCTGGATGCAGTGCTCCAGGTGGGATTCCACAAGAGCACAGTGTTGTCTCAGACTACAAGAGTTGCTCTCTTGGATCACCTCCTTGTCCCATATGCCTGAGCATAGCTTCTGGGAGGATTTGTTACATGATTTTACCAGGCACAAAGGTGCGGTTGACAAGTTAGTTCCCAGGATCCTCCTTTCCACTCTTTTTGAAGATGGAAAATTTCCCTTTTTCCAGACACCTGGGACTTCACCTGACTGCCATGACTTTTTAAGCATCATGGAGAGTGGCTCAACAACTGCATCAAACAATTATCAGGACTTTGGGATGCATCTCATGGGTTCCCATAGACATGTTTGTTCAGGTTGTTCAGGTGGTCATGAACCTGATCTTTACTTAGGGTGTGGGGAACTTTACAGTCCCTGCTGTCCATCCACTCAGGAGGTGTGGGAAGAGAGTTTGCCAATGAAGACTTCTCATCCAATGTCATCAGTTTACTAGCATCCATTAGTGGGAGGTAAACCTCCTCTGACCTCCCTTTTCTGGTTAACATATCTCTAGAAGCCTTTCCTGTTAGTCTTTGTGTCCCTTGGCAGGATTAGTTCCAGCTTTGCCTTGGCCTTCCTCACCCCATCCTTATGCAACCAAACTTCTCTTCTATACTCTCCCCAGGCCACCTATTCTAGTTTGAATTGCCTGTGCATTTGTTCCTTTCCCTTTACTTTGACCAGCAGGTCCCTACTCAGCCTTGCCCATCTCTTGCTTTCCTTGCCTGATTTGTTGTTCCTGGGGTTTGCCAGGTCTTATACTCTATGGAAGACTTCCTTAGTGATCTGTCAGCTCTGTTCTGATTCCTTGTCCCTGAAGGAAGTCTCCCAGGAAATCCTATTGATCATCTCCTTGAAGAGCTGAAAGCTTGGTTTCTAGAAGTTCAGGGGTCTACTTTTGCACCTTACCTGACCCATATCTCCCATAATCCCCAACTCCATCAGTGTGTAATCTTTGAAGGTCCAGTCATGGCAACCATTCCCTAAAACCTGCACTCCAGAAGAATTTTTGAATCTGCACAGAGACAAATATCTACAAAAACTATCCACAGGCATACTTTAAAGAACATTTATGTTCTCTGTTAAATAACTATGAATCTAAACACCTATTAAAGGTAAACATGGGCCTACAGGGTTTTCTTAACTAGGTTGTGAGTATAGTTAATTACATATAGTTGCAATTAATGGGGAGCTGTTTAATTCTTCTTGCATATGCAGATTTGAGGGGTTGATTACATTATAAATTACCATGTGCACCACCACTTACTTCCTTTTGATAATTCACAAATACTGTATGCATTTCAGTGTTAGAAAATTTAACTTTAAACTCACAGAATTTCTGCCTATAGCCAGAATAAGTGTTCTATACTGTAAATGTATAGAATACATTTATAGTTTTACAGTAACTTGGTTAATAATCAAGTCAACATAATAAGTTGACTTATATATTGACATAATAAGTCAAGTCCCAAGATAATATATGGCTTAAGTTCATTCTTCTTTAAATAAATATATTTAAGTCAGTGAAGAAAAAGTTTATTTAGCAACAATTTTCATTTCATGAGGTCTACCTTAAAATGCTTTAATCATTTGTGTACATAATGTCTTCGTTTTCAAGGTTTTGGCCACTCAGTTATTTCCTGTGTATCACAGCTGCAGTCCTGTCAAATCACTGTGTTAAAGTACCTAAGATTTTATCCAAAAGCTGATGTATAAGAGAAAGCACAACCTGAAACACACATGCTATTGCTATCTTTTAAAAGAGCATATCTAATCATGGCTACACTTTCACATGTAAGCATTTATGGCTTCACAGGCAATCTTCAATCCACTCAAGCCACATAAGAAATCCCATTGCAAACCAAAATGATACTTGCTTTTTGCTACAGCTGGTTGACTTCACCTGTCACTCACTAGTATAATCAGCTGCTTCTTCATCTCTAAAGAGTTTCACACTATTGTTTCAGCCAGATGCTAGATCATGAGAACCATAATATGAACGGAAATCCTTATGTCAAATGCATTGTTACGAAGTCTTATGTTTGCAACAGGACCTACATGTGCTCAGAATTTCAAGGCACAATAAAAAGCTTAGTTATAAACAGATACTGCTGATATATAAACAGATACTGCTGATAAAATACCAGAGTTATCTAAAAGCTAGATGCAATAATTCAGCTTAAGAACTATTGCACCATGGCTGAATAGAAAAAGATCTGGAAAAAAGCTTTCATATTGACTTTTTTTCATATCTATTCTATACTTGCATAGACAATAAGAAATTAAAGGATTTTA
Organism: Pseudopodoces humilis; assembly: GCF_049639895.1. Lineage (NCBI taxonomy): Eukaryota > Metazoa > Chordata > Aves > Passeriformes > Paridae > Pseudopodoces > Pseudopodoces humilis. The sequence continues at coordinate 130,361,182 of NC_142200.1, forward strand.
ATAACAGAAATTATCATAATGTTTAATTTCTTTTAGTTTTTCATAGATAAATAATAGAAAACCTATTGTTTTAAATATATTCCATATTACCTGCTTTTGGAGACAATACTCAGGAATCAATAACACCAATTTCCTGACAGTATAAGTTCTAATGAAAAATAGCTTATTGCAATCAAGGCAGTGAATCTACACTTATTCATTTCCATTCCAGGAAAATGCAAATAGGTATTAAAATAGAAACTAATTTGATCCTTTCTCCTGGGTATTTTTCTATAGTAATGAATCAGACTGTAGCATCCCAAGTGCTGTAGAGCATCACACTGCTGCATACACAGTTTAATCCCATGGTGAGAAAATACCCAAACTAAAGCTGAATATAGTCTCAGTTCTGTTCTGATGTATGGAAGCATTACAATAACAATAATTTTGTGACCATTTGCTTTATCATGTTTGTAGTGTGGGTATCTCTCAATATTATTTTTAATGTAAATTGTTCTTTGAGACACCACACATCATAGCTTTTAGGCTGCTCTAGACACCTAGGTGATCTCCAGAGCCTTTAGAGCTCGGCAGTGTGAATTCCCTCACCTGAGACAAGGTTCTGTGAGACATCATGTGAAAGAACAGAAGGATTCTGTGAGGAATCTTGACAAGTCCATGGCCATATAGGAACAAGCCAGTCCAGTAAAGCATTTTTTCCAGCTGTCTGTAACTCGAGGATTACATGAGAAGGATGGCTGGAGGTTTCAGGCCTGCAACATGCCTACCAAGATCCTACATCCTCAGTCACTGTTCTCCCACCTTTTTGTGCTGGCACAAGCAATTGTAAAGCTGTGCTGTGAACAAGGAGTGAATCTTAGTAGAATTAGATACAGCCAGAAAAAATTAGAACTGGTCAGAAAAAAAAAGTTAGTTTTACCCTGAATCAAGTGGCTGATTTTTTTGAACACTAACATTAGAACCCTCAAAAAGATGGACACATGATCTGGAGGAACAATAAGGCTGATCTCCAGGTCACAATTCCCAGGCTGCAATGCTCTAACAAGCTCCCAGAACTACTTATTTATAATGCAGTCATAGGAGAATCAACGCTATCTCACTAATCCAATATCTTATCTACCTATTAGAAAGAAAAAGGTAATCTTGAGTTATAACTCCACCCAAAATGCACTAGGACTCTGTAAGTAGCCAGTGGGAGTTGTTACCAATTAAATCAACTAATAAGTTCTCTTGCTATTTAGGGTCTTTTTTTACATACTGAATTTATGTGTTAAAAGAAAATCCTCACAGTAAGACTCAAAAACTTCATCTTGCTGCCTAAGCCACAACTTAACATGAATGTGGGCATTATATGAAACTTTGTAATTTAACAACTGTTCAATATATATATTCCCCATCCCTGGAAATGTTCAAAGACAGGTTGGGTGGGACCTTGAGAATTCTGATCTAGTGACATCCTCACCCACGGTGAGGGGGTTGGAACTACATGATCTTTAAGGTGCTTTCCAATCAAAACCATTCTATGATTCTATGTACATCTGGCAGATGGTTATTCAGCACCCTCACAAGGAGGGACCATTAGCCTCACTCCTCACTCCTTCACTCAAAGGTTGTGCTCTGCTGCTCTACAGAATGCTTTTCCTCTAACTGGACTGTAGTCCTACAGCAAGCCTGTGCTCTTGCCATCTGACTCTTGCTAGACTGCTGAATTTCAAAGGAACCTGTCTAAATAAACCCAGCCTGTAGGTGCTGGCTAGGAAACTAGGCTTACAGCCCTTCTCTGCCTGCTTCAATGACTCTTCTCCAACTACATTAGACTTCCTTGCAATCCCGGTTCTCTACAGCTTCCAGCCATGAAATCTAGACACAACAGTGAGTAGACACTGATTTTTTTATCTTGCCTATCCATTTCTTTGTTGCACAGATATTCTGGATACTTATTCAAAGCACTCTTCAGTCTTTCTGATTTGCAAGACAAATATGAAATTTCTTTACCCCCTTCTGGTTCAAAACTTGACAGTTTACTCATACCTTTAAAGTCAGCTAAAGCTGAGCAAGTTTTTAAAAGACTACCACAGTTTTCTCCATCAAATTAGTGGGAAAAAATGAAAAAAATGTATTAGTCAGTGTCAGATCTTCTTATTAAATCTGCTGCCCTGTTGATATAAAATGAGCTCGACTGCAAGGGGTTAGCTTAAAAACCTAACAAGAATTGTATGATTTCTAGAATACCAATTTAACACATGCAGCTCTAAAGCATTAAACATGACAGAGACCATACACAAAGGGTGGTAATTGAATTACAATTGAGTTATAAAGCAATAAATGGGAGGTCAAATTTTGCTCTCTCAAACTATGCCAGCATTGTTCACTGCAGTGGCATTAAAGAAGTATTGACTGAAACAGAATGTTTTAAGATATGTCTAAAATAAAGTTTGTACATTTTACTAGAGGTTAATCTCTTCTTTCATTTTAAATGCAGAAGGCATTCTTAGATAATCTAGTTTGACATTCTGATTAATAAAGGCCACTGAATGATCCTCTGGCTGCTGTCTTCCATACTATAAGTCAGAGTCCAGCCCTGAAATAATTTCTAAATATACCCAAGGGACAGAGTCTAAAATTAGTCTAATCATCCACCCAGTAAGACATTCCCCACTATGACTCAGAGTGATAAATTTCATTTTTTTCAAAACTAGAGTTTTGGAGTCTAAAAAACCCCCAAAAACAAAAAATTAAAGGAGACTATAAAGTATGACCAAAGGCTACACATCCTCATGGCAGCAGGCATGCTGGTTGTGAAGGTTACTGGAGACCTTCAGATTAAGTGCCATGTTTCTTAACTACAGAACATCTACCCTCTCATGTTTTCTCCAGAGGAAAAAGGAGGAGATCCCTGAATATCTAGCATTCAACAAAGGGAGTAATTCTGTGGCCAGATAATCAAAGCTGGTCGCTCTTGGATGAAAGTAAGAAACCGTCTGTATTTTTACAGAAAAAAACAAGAAAAAAACTGAGGTCCAAAGTCAGTAGAGGGATTTGGGAATGCTAAAAGCATGAAGAGCATGATGAAGAGAACAAAGAAATCTTCAAATCCTGGCTAGGACATCAAACTTTGAGACCCCCATAATCTAGAGGTTTGCTCACAAGGGCACTAAATAAAAAAGATTTTTACCAGACAAGCAGTTCAAGCTCATATCTGAGTCTTTTTTCCTTTGGTGCATGACCAGCCTAAAAGCAGGCTTAGGAGGGGAATCCTACTCGGAGGCAGGAGACAGGCAGAGCACAGATTTGGGTTAGAGAAGCCCTGATGTTTCCCAAAAGCACAAGGTGGAGCTGGATCTCCTCATGGACACACACACACAGCTGACAGCAATCCAAATTCCAGTTAAGTGTTGTGTGGCCTAGTCTGGCACTAGCAGTGTAAAGTAAACTGAATAGTCTCTTATATCTTCTGACTGCTGCAGGTGCACAATGACAACCAAAAAAAATTGGAAGCCTGTATTTGAAGCATGTATTTCAGGCAGACCAACAAATGGCAGATTTCAGCGTCTTCCACAACAATAAACTCAGAACAGAAACTCAGTGTTAGCATTATTGATGATGCCACCCACCCAAATCATAAAATCCACAAGTAGATTAGACACTTGACAGTTGCTGATGAAATTATCCACCATTGCCAAATGCTAGCACGTGGATCCTGGAACACAGGCAAACAACCTCCCTATTTTGTCAAAACAACTTTCTGTGGTTAGCCAGATCAAAAATACAAGGAATCAAATAAAAATTATGCATTTAATGAAAATATGAAAAAAATACATAAAATTATTTATGGCTCTGAATGCAGCAGAATTCAAAGGAAGGCATCATTCTGATAGTTCTAAAAAAATCCAGTACACTCTTAGGCACCAAGACTTGAACACATGTAAATGGACAAGGGACTCAAGTCAGCCCAAAAGCAACCAATGCATCAGAATACCTTTGGGGAAAGAGTCCTGACTTAATAATAAGTGAAAACAGTAGATTTTAAATTGCAGTATATGACAATGAAGCCTTCTATGATTCAAGTAAGAAGATGATTTAAGAAAAAAATAAAAGCAGAGGAAAAATAAACCTCAGAAAACCCAAAACCCTGCAGGTGCTACCATCTAAACTGATATCACAATATTCCAGCCCAACTGGGGCTGAAAGTGGGAGTTCTGGCCATCTTGCAGATCAGTGAGATTCAGTGAAGCCATCTGAGACTCTTCATGTTCCCTCTGAAGAATTCAGCAAATTCCTTCAATAAACTGAAGGAACAAATGTAGGTAAGGAAATAGCAACTAGGTCATGTCAAACTAAGCAGCAAGGAAGTTCCATGTTTTGGGAAAACTAAAAAAACGTGTATCTTCATTGGCCTCTGCCATATGCAGCAAAAAGCAGAGCTCCCTGTCCCAGATGATGATAGCTTAATCTCAATGAGCAAAGCCAGGCTAAGCAGGAAATGTGTTTTGTAATTCAGAACATAGTTTTCAATTTTCAGTGATAACAGACAGGAAAAAAAGCTAAGGGCAGAGTTTAGAGAATGAATTAGTAACTTTTATGCTGAAATACTATGGCTGAATTCATCATATCAACAACATAAGGGTTTCAAGCATGACTAATGTGATTGTCAATCTAGATTCAGTAAAATTATAGTAATACTAATAGAAAACTCCCTTACCTTTGAAGACAATCCAAAATCACTATTTTCCTCAAAGACTTCCAAAACAACATCATATCTCCAGCAATGAGAATGTAATGCAATCTTTTATGGCTGAACAGAAGGCATTTCCTGGAATATGGCTGTGAGTTGTCTCCAGATAACCTGAGGATCTCTATGTCCTCCAAGTCATAAATCCTGCTGTCTTCTTATCAGGATGGGATAGTTAAGCATACTTATTTCACAGCTGACCATTAAGGTGAAACATGTCTCTTCTAGTCATAAATTATTAAGATACAGCCAGAAATACCAAAGCTAGTGTCAGCATATCAGATAAATTTAGGATGCAGAGCATAAATAAGGTAGGCAGAGCTGTCATATGTCATCAAACATGTGTCTTCACACATGGGCAGAAATTTGCTCCATACTTGGACCTGTACAAGGCCCAAACTCAGCCATATCCCACAGACACATGTTGAGGCAGGGAACATCTTGAAGAATAGGTTGCTCAAAGAAAATAACATAAAATCCTACAAGATCCTGCAGAAGGATCACTGCAAATCCAGGTTATACACATACAATTTCAATACTGTCAAAGTATTCCAGTGTTTCTACTTGCTTGTATTTACCCAATCTAACTATACCTAGAAACACCATCCATTTATCTGTACTTCATCAGCTTGTCTATGAGGATGATAAAAGTCTAGCTGAAGTCAAGATAAAAAAAGATCCCCTACTCTTCCCTCATCCATCACCTCATCATAGAAGACTATCAGGTTGGTTAAGCTTGATTTGCCCTTTACAAATCCATGCTCACTACTTCCAGTCACTCCCCCCCTTTTCATACATTTGGAAATGTTTCCAGCTTCCATCGGCTCCATCAGCTTCCCAGAGGTCAAGTGAGGCTGACTATGTTGTAGGCCCCAAATCCTCCTTGTTGCCTGTCTTGAGTGAGTGACATTTACATTCTGAGTCCCCAGAGGCCTCCCTCAGTCACCATGACATGACATTATTGGTTCTTTCTTTCCCTAGCAGTCCTTGATCCTCAAAGATGGTCCCATGGTCATGCACCCTCAAATATCTGGTGTCAACAGCAGTTGTGCAGCCAGCTGTTAGATTTCAAGATTCCCTGAAGCCCTTGCCCCTCAGTAACAGGATCAAGGAGAGACCAACTGTGCCCCCATGCCCTTGAAAATCACCCCAGAGCCCTGTAGTCATGCTTTATACACTCCAGATCTCTTCTGGCAGAGAGTGGTGCCAGAGCCCTAAGACCAGAACAAGCCTCTGAAGTCTCTCCACGTCCAGGATTTGAGTTCCAAGCAAGCAGCAAATTCTCCAGATAGCAGATCAAGCCAGACAACTTGGGCATCCATCCTGCATAGCAGGGAATTATTCACAGCTATCCATTGCCATTTTCTCCTGATCCCCCACAGTTCCCAGCCCCCCATCTGCAGCCAGGGCACTGAATCTGCTCTGTAGATATAGATCCACAGCCAGCCAGGAATTGTCCTCCATGGTCACAGGCTCCCTTCTGCACATCCTTTAGCTGGGTGTTGGGTGCTGCGGTCAAGTTCTGGCTCTTACATTGGCCACTCCACAGTACCACTGCAGGGACCCTCCAACCCTCCTCTTCAGAAAGCATCTGGAACAAGAGCCCCCAACCCACTCTGAGCAGGGACAGCTGGCAGAGCTCCTTAGAGCTCACAGAACTTTTCCTAGAAGTCAAAGCTTCTTGGATGAAAGAGTCAGTAGAGTGTTTCATAGCATCCCCAGAAGTTCTCCAACAATCCTAGAAGTTCTGAAAGAATATATCACTTTTTTTCTTGGCCTCAGATTTAATTTACCTTAAAAATTCCTCCAGAGAAACTTGTAACAAAGACTAAATACAACGTGTATAACTTTGTACTGCGGGTGAAAAGTTGACTTCCAGTATCTTCTTTACTTTGTATTTTGCAGTCTTTGGACTCACTGAAACATTAATGAAAGGCAAAGCGAAATTCAGGAATATTTTAGAAGTAGACTATTTTAAAAAGATCATTTAAACATAAAAGTGCAAACCATTATGGATGTTTAAGTTCACACACAAAGATGACCTCAAAAACGATGGGACCCATGTGTGAAATCAAATATCAGCCAGGAGTTTGTGATGCTGGGGATCCAGTCTAATGTTGGGAGAAATGCTTTGTCAAAATAAAATCAATTTCAGGGTAAACTATAGTTTCACAGTGAAACAGAAGAATCCATTCTGAACCTAACAGGTTAATTTTTAGCTGAAGTCTTTCCTGAAACTGTTATAAATGCAATTATTATTTTTTGCACCATATGTAAAAGACAGAAGGCTGCAGTTAATAAACAGCATTTCTCATTCTATTTTCCAAGCCTCCCAGGGGAAGACTTTGGCCTCTTCAAAGGGGGTGAAATCCATTCAAGGCAAAAACTGAAAAGAAAGCAGTATTTTTGATTTTATGCTTCCCCATTTTTACCTAACATTTAGCAAAAAATAGAACAATCTATTAAATACAGGCAACTAAATACATGGTCTCTGAATATGTATTTTCTGGTTTGAGTTTTGCTAAAATGTTCATTGAAATTATCCAGCAAATATTAAAATCAATTGCCACAAACACACATATTGTTGAACACACATATTTTCTTCCCAAAATATGGGATTTTTTATTAAAATATTGATATAGAAAAGACAATAATTGCAGGAAAACAGTCATAATTCAGAATCTTTCTACACATTCAAGAATTTTAGTTATGGAAAGATATGACAGTAATGACACAGAACTGTATTTGAAACAACTCTTCTTATGACATGATCTCTTTGAAAGACTTTTGGTGAGGCACCCAATTTTCTTCATCTTATTATTACATTAACAGGACAGATTTAAATGACTGAAAAAAAATCCAGCTCTTTCTGCAGATTCCCCAACAACCTTAGTACCACTGTGTCCTTGCTCTGAGTGCATCTTTAACAGCCAGAATGTATTTTCAACAGAGATTTTTAATTTGGTTTACTACAGGAGACAAACTTACACTGCCATATCTAATATCACTTTTTGTCTCTTAACTACTAATTTGAACTCACAGATCAAGCTTAACAAAAATTGGCACCATAGTAAAGGTGCCAAGACCTCCTATGAAGAGAGACATGGAAGTAGAAAAGATGAGAGTTGCAGTAATGTATTGAAAAATACACAATTCAAACCAGCACACGACAACAGAGCCATTATTATTGTAGCAACGTGGTTATAACTGCTTATTCATATTAGCAGAAACCTAAGAGACTCTGTATGAAGACATTAGACCCAAGTAAACTGGATTATTAAAAATGGCCATATATGGACCCAACAGACTACATCAGTTCACATCAGATGCTTTAAGAAGACCCATAGAGTGTCAAGAAAAATCTCATTAATCCTCTTCTACAGAGACGTTCTTCCAGCCACTCTCTCCACTGCACTATGTGAACAGTTTGAATAAGGCTTGTGTTTGGTGTGAGGGTCCAAAGGTGAACAGGACAGGGCTCAGAAGGGCACCACTCCCCCCTGCTGCACAAGAACAGTGTCTAGGGGACCCAGGGGCCTGGGCTCAGGAACTGCATTTCTTCCACCAGCTCCCATTTGACAAAGTGATGATGCTCAGAGACAGTAACACAACTATAAATTAAAAAAAGTTGGTCACTATACACTGGTGTTATTTTGTGGTTATTTCTTGCTTGAGGTGCAGACAGGCTTAAAAACTAACATTCAATAAAACCCTCATTGAGCTTAGATACTTCACATCTTCAAACCACTACAATTACCATACAGTATCATTCTGTTTGCAGTTTTAATATATTAGATTTGTAATGTAAACATTCCAAACTCCATGTGAATATAGTTTTCTGTGAGGAAATTTTTACTGTTCGAGGGTGGCAGTACTACAATCCAATTATCCCAGGCTCAGGTATTTTATACTCAGGAAAATCTAATACTGAAACAAATAAAAAAAAGTTCATATACAGAAACAATCATAATTCCATCTAGCCTTGAGTAGAAAGCATATGGAAAAACTCTAACAGTGCACTTACTATAATCTGGAATAAAAATGTCATAATAGAAAATATATGAAGAGCGCATAATTTTCCAATATTATGGGTGATTTTCTGGGACTTATTAAGGCTTGTTCTCATATAAATCTTAAATGCTAAATCTCAAATTCCTGAAACATCTTATCTTGAGGATTCAGGTGAGTTGGTCATCCCTTGAACGGGATGTCCTTTTAGGCAGGAGGAACAGACTAGCTTACTTTGGAGGCACTGACACTTTGAGCTAGGTTGATTTGGAGAAGGGAAACACAAAGTAAAAGAGTTGCTCTATCCCTTTATAGCTGACTTTCAGACCCAAGGACTGAGAGCATAATTTTTTCACATGGAAGTAAAATTTGAAAGCAAAGAAGGTGAACTGAGCCCTGACAGTTGATAGCTTTTCTCTTTCATTCACATGGAAGAAAGAGCGCCTAGCATTTCACAGCTTATGAACTGATAAATCCTTTTTTTCAGCTCCAAAAGAATAATTCTGCAATATTTGTGCTATTATCTCATGAAGATAAAACAGTTCTTTCACATGTTCTGTAATATTAAGAAATTTTAACAGATTTTTAACTGTAATATTATAATACCAGGGTTTTTTTTTATGAAATTGTTCAGAATGGCTTAATTGTTGACTGTTTTTTTTAGATTTCTTTCCAATTAACTGAAAGATTTGATAGGTAACTTATAAATGGACATGGGAAAAATGGTATGTACACTCAGTGGTCTGCAGATAGATAGAAGAGACACTTGAATATTTATGTTTGCAACCAGTGAAACTACTGAGAACCAGTCAGGTGAGAAACATAGCACAAAAGATCCAGAAATATCAATGAGGCATGGATGACTATTTTATCTTTATTTATTAATTTAATATAAAAAATATAAGTAAACAAGGATTGGATGAATGAGTAGCAAGAGGAAATATGCCTTAGAGATAAATATGCTCATGGAAACTGATTTGGAAAATCAAATCAAGGTGCAGAGAGCAGACAACGTTAAAACCTTCAAAAGCAAACAAAACAGAAGAATATCTGAACAGAGAGCAAACAACAAATTAAAGAGGAAGCAGCATCCTGGGAAACTGCATCTAGATTAGAGTATGTAATTACAGGATTTGCAGCTTGATAAAGCAATTGGTTGTAGCAGCGGATTAATTTTAAATCATGAGTGAATACCAGGATCTGATAAAGAGCCAGTTACTTTCTTTGCCAACCTTCTGCTCAGAAGTTGTAAGTTACAGTTACACCCACTTGATGATCAGGGCAAAACTAGAAAGGCCCTTGAGATATGTGTTTATCACGTAAGAGCATACCTAAATACATCAAACAATGAAGAAAATATTTCTTCTGGCAAAAAATTTCAGACCAAAAAAATGAACAATTATAACACCTTAAATTTACAATTTTGAAGATAATTTAGCAGCCAAATACCTAATACTATTTTCAGAAAGAATACTGAAAATCCGAAAATATCAGAAGCCAAAAGATATATATATATATATATATATATATATATATAAAAATACTCAGTGAATAATGTGTTCATAAAAGTACAATCATCAATGCATAAAGAAACCTGATTTCACCACTTGTTTCACTTATCACAACTGTGTTCTGTCCTTTTCTTGCACGTTTACACATAAAGATTGGCATCTGTGGACTGATCACACAGTACTTCCTGAAGATCCAGTTTTCCCTCAACAAGACCATCTGTGAGGCTCAGCCCAGTGGGATTTATTGTTCAGAGTGAATCAAGACAGCTGCATACATAATTACTTTTATTACAGAAGAACAGTTATAATTCTATTGATCAAAGCTGAAAATACAGATAGCTCTAAGTAACTTCAATGATACGAACCTTTTCATCTGTTATAAAATCTGTTATAAAAATCTGACAACTTCACCAGCTCACTCAAGTTAAATTCCTAAGCATACTTCACAAGATTTAAGACACTAAATTGTTTTCAAATGCTTATTATTTCTTCACTTCAAATGGCAAGACTCCATACTTTATGTGATCTGGTCAACCTCCTCAGTGATGCTCACCATCTGCGCCTATCTCTTGATTTTTCAAAGCAGCTTCAATTGTTCATAGCTCCAGAAACAAAAAAATATGAACATGAAGAAGAAGAAAGGGAAACTGCTACATTTATATCAAACTATGCAAACAGTGTTTATTTGTTTGTGGAGGATCACCATGAGCCCTCCTGCACCATGAGTGTGCAGTTCTGGGCACTGCAATATAAAAAAGACATGAAGGTATTAGGATTGTCCAAAGGAGAGCTATGAAGATCATGAAAGGCCTTGAGGGGAAGCCTTAAGAGAAGCAGCTGAGGTCACTTGATCTGTAAAGCCTGGAGGAGACTGAAGAGAGACCTCATTGCAGTTACAGCTTCATCACAAGGGGAACAGGAGGGGTAGACACGCATTTCATCACTCTTGTGACCAGTGACAGGGCTTGAGGAAATGGCATGAAGCTGAGTCAGAGGAGGTTGAGGATGGGTATTAGGAAAAGGTTTGGAAAACCAGAGGGTGGTTGAGCACTGGAACAGACAACCCAGAGAAGTGGTCACAGCACCAGCCTGGCAGAGTACAAGTGTTTGGAGAACACTCTCAGGCACATGGTGTGATTCTTGAGGGATCCTGCGCAGGGCCAGGATTTGGACTCAATGATGGTGCACTCCAACTCAGCATATTCTGTGAAACTTCCTTCACACAGCTGACAAAGGAGCTTTCCTGGAGTGGTTGACTGCTAGACCTAATGTTTATGAACAGAGAAGAGCTGGTGGGAGAAGTGGTGGTGGGAGGCTGTCTCGGACATAGCCACCACAAAATGACAGCTTTCAGCTGTCAGTGAAGTAAGGGGGTCAACAAAACCTCTATCTTGGACTTCCAGAGTCCTTGAAAACAAGGGGATCAGGCTCAGACAGCATGGGTTTAGGAAATGCAGGTCCTGCTTCACCAACTGCTCCTTTATAACCAAGTAACCTGCCTAGTGGATGAGGGAAACTGTGGATGTGTCTGCCTGGACTTCAGCAAGGTCTTCAATACTGCTCCCCACACCATTTTCCTGGGGGAGCTGGCAGCCCATGGCTTGGACAGGTGCACTCTTCAATGAGTTACAGAGTGGATGTCCAGGCCCAGACAGTGGTGGTGAGTGGTGCTACATCCAGTTGGTGACTGGCCACTAGTGGGGCTCCCCAAGGATCAGTACTGGGGCCAGTCCTGTTTAATATCATTATCCATGATTTTGTTAAGGGGATTCAGTGTATCATCAGTCACTTTGCAGAAACACCAATTTGGGTGAGAATGTCAATCTATTGGAGGGAAGATCCACTCTCCCTTGCAGAGGGATCTGGACAGGAGGGATCGATGTACCGAGGCCATTTACAGGGGATTCAACAAGGCAAAGTGCCAAGTCCTGCCCTTGGGTCACCACAATCCCATGCAATGCTACAGGCTTTGGGAAGAGCAGCTGGAAAATGGCCCAGCTAAAAAGGACCTGGGGGTGCTGGATGACAGCAGCTGAACCCAAGCCAGTGTGAGCCCAGGTGGTCAAGAAGGCCAATGGCATCCTGGCCTGTACCATCAATTGTGTGGCCAGCAGGACCAGGGCACTGATTGTCTCTCTGTACTTGGTACCAGTCAAGCCACACCTCAAGTGCCAGTTTTGGTCCTCTCACTATAAAAAAACATTTTTTATGTTGTGGACCATCACTGCTTCTCATACATTTGGCTCTTACGTATTTATTGAGTCAAATTAGATCCGATCACTTTTGCTATGTAAAAATTTAAAAAGCTAGTAAGGATGCATTCAACTATGTAGAGCAACACACCTTGGCTAGGCAAAAAAAGTTTATATAAACTGATTATAAAACTTAGTTAAGCATTTTATGAGGGTTTTCTGGTCTGATTTATCTGCAGAAACTAGAAGAGGAAAAGAAAATGGCAAAAAATGGCAATGGTAAACAATATTCTTCTCATTCACTTGTGAAAAAAGGCAAAATTTAGTCTGTGTTTAATCAAAACATATATCTCTCAAGCTTTTTAACTAAAATACTCTTCATTCTAAAAAAAAATATTTAGGGGTAGTCCTATGAAATTTCATTTGACATGGGTAAAGTGCCTTGCTTCATGTTTAGAACAATCTAGGTAATTACGTAATTTTTGCTTGTTTGCATTTCCTCAGCACTGAAGAAATCTCTCCAGTTTTAATCACACTTTAACTATGACATGGGAAAAAAAAATAAGGACTTTATTCCCATTTCTTTTTACTGACTTCAGTTTATACAGATGTACTGTATGAAAAATTGTGCCAGATAGCATGACCCGGTATGCTTAGACAATATGCAAATATATTCAAATATATGTATTATGCAAATAATTCCTATACTTCAGGAAGTCTAGACATATTCCTACAGGATCACTAACTACTGGAAACAATATTTGAGTAAATATGCAAATCTGATTCATTCTTCAAAATATACACTGGAACACACAATGTCTAGAGTTTGGGCCGTATTCTAAAAATTCTCTTATGATCTACATCTGATGTATATGCTATCCAACTAAAAAAGAAACATGGAATGAGGAAAAAAAGAAACACTTTTAGTCTAACAGAAATGCCATTGCTGAGAGATCAACTTTACTTGATGATGATTTTTAATAAAAATAATTCTATTACAAGCTACAGAACATTAAACTTTGCTAATGTCTTCGAATTTGCTTTATTCACTTACCTACGTTATTACCAAAGGAGAAAGCTAGTTCAGAGAAACCTACACACCAATCTGCAGTCAGATCTTCTCTTGACAATAAAAATAAGTAAGATTCAGAACCTCTTTTCCACCGTTTAAAGATGCATAACAATCTTTGTCCCTTTTTAATGAAGAATTCATGTAATGTTGTTAATAGTGAAGTAGAAAACATAAGAAAATAGCTTTTTCAATCAACTGTTCTAATTCTATTTCATATCATTCTATTAGGAGTTTTATGCTCTTTAAAATGTTATAACTTCCTTTCTAAGTGTCTTGAATTGCAAAGGAGAAACTGCTTCAAGACCAGAAATAGAAATCTGAATATAAGAGAAATAAAACTGCCTGGTTTCCTTGAGGTTTGGCAGAAAATGCACAGACAGAAACTGTGTACATATTTACACATTTACTCTGCATACACAATGACCATGATTACAGTCAACCAACCATTAATTTATCAAACTGATCATTGTACAGGAGTTCATTGGCAAAATATCATTAAGTTACAGAAGCAAATTCGCATACATTTTTGCATGCATGCTTGCATGTCTGACCTTTTCAATATCAGGCCTATTTTTACTATGATTTATATATCATGTAGATGATCATTAGGTACTGGGGTAGAATCTTAATGAATGAAGCTTGCTCAAGACTAGTTTAAATACATTTAGCACTCACCTGGCAGGATTTGGCACACACACAGGTGAATGTTTTTGCTGACAGACAAAATGATCAGGGACAAAGGGATTCAAAAGGCTACAAAAGTGTCTATTAACCATACACAGCCAAATAACCTGTAGGCCAGAATATAAAAATAAGATTGAAACATTCCAAAACATATAGATGACTTGCTGTATCTACCTGGGTGGGAAAATTACACTGACATCTGGCAGTGCTGCTCAGGACCAGGTCCAATACAATACTGATTTCAGCTCTGGTTCTCTACAAAGGTGTGCAAACCTTCAAAAATCATTGTTCTAGGGATTATACAACCTTACTCAGGAAGCAGCAGCACAGAAATTGGGCAGGCTCTGTGGAAGTTTGCCACCGCTCTTGTAGAAATATAAATGTGACTTCAGCAGCAGCAGCGGCAAGAGCTTAGGGAGGTCAATCAGTCATTACAGGAGGTCCAAGCATGGAACAACTCAATCATAAGAATGCCTGTGCCAGCAAAATGGCCACTACAGAATACAAACAGCACTGTCGAGGGACAACCAGTTTCTCCACCTTTCCCAAGACCTAGCCATGATGCTGGTACAAATCACTCACATGAGTTTTGGAGGGTCAAGCAGGTAAGGAAAGTAAAAATAAGAGACAGCAAATATGAAGCTAGCAGAATGGACTGAGTTAGGATGGGCAGGCAGCTTAAACCTACAGAGAATTGGGAGGAAGGGGACTGGCTTTGGAAACCACTCTTCAATACCCCAGAAGAAATTTGACAGATCTTTCAAGAAAAATGTATTTCCCTTCCACCTTGGAGGAAGAAAATTAGTAAGTCCAAATAAAGTTACCAGAATATTCTCGAATTCTTATATAGTAGGCCTACACAAAGCAGGATATTGAAATACAACACCATACCAACACCTAAGCAGGACACCACCACCATCTGTGCACAGGCTGTAAAAGAGATGCGTACTTAGTTATACTAAAAGCATGCCACATTCAGCATTAAAAAGCTGAGGGCACACAGCAGAGTTTTTGGTGAGACAGATGCATGATGCTACTGTTATGCTGGTTAAAGACTCTACAAGCTGAAACATTTTGTTCTAGTCAAACCTCTACCACATCTTTCCTCCCACTCTATTCCCATTTACTCCTCCTTCTTAGGACAATCAAAGCAAATTTAAGATTTGTTAGCGCAGCTAACAAATTAGCAATTATATAGATAATTTATACCTAATTCACCCCTAACATTATCATTGGCACCGGTAATTTCATCATGAAACATACTGCCAGAGTTTCATCTCTGAGATAAAGCAAAGTAAAAGTAAGTTAACTTGAGCAGCTATTTTTATTTCAGAGTATGAAAATATGAAGTTTACACTTCGCAATCAGAAGTCAATTATTGCAGATGGAAAAGTAGTCTCTTCTGTGACATCTGAACTGTTAAAACTAAACAGACTTTTTATTCCAGTGCATTAACTCTTTAGTGAAAAGTAGTTTTTCTTTGACCAATGCAGTATAAAAAATTTCAAGTAGTCAAAAAGAAGAACCATAAACTTTCTTTCTTAATTCTACTTAGCTGATGGAACAATAATCTCAGAAAAAAACCTCATTATTAAAACCACAAATGACAAATGTCTAATTTTCTTGAAAAGTCCTCCTATTTTAGGAAGTACTGTTACTCATTTATGCTGTATTGTTGACAGGCAATTAATAAACCCCCTAAATAATATATAATGCCAAAATTCCCAGAACAACAGAATATAGATTCATTTGTGACATTTGAAGTAACTGTATTTTGTACTACACATTAGACAGGGGAAAAGCAGGCTTCCAGAACAGCTACCAATAATCTTGTACAACAACACAACAATATATATCACTAAACCTCAAATATCAACATGGATTATAACACAGGGCTTAAAAACCCATACAGTTTCTGCAGACGTAACACAATATTATCTCTCTACAGACCTCAAGAGACCTTCCAGAATCAGAGGACTGCTACACTGACAGTCCCATGTGCAATAATATTATCAAGTCTCCATGCCTCTAAAATATAGGCCTAAAAATCAAGAGATTTAAAGATAAGAATCAACACTATCCCTTATCTTCCCATGAAAGAGCTTACAATTCTTCTTTTTCCACAAAAGCAAAGGTTATTTATTTTCTAGGGAAGCCTGGCTTCTCAGAAAATAATCTGATTTCATAGCTGGAGCTCCAGGAGAAACACTGAATAATCGCTGGTATGTGATATTGTGAAAGCATGTAACACAGAATGTGGTACACAGCAGATTTTTTTTACCCATCGCCCACCTACCACAAATTCTCGAAGATGTAACCAGATGGGCTCTTTCAAGGAAAAGCACTGCATCTTCTCATAAACAAATACTGCCCTTGCATAATTTCATCATGATATATGACTCAGTTATTCACACCTCTACTGGGAGGACTCCTGTGGCAGCATTAGGCCATTAGGAAATACTCCTGTATGCACTTAGCATGCAGCACTAGCAGGTATAACAGATACTAGTTTAGAGTGGTCTGTCCCCTCCAGGGCAGAAAGGTCAATGCCCCATTTGTAGTGATAGCCCCTTCCCTCATGGCACTAGTGCTGCAAGCTCAATATGGACATTACTTGAAGGGAAAGACAGCGAGCAAAAGTGGTTCTGTCTCGCCTTTTCCAGGATCTATGCATTTCCACAATTCATGGCCAGGAGAAATATAGCTCAGTTTTCCATCTGTATTGTGGCCTGGATGCTGCAGGTGGAGGAACGGGGGTCAGGAAGGGGACGGAGAGGACAGAGGGAAGGAAAAAGAGAAGAATGGAGGAAGACAGTCCTGTTGGGAAAGAAATCTCAGGAAAATGCACCCAATCATTTCTTCTCTTAGATTGTCTCAAATTGGGGGTGGAGTAAAAATTATTGCACAGATCTGCTGCCTGCTGTTTTCTGCACCTTGGTTTTGCAAGTGGACACTTGCAATATGGTATTTACAGGTAAAAGTGTCTTGGTTTGAAAAGACAGGTGTCTGCTAAGGCAAAAGCCTCCCTTAACATGGAAAATGCAAACCCCTCCATTCTGAATTATTATAATTTTGAAATCAGGGGGCTCTCAGGCAAAGATGTGGGAATAGGAATAACAGTTCTTTACTAGGAAAATTAAAATCAAAATGCAGTAGTACAAAAAAAACCCACTGTCAGAGTCAGAATACAACCTGACACCCTGTTGGTCAGGGTGTTGGCAGCAGTCTGATTAAGTGATGGCTGCAGTCCTCCTGGAGTGACAGATGTGGTTCTGTTGAAGCAGTGATCCTGTAGAAGGGTGTAGTTTTCCTCTGAAGGTCCAGTGGGGATGTAGAACAGTCTGGTCTTCCTCTGGGAATCCAGTGGAGAAAGGCTGCCTGTGGTGTTCCAAGTCTCAGATTATGTCCAGATAGGAATGTCTGGCTCCTTCCCCTGGGTGGTGCATCTCACCATGGGATGATGTCATTTTATCAGTCATGCCTCAATGGCCTATTAACAGAAGAGATCCCTCTGGAGGGAGGATGGGTCATGGAAGAGATAATACGTGCCACACCTGTTTTTAATAGATGGTAATAGAAAATATACTTTTGGTTACATCTTGCATTGCAACTCAAGACAAAAAGATAGGGCTTTTACATAAATTACTTTAGACACAAATATTGTAAGATAGTGAACCAAATTTGTAGCAATTACTACTTAAAGTACAGGTTATTTTCAAATCACATATTTGACTGGTCTTTGAATAAAAGGATTCTAAATAAATGTTAGTGTTCAAATTTCATCACTAACTTCCAAACATATTTAGAAAATCAGGATTAATTTTCTCTACCTATATGGATCAAGTGTGTGCTTTCCACAAGCTAACTCATCCAGGTATATTTTTGAATCGCTAAGCTAAGGGGATCTGTACAGTTCCCAATCCAAGGAATAATGCAGCAAGTTTAACAAGTGACCAGCTCAGCTAGCAAAATGCAACAAGTCTCAGTTAGATGAATTAGATGTCATTTAGTCAGTGACCTTATTTATCTTTTACAGAGCTTGTTAATAATTAATCAAGTGTGCATCCTCTAGCTAAACTGGTAAGAATGCATATGCATTTCCATTATATTTTCTCATTTCAGCATATTACGACTTCAGCACAAGATCTGGCCTTTAGAAGAAACCTGGTGTTCAAGGACTCAAAAGATGTATATAATACAGTTTTTAAATGGAGAAACCAATAACCTTTTAAAATAAATTTAAAGCATATTTAACCAATTTTACACATTTGTGTGTGCAGATCCCAAAACATAAGCACAGTAAAATGACAACACTAAAGCCTTTTCCTAAAATTGCAACACAATAAATAAAACTCTTCTGCTTACCCAAATTTACAGAAAAAAAAATACAGAATTTACAATTTACAGAAAAAATTACAGAAAATGGTTAGGATATCTATAATGTTAATGTGCAATCACAGCTGCAAACAGCTGTCTACATTTTAATACTAACCTCAGCAGTGTAGTATAAAACGCAGAAAAAAACCCACTCAGGATGTTATTGATATTGTCCTTGCTCACAGCACTGGAAACAGTCCCTGTAGAAGTCTCAGTGTACCTGTATGTCTGGCCAAGTACATTGAGACACATGCTGGGGGAGAAATGGGAAGTGTCTGTATGACACTTGTATTAACAAGTGAGCAGCTCTAGTTGAGATATTTTCAGGCTTTATCACTGACCATGAGAACTGGGGACCACATGAAGTAATGTATTCAAGTTTAGTTTTGCTGTCATTTCCATGAAATGCACGATCAGGAAACAATGCTCCTATCCACAAACACTAGGACTCAAAATCAGATTATTTCATTGAATGATGTATGAGTCTCTGCCTATATATTCAATTTTTACGTGCCTGTGTCTCTTTAGACTTTAACAGCAACTTTTTAGTTGCAGATGTGAAGTAAATCAGGTTGCCTGGAACCTGTTTACTTCTATCATAGCCTGCAATTTATTTTAAACATCAGGTTTTTTAAAGATTTTGAACAAATTCTATAAATAACACCTAAGTGCAGACCCTTCACTGCAGAAGGTCAATCAAGAACCAGTTTCCTTGTAGTCCAGCCTCACAGAACTGGGACAGGTAAGGAGACAGATTAAAGAAACATTAAAGTAATTTTTGAAAAAGAAGACTGAAAAGACTGGGGTGGAATCCATCAAACCAAGAAAGATTTCTGAAATCCAGACACATATATTACCCTTTCACACCAAGGGATCCACTGTAGTCATTGAAGGCCTAGTAAATACAGTCATGTTACTGAAGATGAAATGCATTTCATGTAGGAGTTAAACAAGTGGATTTCAGCCCCTGTTCTTCCATTCCAGCAACCAAAAAGGCAAGCCAAGATGATGAGCTCAGTTGGTAGATATCTACATCAATGTTACCTTGCAATAAACCCTGTAGGGCTTTTTGAATTCTTTTTCTTTCCTTTCACACTTTACTTTTCCTTTCACACTTTACGATTTTTCTGAACTGTTTATTTCTACAAATCTATTTCAGAAATACTTGATGAATGTTACAAGTAAAAACTTTATATTATATACAGTTAATCTAAGTTGTTAGTGACTAATTCTTCTGTGTTTTTACATAATTTTTTTTTAAAAAAAACAACAAAAAAACAACAACACAGTCTTTTTCATATAACTGTCCTTTCAATTCCACTTTTTGCTTTAGGCCACATTCTGCATTTTCTGTATTCCATGAAATATGGACAATGTAGTTGAGCTCAGTTTTCGAAAAGTAATCACATGTCCAACTTTGCCAAAAAAAAACCCCTGAAACTTTATCAGTAAATCAGTGCAATTATTAAGTCTATGGACACAACACACAACCGACTCTTTTAATAATTTTAAGAATTACAAAGTGATACACTGTAGGAGAAATCAAATTTTAGAAAATAATCTTTTATTACATTCAATCTTATAAAATTTTAAACTTTAATTCAGTTAGGAAAAGGTAGCTGTCTGGAAATCCTGGCTTCCCTCTGTGTATTTTTGTTCTCCAGGTGTCTGAAGATTGATGTTTCCAGTCTTTTTTTGATGGACTAAAGGAAAGGAGTAACATATATGATGATTAGTTCATGTCCATACCACAGATTTCAGCTGTCATCTGTATCAATAAATATTTCAGTGATTTTTAATTCCATTTGATTTTACTGGTACTGAGAGAAGAAGAATATCTGTTTCATTTTCATATGACTTTAAAAATTCTCTCTGAAACAGCCTCTCTGCTTTCTGTCATTTGTCAGCTGCAGGCCAAATCATGAGACTCAAATCACGAGGTGCTTGGCTGTTTATTCAGATTTGTATGGCACCTCTGCTTTAAATCTCTGAATTTATCCTTTACTCCTCATAAGTGCTGATGCTGACCTGAAGTTTTTTGGGAAAGGCCTGGGATACTTCACATAGATCTTAAATAGGTCCCAAAGTATGCTTCCCCTACTTTGATCTTCACTAGTAATCAACACAGATTGATTGACTTAAATGTGAGATAACAGCAACCTGGAAAAATATGAAGGGATTATTGAAGTAACTGGAAATGAGAAGCTGGTACGAAGCACTATGGAAAAGGACCTGGGGTCCTGGTCAATGACAAGTTGAACATGAGTCAGCCCTGGCAGCCAAGAGGGAGCGGCATCAGGCACAGCATCACCAACCAGGCAAGGGAGGGGACTGTCACACTCTGCCCTGCACTGGGGCGGCCTCACTTGAATATTGAGTGCAGTTTGGGTGCCACCAATATAAGGAAGACACTACGCTATTAGAGAGCATCCAGAGGAAGGCCACAAAGGTGGTGAAGGGCCTTGAAGGGAAGCTGAGTGAGGAGTGGCTGGGTCACTTCAACCTGGAGAAGCCTGAGAGGAGACCTCACTGCAGTCCAACATCCTCACGAGGGAAAATGAAGGGGCAGCTACTGATCTCTTCACTCTTGTGACCAGTGACAAGACTCGAGGCAACACCTGGAATTTGTGTTAGGGGAGGTTTAGGTTGGATTTCAGAAAAAGATTTTTCACCTGGAAGGTGGTTAGGTACTGGAACAGGCAAGCCAGAGAAGTGGTCACAGCACCAAGCCTGGCAGAGTTCAAGAAGTGTTTGGACAATGCTGTCAGGCCCATGGTGTGACTCTTGATGGGTCCTGTGCAGGGACCAATGATTCAATGATCCTGATGGTGTATTCCAACTCAGCATACTCTGATTCTATTCTATGATTTTACAGCACTAGTTATCAGATATTTATATCCAACTAGCATTATTTTTCAAATACCTAGTTTCTTCTTCTGATCCCTCATTTTCCTAGTTAGAGACCAATTAAGCTATAGATCTGCCATCAGGTGCAATGTTTCTCACCTTGCTCTATCTGATTATACAGAAGAAACAATTGCTGCATTCCTGCATGCTGGACACTCGCTACCGGCAAAAATGAGACTACAAACCATAGCCTAGGGGCTAGGTTGATTACATATGCCCTTTACTAACTTTTTATAAGCATAGAGATTCAGGTAATACACTTGTTTTTTTTCCCCAGGCTAATCTTCCATGTATAAGGCTTCTGACATAGCTTATTTATTGTTCCATTAAGCTCAGGTCCATTTACAGACTGCACTCAAGAGAGCTCCTTTCTCCTCTGCCTCACTAGGACAGGGTCCATAGGCAAGGAACCTCCAGCATCCTCCTTCCACTGCTGCCAGCAGTAGTTTACTCCCTGCAGAGGGAGCTTCCTGGACTCCAAACAAAATGCTCAGGTTGCCACTGACCAGTCTTTCCTCTACAGCCTGCCTGCCCTAAGGTTCATGCTTTCAGCCTGCCACTTACCTCAATACACAGCACTGCTCTGACAAAATTTGAAGCTCTCTAGTTTCCTTCATTTTCCTCTCCTGGTTTTTCAGGCAGACAGCAGCTCTGTGCCAGCTAGGGGACCCCAGCATGCGCTGGACCACCTGCATGAGCACAGAATAGACTCCCTTGTCCAGCTCCAGAATGGGGAACGGGAGCCACTTGTGCTCTCTTAGCAGCTCCCAGACCATCTTCTCCCACTTTCAAAGAGTCACACAGAAAGCAAGTTAAAAACCCCAGCAGATAGTTCCATGACACTTATCTGGCCACTTCCCTTCAATTCATTAGCAGCTAGCAACATATTTCCACGCATCTATGTTTAAATGCAGGTGGCAACCTGAAATGAGCTCTTTCAAAATAAACTTTTGAGAAAGACACCATCAAATTTTCCATTAAAATGTATATATATTTTCTCTATTATACTCCTTTCCTCCATCAGTTTTATAATTTGATCGTGGTTTGTTTTTTCTGGTTTCTTTCTTAAAAAACCTATGCCAGTACTGTCTCAGCTATTCTCTAATTACCTATATAAATGACAGCACCCTTAAAGATATTTAAGGTGTTTTGATAATTTATTAAGTACTGAATTAACCATCCACTGAAAACAGCACAGAAGGTTGTACCTAGTAATCATGTACCTCACAGTTAAAAAAGCTGACAATTAATTAGCATGAGCTGATTCAAATTATTTTCCATCCCTCTGAAAGCCTTAGTAAGTGTAATAAACATTTTTGCTTGCACAACAGTCCCTGAAACTGTTAAAATCAATAAGCCTCTCCAACCCTCAGAATGCTGTGTAAAGTTTTACAACCAATATTAGTGATGCCTTGTTACAGTGGCAATATACTAAAACTGCTTTTTATAAAAACAACAAACCAAGAGAAAAAACTCTTCAGGAACCCAAAAAGCTGTTCATGATTAAATTTGGATAGGTCTAAATTTCATAAATAGATATAAAACAGTGAAACATTACAAGTGTGCTGGCAGTTTTATTTTTAAAAAATCTTTTGCATTGTATTATTGGAAAATAATAATAAAAAATACATAGTATGAATTACATTCAACAGTCCTCACCATGAAGCTGCAAAGGTGTTTCTATGCAAAGGAGAGGAAAAATACAGTGTTTGTAACAGAATTTTCACTTCTCATCCTTTGTTGTCCCTCAAAAGAACCACAGAAACTGGAAAGCAGAAAAATGTTTGGTTGTTCTTTCCATGTCACACTTCCTTTTTAGAGGTGTAATATAAAAGCTGTCTACTGCAGATCTTAACTGGAAAAACTGACCAGAGCTTTGTTCATTGCTAGTTATCAATATATCCTTCCACAGGACTTTGCTTGCGGAAGGCAAAACCTCATTTCACAGTTAGAAAAGAACAGAAGGTTTTCTCCATGGTTTAGTAAATCCTTGGGTTTTAATCAAATACAAAATTGTGAGTTAACTCCTTGACATGGCTTCTATAAAAGCTTATGAAGCAAATATGCAAACCCAAGGCCTGACTTGCATTACCATGAGTTAGAAATTTCTTCATTTCTAAGTATAATATCAATATTTGCAGATCTGCAATTAGGAGTCTCAGAGTTTCAACTCCTTTCTTCAATTTGTGCTTTTAATTCCATTGATAATTTATTATCAGCTGAAAACCAAACACAACTTACTAGTAGTGTATAAACAACATTCTGCCTTAATAGTGCCAAATTTAAACAAGATGATAATTATGAAATCCTGTTTTTCTCTAAACATCCTATTCTAGGACAGAATTAACTCTTTAGACCAGGAAGGCCAGATTAACAATTTTGAAGAAAATATCTGCAGCAGACTTGATTAGCATCAAAATAAAAAATACCACATTACTGAAAGAGGAACACATTCAGATCCAAAGCAAGCAACAAGGCACCCACGGCAGAGAGCTTAAAGGAGGACAGAACGCAAAACCTAGAAAAAGCCAAAGAAAATAAACACAGAAAACAATTGAAAATTACATATCTTAAATCCAGGAAGATGCACATACACACAGCTAGAAGAAAACATTAGGAGCTTTAGATGAGAACAAGAAATAAAGGAAAAAGCAAAGGCAAATTGGATTCTACAGGAGGAAGTAGTGAATCAGAAGATATGGTAGTGTTACTGCATATAGTAATAACATAGTATGTCAAGTACACTCTGTTTCTTTGATTACCTAATCACAGCAAGATTATTACAATGTTTGAAATAATGCTGCACAAACCAGGCAGAACAATATTAGGACTCAAGGTTAAGACTTAGAAATTACAGATAGGTTCTCCTTTTACTCTAGAGATAGCAGTAAACTAGATGAAGTAATGAAGTATATGCTAGAAGAAAAACTACAAAACAAAGAAAAAACAACAACTGGGGAAAAAAACCCCAAGCACCAAGCAGAAAAATCCAGATTTTTTAAACAAAGGCAGGAAGTAAAATGCATAAATTTAATTTTTTAAACCTGTATTTTTCTAAAGTACGTGTTTTACAATCACGTAAATTGATTGTAAATTGAATTGGTGAGCTCTCCCCATTCTTTTCTTCAGAGCTTTAATAAAAGTTACCTAACTACATCTAATCTTAAGAATATTTGAAAATGTATATCTATACTTGATTCAGTACCATATAAAGAATTCTTGCACTATTCTGATCATCTGGGCAAGATTTAAGAAACAAGAAGTGGCACCATGTAATTTTGAAGATGAGAACAAAACCCTGACATCCTTTTCACAGGCTGAATGGGCTGGACAGGGACTGAACAGAAGGAAGAGAGACAGAGGAACAATTTACTGTGATAACCACCTGGTCTAAGAGCAAGAGTAGCTGGAGGGAAAAGTTGCTGAGTACATAAACAGTTAGAGGATGGCTGTGAGTGTGTGAGAGTGAGCAGATTGCTGGAGTGTGAGCCCTGAGTGCTGGCAGGGAGGCAGCAGCCCTCCCGACTGCTGAAGCTTAGAGTGGTGGAGATATCCCTGGGGTAAATGCAGCTCTTGTTTTCTAAGTTGGAATGGCCATCCTCAATTTAAATCTGGTACTGTGGAAGTTTCCAGTGTTTGTAGAAGTCACAGTACTAATATGTTTTTATTTATAATAAAAACATCCTGTAATTAAGCAGCAGTTTGGATTGTGTGCATGTATCATTAATACAAGTGGGAATTTCTCCAGAATATTTGGTATATCCCAAGCCCCTCACTTCATGCTGCCATTGTTTTCCCTCTGTACTTTCAATCCTCTACATTCAAGTTCTTATATCTGCTTCTGTTTTTGTTCATATTTTCTGGAGATAAGAATTACCTGAAAAGCAAGGCAACTTGTCGCCATTGCATGAAAACACACAAATACCAGAATCTGGATATAAACTTACTAGTTTCCTCAAACCTAGTGGAAATAAACAGAAATTATCCCTCCTCATACTTCTCCACAGAATCACAGTATCATTTAGCCTGGAAAAAGCCCCTTAAAATTACTGAGTCCAACCATTAACCTAACAGTCATAACTGAACATTTCAGCTCTTCCTATCAAAAAGTAGCTCATGCTGACATTTACACATTACTAGTTTACATGTACTAGATTTCCACACATAAAAAGGAAAAAAAGAAAGAAAAAGGAAAAAGAAGAAAGGAAGATGACTGTTCTTATCGCTTTTCCCAGTGCTTGTAAGTGCAAAACTGATATGCTTACAAAAATATGTCTGGCAAAAAAAAAATAAATTAAACGACCCATGAACTAAAAATTTTATCAAGAAATACTGTGATAGAAAATTATGAAAACATAGTTTCAAAAGGAGTGTCAAAACAGGTTTCATTTAGGAAGCATTAGCTCAGTGGAGAAAAACCATTATCAGTAGACTATATCACAAAAGTACTCAGGCCACTCAAAAGCCTAACTATACCAGAAAATTATGTGAATTATAGACAAAAGTCCCATTAGTCCATCTTGAAGCACCTGGGTATTACAGCAATACTTGTGGGTACTTTAGAAAGAAAGTAGGAGAAAGAGACATTGCATGTCAAAACAGAATTTTACCTGATGTTTCCTGCTATAATTTTAAATGTCTTAAAGGATGGAGCTTTTAATATTTTTTTTTTTAACGAAAGCTCTTCCACAGTTGTATAGATCTCCATGTCAGGTAGTTGTCTTGTTATTGATCTAAACTGTCTCTTCACTAAATTATATCCCATTGCATCAAGTCACATTCCTTTTGGCACATTTTACATGCAGTAAGTACAATCTTATCCTAATAAATGCAAATCATTTAACCACATTTTTCTGCTCTCAATACTCACATAATTCCTGTTTCTTTAGGTGCCTTTATTCACTATTTAGACAAATTATATAGAATCAAAATCAGAGAATCATCAATGTTGTAAAGACCTTCAAGATCATTGAGTCCAACTGTCAACCCAGCACCACCATAATGACCCCTAAACCAAATCCCCAAGTGTCACTCCTGAATGCCTCTTGAACACTTCCAGAAATGGTGACTCTACCACCTCTCTGGAGAACTCATTGAGATGTCTAATCACTCTTTCACTGGAAATATTTTCTAATATCTAATCTGAACCTTCCACACACTTCAAACAAACTTCCTCTCATTCTTTCACTTTGAAGCATGGCAGAAGAGACCAAGCCCCACCTCACTACTTAACAACTTAAATGGTTTCTAAGTAGTTGTAAAGACTGATAAAACCTTCCCTAAGGCTCATCCAGACTAAACTACCCCAATTAATTAATCTGTTCCTCATGGAACATATTTCCTAGACCTTTCACCAACTTAATTGCCCTTCTCTGGATATGTTCCAGCCCCTCAAGGACCTGTTTGGAGTGGCCTAAAACCAAACCCAGTACTCAAAATGTGGCCTCATCAGTACCAAGTACAAAAGGACAATAACTTTCTTAGTCCTGCTGGCCACACTATTCCTGATACAGGCCAAGATGCCATTGGCCTTGCTGGCCACCTGGGAACACTCTTGGTTCATGTTCAGTTTGCCAGCCAACACCTCCAATCCAGTTCTGCTGAGCAGCTCTCAAGCTTCTCCCCTGGGCAGTGCTACAGGGATGTTCTGATCCAGGGGCAGGACATGGCACTTCACCTTATTGAACCTCATACAGCTGTCTTCAGCATATGATTTGCTAATAATGTGGAGTAGGTAAATAAATATAAGTAAATGAGAAAGTAATTGAGTCTCTACTGTGTGTTTGCTTGGTGTTCAGGGAAAAAAAAAAAAAAAATCCTGTATGTATATATATAATGACATTTTTATCTCCTTCTCCTTGTTTTTCTTATATTAAGTTACATACAGCCTAAGCTCGGGATCCTGACACATTTGCAGGATTATCTTGACCCCAAAAGTAATTATGAAGCATACAGCAGAAAACACAAGGCTGTCACACCCCAGAGCAGATATGGGTGTTCTAGGGACAGTCACTAAGTTAGACACCAAATCTGAGAATCATCACGACAGCATGTGGCTGCTCAGAAGTGTAAGAATTACTGAAGGGAGACACAGCCTCACTGGCAGAGGCAGCCATTCCCTCCATCCCAAATGACAAACCTCTCTGTGGATTACCAGTGGAGCCTAAATAAGAGCAGGATCCTAACCAAGGGCTAGAAACACCCTCTATGTGACTGACTCTCCCCAAGGATACAAATGAAAAAACCTTAGTCCTTACTCCTCCAATGAAGCAGGTATAACTCTCCACTTGTACAGAATTACTTTCATCCATTTAAAATTGGATTTTTGCGCTTTCTGCCTAGTCAACCGGATAAAAATGAAAAAAATAAAGATTACACTTCAGAAGAACAAGCCCCAAGCAATATTCCAAGCATGAAATGGCAGAAATTCTCTGTAGCTTAGAGGGATAAAGTTTTTCTGACAGTTGGGAATCAGGGGACACTACTCCTGCAGTTTGTTTCACTTAACTTGGCCAGACACTTTGAAATCTTTATCTCTTCATCACACTCATACTACATGAGCTGTGATTTCCCCCTCTAAATCAGCCCTTCAAAAGGGCCATCAATTGACAGATTTTTCTTGAGATATGATACAACAAATAATGTCATATACTGCACATGCTACATGGCACCTTCTGGGCCTTGAAATTGTTAGGGGCTGTAGCTACAAGTTCTATGCAAATACATGTAATAAATTAAAAGAATGGGGAAAAAAAGAGAGTAAGTTATGACTCCTTTTATGTCAAAATTGGAATATACACCAACAACTGAACAATTTTTATGCAACCATACACTTAAACATCATCTGTAACAAAAAGCATCCGAAAGGGAATTTCACTGACACCAATGCTGGAGTGTAGATACAAACCTTTTTGCATTGTTTCACTGTCTGCCTAACCACAAAAAAAGATTCTGGTTTAATTTTTCTATTTTTTGGTTGAAAACGGAAATAACTTTGGGTCTGTATTTGGTTTAAAAATATTTCGTGCAACAATCCCAGTTTTCCTATGAGTGTTTTTTACCAAGATTCTTACATATATATAAGCCTCCCACTAAACCTAGTATGAATTGTATGTTTGCTAAATGCCAACAAAAAGGTCTTGGCTCACTGCAATTTACCATACTGGATTATTAGGCACAGAAGAAGTCAAGTTTACTGTTTGTTCATTAATTGAGTATGCAAGAAATAAAAATAACAATAAATAAAATAATTATCTAATCAAAATAAAGAATAAAAAGGTCTATGAAATGGAAAAATATTTATTTAACTTCAAATAATATCTTCATCAGCCAACTGCTACTGCAGTTGCAGTGGCATATGAAGCTTTTCATAAAGCTAATCAAGATGATTTTAAATCTCTTTTAACTTCTCAGATTTTTCTTTGGAAAACAACTCATTCTCTACAAAGGGTTTCTGAGGCTCCTAGTGAAGACCATGACACAAACATGGCATGAGGTTGCATGAACATACTGGGTTTGCAGAATGAATGAACCTTATAAAATGCCTCTTTCTTTTCTTGGTTTTGAAGAACAACTAAAAACATTAACTTCTAAGTTTTACCCAACAGACTTTATTATACACTGCTGCACAAATCCCTGCCTTGGAAATAGGACTGGAAAGGTTAAGGTGTGTGTGTGTGAGAACAAGAATGAGTCCCTGAGCTTCAGGAAGTTAAGAATGGTATTATGAAAAGATTAGATGGGTGGATAAAAATATATAGTAAAAGAATCAGTTTTCTGGCTGCCTAATTTGGTTAGTGCTGCTCCTATGAGGAAGAAGTGGTTTTGTCATTATAGCACACATGGAAGAAAGAAAAATATGTTGTCTACACAAAAAAGACCATGAGAGGAGGACAGAAATCTGAAAAACAATCTCATGAGAGTCAGAAAAACCCACTGACTATCCACCATTATCAGCAAAGCTGACAACACAAAACTCATGTTAAAGCCTCTGATTGGGAACCCTGGGAAATTTTAATTGAAATTCTTGTGATTTTTCTCAAACAAAGAAAGAAGTACAGCAAAATAATGAAGATCAAGGTTTAGTGCTGTGGAAAATTATAGTAATAAATCAGAAAACATTAGAATGAGTACTGATTGAATGGGTATCTGCTCCATGGATGTGAATCCATAGAGAAGGTTGAATCAAGATGAAATGCATGATAGCAGGGTTAATGAGATGAGTTTTAAATTAAGGAGTACAGGGGAAAATTAGAAAGAGATCTGCCTTATTTGCATTAGCTTGGTTTTTCAGTGTGGAGGGAAAACAGAAAACATATGAAGCTCTAAAAGCAGATGAAGGTCTGTGCATGGCTGTAGTTTACAGAAAGAGGAAAATGAGCAAGAATATGACAGTGGAAGAATGATTACCAGGGAAAATTTGAAAGTGCAATAAGGAGAAGGAAACTATTAATGTTGATGAGAACAGTAAATATGCAATCAACATAGATAATGAAAGGAATGAGCTGGCCTAGCCTGCACAGTCGAAAAGAAGGTAGATTTGCTAGTTCCTAAAGGAAGTAACTGAACTGCTGAAAAGGAAAAGCAACAAAATGGAGGTGTTCAAATCACTGATGCAGACCTCAAGGGAGCTAGTGCAAGCATAATAAAAATATTAGGGTGATCTTGAAGAATAAAAAGCATTGTGGAAAGGTGCCACTGATGAAAGACACATTTTCCTGTGAAAGATAGAAATATTATGCTGGAAGATAGCATTGTAGTTTATTGACGTGACAGTACATTAGAAAGTATAACATCCAGTTGGCAGCCAGTCACTAGTGATGTCCCCTCAGGATCAGTGTTGGGCTTAGTCCTGTTTAATACCTTTATTGATGATATGGATGGGGGGATTGAGTCTGCAACTAGCAAATTTGCAGATGACACCAAGTGGCATGGGAGTTTTGATCTGCAGGAGGGAAGGAGGGCTCTGCAGAGGGACCTGGACAGGCTGGAAAGATGGGCTGAATCCAACAATAAGAGATTCAACAAGACCAAGTGCAAGGTGCTGCACTTGGCCACAACAACCCCCTGCAGCACTGTGGTCTGGGAACAGAGTGGCTGGACTGTGCCCAGGCAGAAAGTGACCTGGGGGTGCTGACTGACAGCTGGCTGGACATGAGCCACCCTGTGCCCACACGGCCAGGAGGGCCAACTATTCCTGGCCTTTACCAGGAATAGTGTGGCCAGCAGGAGCAGGGAGGTCATTCTTGTACCTGTACTTGGCACTGGTGAGGCCACACCTGGAGTGCTGTGCCCAGTTCCAGGGTTCTCAGTTTAGGAGGGATGTTGAGCTGCTGGAGCACATCCAGAGAAAGGCAACAAGTGAAGGGTCTGGAACATAAGTCCTGTGAGGAGCAGCTGAGGGAGCTGGGGATGTTTAGGCTGAAGAAGAAGAGGCTGAGGGGAGAGCTTTCCACTCACTGCAACAGCCTTTAAGAAGGTGGTACCCTAGTGAGGGTAGGTCTCTTCTCTCGGGCAACTTGAAATCGGACAAGAGGACACAGCCTAAAGCTGGCCAGGGGAGGTTTAGGTTGGACAATAGGAGGAATTTCTTCACAGAAAGGGTGACTGGAATGGACTGCTCAGGGAGGTGGTGGAGACACCATTCCTGGGAGTGTTTAGGAACAGACTGGATGTGGCACTGAGTGCCATGGTCTAGTTGACAAGGTCATAGGCTGATCACTGATCTCAAAGGTCTTTTCCAACCTAGCTGATTCTGTGATTCTATGAATAAAGAATGATTCCAAATCTTAATAAATACAACAGTTTCAATTAGTTTAGGTTCAATTAGTTTTCAGTATCAGCGATGTTAATGAGCACAATATCCACAGATGAGGGCTAATTGTGCAGCAGGTATAGAAAGGTTTTATCCAACCTAAACTGAAAAGATATCTAAAGCAGCTTAATGCTATCATATACTTCCAACTTACTGTCAGCCTTTCTTACCATGTCACTGTGAACTTCAGAATGTAATGGAACAAAGTAAGCCAGGAACAACATCTAAAAAACAGGGAGGAGGAAGCAAGAAAAGCATCATCCAGAATTTGAACGACAACTTACAATTTTTTTAATGTAGACAAGAGGTAAAAAGAGTTAAAATATAAGAAGGTGCTACTTCAGCAGCTTTGAAGAGAAAACTACTTTTATGTCTGTGCTGAAATTTGAACTAAAGTACAAATGGCTTTAGCAGTTTAATTAATAAGGTAGAAGAGGAAAATCCTTTAGTTTTACGCTTTCTATATATTTTAAAAACCTTGCTTTAATGCAAGTTTTGAGTGCATGATATGGTGTTATCAGCCAGGTAATAAACTACCATGATGACACCCTGCTAGCTGCTTCTGAGGAATGACAAACAACATATGACTACTGCAGTTCTGCTGACTCAAGTTAGCAAGAGATCAGATTTTATGCTGGTACTTCTGAAAAGAATAGTACCTGCATATCATGAACTTAGTGGATAACAGCAGATACAAAAAAAAAAAAACAAAGAAACAGAACCCAAATATATTATCTAATCATTCAAAGGAAAAGATTCTGGCAGAGACTTCTTTCAGCATAAATAGATAGTATAAGATACCTGTTATAAACAACATGTATAATGGAGTCAGTATCCCAATATAAAATTAACTGATGATTTAATTATATGAGAAATTCAGTCCCCCTAGTTTTGGCAAAATCTGTAGCACAATTGGTACAATACACACAATATGACCATGTTTCTTGATGAAAGAAGTTGAAAATGCACCCAGCTGGTAAACAGCATTAGATGTGATGCTTAAATGTTTAACAGAATTATAAAATAGCTACACATATCTGAAATATTTACAGGTTTGGGGGGCATTTTTGTCATTATTTAGTACTAACTTCCAAACATGTGAAAGATGCTTTTCTTTCTGTATGTTTAAAAATTGACAAAAAAATATACTGACAGCAAATTCTGTGAAATTTAAAGAAATACATTTAAATAAATGTTTGATAATATAAAAAATACAAAAAAATCAAGTATAAATTTTAAATATAATTCAAAATTTGTATGAGTAACAGGATATGTCATACCCATTGATCCTTAATAAACCAATTGAGGAGAAAATATTTCACAGTAAACAAAACATATTGGATATATCAAATACCATCCCTAAAGTAACCCATAACAATAACATTTGAGATTCCAGTGAAAGCACTTAATTTTGATAAAATTTTCCTGCACAAAACAGTTTATTTAGAATCTATTTCAGTATTTTAAATGTTTTTGCCACGTTCTTGTGTACCATGAACTCACAGGTTTTTTGTTTCACATGAAAGATTTTGGCTAGTAGGATGATTCTGACTCACTACTACGGACTTAAGATTTTGCATATTTTGGCAACACCAAAAATTAGAGCCCTCATTATACAGCAAAATACAATAAATAACTCCACATTGCCAGAAGCTTACTTTTTAGCTCATTCATTTTAATTTTTAATATTGGTCCTCTTATATCAATTTTTCCCTTTGTGCTTCTGTAAAAATATGGCATAAGCTCATGTTATTAAACCAGGAAGATCACTTAGTGAACTGATGTTGATTTACATAATAGCATTGACAGCCTTTCTGACAGAGCTAAGTCAGAAATGTAAGTTTCTATTTACTCAAATTACTAGAAAAACTTCTAATTGAAGTACATTTGTGCAACTGGCACAAATGACAAAGCACATGCATTTTCACTCTTGCCTCTTCAAGCACAAAATATAAAGGATGTACTTAAAAATCCATTCATCTGTTATTTCCTCAATCTGCCAAGGAATGTAAAATATTCTTATCTTTCACCCAATTCCTACTCTGTATAGATACACTTCCATGAGCATAGCAATGGAATCAAACTAGTGGCTAAATCAGGGAATATCCACATGTATAATATCCAGTAGACAGAAGCCATGATAAGGTCACACTGGCACTGCCTCAACAAGCCATGCTACTTAATTAAAAGAATTAATAACAGGATCATGGTGCATGCTGCCACACACGTGGAGGTACATTGGGAAAGCAGTTTAGAAGCTACAAAAGAAATTAACATGCAACAAGAGATGTCATGTTCAAAGGTGCACACAAGAGTCAGAATGTAAAGTTGGATCTGACTTAAAGTGTTTTTCTTCAACACAAGATATGGAACAACACTGTCCTAGGGGTCACATTCATTTTAGTACTTATTTTGTCACTAAAAGAATTTCACATTAAGAACTACATAGACAGGGTAGGTATTCCTGTAGACAGAAAATGTAAAAGCAGTAAATTAAGTTACACTAGTTCCTCTATCACACTACCAGAACTGTCACTCAGACTTCTTGAAATTCATACAGTTCATATTTATAAACATAGGCCTTTTATATAAAAAAATCTTACTGATTTTTTTTGGTTGTTTCATTGCTGAATTTTTACCTTATAATTTCATTACTTTACAGTGGCATCAGAGAAATAAAATCATAAACATGACATTTTTCACAGGTTGAATATTTTGACAAATCATTTTTATGTATGCAGCAGACTTCAATTACTTTTTATATGAACTATAGCTTCCATTGTATTTGCATTTATTCATAATTTTAAAATGAAGTTTATTCCAACTAATTGAGGTTTCTGTTTCAGCTTTACATTCTAAAAGTTTAAACAGGTCTTCTATTTCTTCTCTTATGCTAAGAAAAAACCACAAGTCTCAGACAAAATACTTAATTCTAAACACTTGATTTCATTTCCTTTTCAGCCTTAGTGTTCCCACTAGAAACTGGGTTTCATTACTTTCTATATTAAAGATCCCTATCTAAAGTACCTATGTAATATTTAGAGATCTGTGTGAGAAGTGAAGGAAAGCACTGAAGAGAAAGCCATCCTCTCTTATTCTCTTAAGCTGTGGTCCTGCCAACCACAACTCTGCTGAGTTGTTAGGGGCTGGTGATGATGTGGCTTCCAGCCCATGGCCAGCCCAATGGGGATGAGGCCCAGCTATGTGTACAAAGAATAAAGCACCAACTTTGCTAGCAATTAAGAAATATTTCTGAGGCTGGACTTCTGATTTTCTTGGATTTTCTTTCTTCTTTTCTGAGGACCACAGAGAAAGTTACAATTTTGAGATTTCACTGATGCCAAGCTGATCTGATTTATAACTCTCTGGTTCAAAGACCATTCTGATTCCTTTGGTCAGTGGTTCATTTTTGCAGTGAACTAATGCAGGCCATTTATCAGAACTCTCCCTGGCTTTTGAAACCTTGACTGCAGGTTTTTCCTCACACATTTTCACATCTCAGCAGGACACAGAGAGTACCACTGTACCATCTCAGTAGCTTCATCCCTGATGAAGGAGAGATGGTAGGTGAGCTGGCTTAATGCCCTTAGTCCCACAGCCTGCTCGTTTAATGCTAGTTCAACACATGGGAGAAACCTTTCCAAGGGACAGGAAGGCAAGCACAGCTCCTCTGTCTTCAGCTGGCATTTCTCTCTGACCCTGCCACCATCCAATATATGTGCAGATGGACACAAAAAGTTCAGGGCTTGGTTATGAAAGTTGCAGGAAAGGTCAAGAGACTAGCGAAAGGCTATAAATAATACCCTATATTTAAATTAAAAGATTTTATGTGTTCTCTATAAAATTCAGAATATTTTATAAAAAAAAAAAAAAAGAAAAGAAAAGAAAGAAAGAAAAAAATCAACATAGACACCTCCACATCAGCTTGGTCTTGAATACATAATCTACCATTAATAACATTAAATGGCCTATTTTACTCCTGACTATCAACACAGGGTTTTAGTATTTCATCCAGTCAGCAAAAACTCAAATGGAAGGCAGGCCCCCTAAAATAAAAAACCAAAAGTAATATCCATTTCTTAAGAACATGGTGAGGATCAACAATACGAAGAAACTTTTAAGCATTGCTTTTAAATGCTTTCTCAGCCCAAACTAAATTCAACCTCTGTCATTCAGTACTTACTTAAGTTTTGAGATTACTGCGGTATTTTATTTCTAGGCTCTTATAAACCAAACTGCCTGAACACATTGAATGATGCTATTCAACGGAGTACTACAAAAGATCAACATTCATTTTAAGTCCATTCAACTTCACAGACTTTGAAATCAATACATAAGTAAGTAAAATTATGCCACACAGAGTAATTTTCTAAGTCTCACAGAAAGTCAGCACAAAGTCCATTAAATCCCTTTTTACTAATCCTTTTTCTATGGTTTTGACAAAACAGTTAATATAGGAAAAATTTTCAAGAAGTAATTTTGAAAAATTAACATTTTTGATAATCTTACTTTTTAATTCTAATACTAATACCAACAGGGGAAAATCTATGAACCAGAAAGTAACTTTAAGAAGTGGATAAAATTGAAATCAATTGACAAAAAACTTTGTTACTAGAAAAAAAAGATTTCTTTAATATGTTGAGAGAGTAATAAAAAGGTTTTCTGGAGACCTTTGGAAATCATATCAAAGAAAGGAGAAAGGATATCCTTGTTTATTTCTTAAGATATTTCTTATTATTGGTCAATAGGATTTGAAATGATCCTGTGCTTGCCGTTTCAGAGATATGTTAGCTTTACAGCCTCAAATTCTAAATTTAACACTTTCTTGACCAACAATATAAAGAAGTCAAAATTCATTGCAAGGAAAATTATTTTAAAGCCGAAAAACAAGGCTTCAGACCTTTCCAAGACCTGAAAAACTGAGTAAGTGTTGCCATTCAACTCTTGGCCAAAGAAAAAAAGGAATGGGACAAATTATTTCATTGGTGCTGGTACTGTTGTATTTTTACCATTTCATCTTTTGTAATAGTTTACATCAACCCTAAAGACAAGATGGATTCAGAATAATTTCAAACCTTAGAAATAGCTTCCAGAATCTGCTTTCAAATAAATACCATGAGAAAGAATGAGACATGTTCAGAAAAAGATATTTTGTTTAAATACTTTATGGAGGGGGAAAAAAAAATCCTTTTTTTTTTCTTTTCTAGCATAGGCCCACAAACATAGGTGTTAAAAAGCACTCTAAAAGCAGAAAAGGAACAAGCAAAACTAGACTTTTCATGAAAAAAGCTTTCCTTACAAAATACATCTGGCAATGGGCAAGTAGTCAGTTTAAATTTCCTAAAAAATTAATGGTTTCAACTTCTGTCTGTACTTCCAGGGACTAAAAAGGCTTTGTGTGCAAGTAATTTTTCACAGTTACAGCTGAATAGGTGTCAGACAAAGAGGCTAGGCTGGAAGGTGCATAAGTTATTGATGACTCTTATGCAAACTACAAAACTATCACAAGAGTAGGCTCCCTTTAATTTTTTTTAAAAAACAAAATACATTGGAAATTTTGCAGCATATTAAAAAAAAAAAAAAAAAGAAAAAGAAAAAAGGAAAAAGGTACTGTATTTTTTTCCTGTGTTTTGCCATGCTTGTTTGGGTCTTACAGAAGATTTCAAGTTCTAAACCAGATTTTGACCCACACCTTGTAAAAGATCTGCATTCACCTTTCAGGGAACTTTTTTGAGCTATTGGTCCTCAAAGCCTTATCCATAGGAATAGATTAAACTTTCTTCTGCTGCTGTTCTTACTTTTAACACCAAGCTCACCAAGCTGTTCAAATGAGAATAAAGTGTGCTCATGTATATGAGGTGAATGTCTTGACTTCCTACAGCAGCCCTGCACGTTCCAAAAATCTTTTTTCTTCTATGTTCTGTCTTCTACAGTCCCATGTATTAACATTTTTCCTGTTTCTTCCCTATTATTTGACTTTAATGACTATTTTGCTTATACTTGAAAATGCTTTTTTTCTTTCTCCTGTAAGTGATCTCTTTTTCACCCAACCTTTTCTGAGAGCACACTACTTGTATGAAGTAGATTTTAAACCTCTATGCCATATTTGTTGAAGCTGATTCATTTGTGTTTGCTTCCCACAGGTTCCGTGGGTCTATTCTGCTGTGTGTTTGCAAAGGTAATCAATGTGATTGGAAAATCTGGGGCTGAATCCATCACCCTCAATAAAGACTGAGAGTAAGAAGTCTCTGAACTGAGTTAACTCCACACCTATTCCTGTGACAGATCCATGCTCTTGGTCCTTAGGCTAGATGGCATGAGTGTCCTGAAGAAGCAGTTAAACTGAAATATCAACTGCATTGCTTATACTCCATAAAGAGGAACAGAGTAACAGAAATACATGTCTGCTGCAGAAATGTATGACTATGGGGTAGGACATTAGGCTGAGAAAGAAGTAGAACAGTGTTAACTGGAAAAAAGATAATGTTTTCAGAAATAAGTTTTGCAGGCTGGTTGGACATACACAGAATGGCAGTGAGTTAACTCCTAGCTGTCTCTGTTGCTGTGACCCTTTCATTGTGCCAGCATTAGAATAAACATTCAAATTAAATGTATTTTGTATGTTAATACTCTGTTTAGTGCATCACAGTATATTTCAACAATCAAAGCTTTTTTTCTTTAAGTACTTCTTTTACAGCTGCACCAACTCTGAAACATTAAGATATTCCCATCATCTGCCAACATCTTTTTAACAAAAATCCACTAAACCACTACTATTAAAGAGTGTGAGATACCATCTTCTGAAAGCAAGAGATTCCTCACATCAGAAAACACTTCCATATCAGCTGCATCCTGAACTTTCAGTCACCAAAGGTGGTTTAGTTGTATTTTGCTAGCATCAAGTCAGTGAAGACTGACACAAAGACAGCAGTGAGCACCTCAGCTGTATCATTGTCTGCTGTCACTAATTTTCCCACCCTTTTAGCAACAGGCCCACATTTTCCTCATTTAGACCTCATTAGTATCAGTAACATAGTGGTAGAAGCTCTGCCTGATACCTTGACAAGTCTCAATCACTGTTGAGTGTTGCTCTTCCTAAAATCCTCCTGCATATCTGGACAGTATTTCTAAATCCCTCTTTGAATGCTGTCCTTTTTTCCATCTTCATTTTGTAGAAAACATTTCAATTCCATAAACAGAACTTAGGGAAGAAAAAAAAAATCAGGGAATGTTTTTGGCTGTCTGGGCAGAGCAATATCACTGGTGCATCCAGACATAGCCTCACTTTATGGGACTGAATCTTCCTGTGCAGCCAATGATCCTGAAGGCACCACATTGTGCACTATCAGTAACCATTACACCTCATGAGTCTTGACAGGTGAGTATCTCAATTTTACATCTCTATCCCCTAAGATAATATTTCTGCCTCAAATGGGGCTCTCCAGTGGTGCAAGCAATTATATTTTAAAACCATACTTTCAAAAGTTAGGATAAATCTTTTTTTTTTCTTTATAATTCAGTATTATCATAGATAGGCAATCTAAACAGAGACCATAGTTCATTACTGATAACAGAACACAGTTTGCATCTGGAAAAACAGCTGCATCAACCTTTTTTAACCCATGTTAGACTCTGCATAAACAAATAAATGTTCTTTTATGTGTAGATAGAGTCTCAGAGATTCCTAAAGGACTCAGTGCTATCCACATACTCACCTATGTAACCACAGGTCACAAGAGCACTTACCATTTGCTGGAGAACTAACACAAAAAGTAATTCTCTAGTGATTTCACTTGATTGGCCAGATGATGGATATTTTGGTCTTTCTTGTTGTCTCATTGGCTAAACCCACTTTATGTCTTAGCTTTTTCAGCAGAAGATATTCCAGACAGATCTCCCCCAAGACCCTAGCCAGAAACATTATCTGTTTGTTTTCCAACATAACAAATTGATTAATAGTACCTTTAACAAGTTTCTTTAATTCTCCTAAATTTATGTGCTCTTTCATGATATTGTTGGTAATTTAGACTGAATCTTTGTTCTTTTTGACAAGAGAAATCAGTCTGCTATTTATCTTGCCAGAGAAGCTCACAAAAGGCATGAGCTTTCTCCCTCTTTTCCTAACCCTGCTAATTTTGCCCGTGCACAGGCACTGACATACCAGCAAGTAATTCTGTCTGTTTTATTCAGTTGCAATGCACTGACTCCTTACTGTTGGACAGGAGTTGTGCTATTGTTCTGCTGTTCCTTTTCCTTCACGCAACATTTGCATTATTTTCATTACACATTCTCCACCACAAGCAGAGCATCACAACCTCACATCTTTGGGTCCGATATGCTCAGTCATATAAACAAGAGCTGCATATTCATCTCCACTCTATTTCCACAGAGCTCTGCCCTCTCTACCCTTAGCAAATATATAGTCTATGTTTATATATATGACAATACAGGTAACATATACAAAAACATTAATATATGTCTGGATTCAAGCCTGACAATAAATATATTCTAAACCAAATGTGTCCAATCACAAAAGGTTTGTTAGGGGCTCAAGCAACTATATCATATAGAGAAATGAATAAACAGAGACACTTAACAGAACAAAGTGACTGTTACCATTGAAATTGTTATTTGTACAGCACCAAACTGTCCCTGAGTCCTTGCAGACCTTTTAGGTCTAATGCCTTGGGTACCCTGAAACTATGCATAGGAGCTGTATCAGAAGCACTGTCAGTGTTACTGGTGCTCATACCAGCACTGGAAAATTCTCAAAATGGGCTCTGGACAGGAGTACGCAGGAGAAGAGGGAATTTGGATAATGAGAAATTAAAGACTTTCAATGGCAGAAAATGCTCATTCACAAGAAAGGGAGAGAATGCAAACTATTACACTAATCATTTAATGGAGAAAGTTGTTTTCCAGACAACACTCAGCCAACAGCAGACTGGCTCTAACCTACACAATACAATATTCCTGTGGACCATTCCAGAATAGGGGCATATTTACATCATGGCATTCAAGTTTCTGTACCAAAGGCTTTGACATACTTGGGATGAAAGCCACACTTGGAGTGATCATGCCAAAGCCATTATTTCACATTTGCTCTGAGTAAATCTGAGCCACCAGACAGGGGAATGTAAATGCTACCCTAGAAGAGGTTTTCTGTGCAGTACAGTCACTGACAAAGCAAGCATAAGCAAATCCTAATCCATATCAGAAAAATGTATCACATGCATTTTGGGACTTCTGCTTCTTTTCCCCTTAACAGAAAGCAGAGAAGGCTTATATATGTATCACTGCATGGATGGCACTGACTTGAGCAGGATGCAGCTTCTCATTCTTCAGGACAGTTGGAGAGCCTGACACCTCCTGATACATTTTACACTGTCTGAGGAGTCAGTTTGATCTCCAGAAAAGACAGTGGCTTTTACAGCCTTTATAGGAATAATTACTCATAAAGAATCGCTTTACTCTGTTTTCAAAACAAACAGGTGACATCCCACAAAAAAAACCCCAAAAAACAAACCCACCATGTCATATAAAAGGGATAAAATTATGAGAAGGAGTAACAGAAATTGTAATAAAGTGCTCCACTAATGCTTTGCAAAATTTATCGAAGGAAGATTCACCTACACTTTCTTATCCACATAAATATAATGTGATGGTGAGAGAAGAAAACATGCATGCCTACCATGAAATGCTGTTTTTGCACATTAAGGTGAAAGACAGAATAGTGTTCACCTACAATCTGTGGTGGGTTGACTGTGGCTGGACAGCTGGTGCCCACCAAGCCCAACCTAGCACTCGAAAAAAATATAATGAAAGAAAAAAATATAAATGAAAATATAATGAAAGACTCCTGAGTCAAGATAAGGACAAGGTGAGATCATCACTGATTACTGTCACAGGCAAAACAGACTTGATTTGGAGAAATTAATTGAATTTATTAACAATGAGATCAGAGTAGGGTAATGAGAAATAAAACTAAATCTAAAAAACAACCTTCCCCACCTCCCCTTTCTTCACAGGCTCAATTTCACTCCCAGTATTCTCTACCTCCTCCACTCCAGTGGCACTGCAGGGCAGGAAATGGGGGTTTTGGTCAGCTCATCACAAGCATCTTAGCTGCTCCTTTCTCCTCAGGGGGAGGACCCCTTGCAGTTTTCCCCTGCTCCAGGGTGGGGTCCCTCCCATCAGAGGCAGTCAGTTCCCCATGAACTTCTCTGAGTTCTTGCCACAGGCTGCAGTTCTTCATTAACTGTTCCAGGGGTCGTGAGTCCTGCCAGCAAACCTGCTCCAGAGCAGACTCCTCTATCCATGTGTCCACCAGGTCCTGCCAGGAGCGTGCTCCAGAATGGGCTTCCTGTGGGGTGACAAACTCCTTTGGACTTCACCTGCTCTGGCATGGGGGCCAGTGTGTCTGCAGATGGATCTCTGCTCCACCATGGACCTCCATGGTCTGCAGGGCACAGCCTGACTCCCCATGGCCTGCAGCACAGACTGCAGGAGAATCCCTGCTCTGGAGCCTGGAGCACGTCCTGCCCCTCTTTTCTGCGCTGACTTTGGTGTCTGAAGAGTTGTTTTTTTCTCACATACTCTCACTCCTCTCTCATCTGGCTGCAGTAGCTGGTGAGCAGCAATTTCCCCGCTCTCCTTATGTGTGGTGTACCAAAGGCACCTCCACCACCCCTGATGGGTTTGGCCCTGGCCAGCAGTGGCTCTGGTCTGCACCAGCTGGCATTGGCTTTCTTGGATGGGGGGCAAGCTTCTGGCAGCTTCTCACAGAAGCCACCCCAGTAGCCCCTGGCTACCAAAACCTCACCTCACAAGCCCAATAGACACATTTACTGACACCGTGACTTTTCTATAGCTCAGAGAAAAGCAAGGCTGGTTTCACATATTTTCTTCTGAAACTTTGGCAGCTCTGCCTGGTTTAGGATTTTATTAAGCTGTAAAGTACTTCCTCTAATCAGAGTGAGGAATACTGTTGACAGTGGACTTAGTTTTATGAGAAAACATTTAAAAAGCCATCCTGACATTCAAAAGACATAAATGTTAGTACAAATTGAACTGCAGCACTCTGTGCTCCTGATTCATTTTGTGAGGTACTCTGAGATGATTTGCCTGGGGAAATGAAGCAATAATGTCTGAAGGCTTGATTTTTCAGAGATTTTAAGACATACAGCTCCAGATGTTGTCATAGAAATCTACAGTACTCACTGATTCTGAAAATTGGGCTGTGGATGTATAAAACCTTACCTTGTGCTTGTCTGAAAGGTACATAGTAGAGGACAAAAAGTAAATACGATGTTTTCAAAATAAACCTTGTCTTGCTTCCCTTTGGAGTGTAAAATTACAAATGAGTGTTAGAGCTGAAATGAAAACTTGAGGAAGTAAATTTGTCTAAGCTTTCTTTTCATTTCCATCTGTTCACATAACAGGCCTTCACTTATACTTCAGACATAAGGAAAAAGTCTTCAATTAGTGTAAGAATTCTAAACTTTGTAAGCAGTTGCCCTGGAAATGTTAGAACTGACTGTGGCCATGCAATTACTCTAACCTGAGCTATGTAAGCTCCCTAGTCTGGCAGAACCTTGTCTTGCTTTGACATACTGCAGTCTTCTATGTGCATTATGTCCTGTATGCACCAAAGAACATGCAGGTATAAATCTTTCATTATATACAGTGCAAATAGACTCATAGCCAAGGGTATTCTTGCTACTAAAAAGTACTTCTACATATCTGCCTTTGCTTTCAAAGTATCAAAACACATTCAATCTCCATTTTCATCACAAAAACAAAGTTTGTTTCTAAGCACATGAAAAACTAAGAGTTTCCTTGAGCTGGATACAAAAAGTATTTTTCTTTACATCGCTGTGAGTAATAATGCTTTGCAGACTTCTGACATCCTTTATGTCTTGGTAGGTCCATTCAAGACTGCTATAGGTAAATCCATCAGCATTTCCATTTAAGTCCCTCTCTTCAAAAGTCTCAAGTCTGGTGAAAGGGTTCTCATTATTGCTCTCTTTTAAGCAAGCAGATCTTCATAAATCAGACCTCTTGTATCTTAATCTCCTTTTAAGTGTACTTGGCCATTGCAATACTAATTTGAGTACATCTTCATTTTCTGCTCTGCCCCTGTCAACTGTATGGTGTTTCTGTAGATACCAGAACCAC
Organism: Pseudopodoces humilis; assembly: GCF_049639895.1. NCBI lineage: Eukaryota > Metazoa > Chordata > Aves > Passeriformes > Paridae > Pseudopodoces > Pseudopodoces humilis. The sequence goes on from NC_142200.1 coordinate 130,404,656, forward strand.
AGCAGACCAGCCCAATGAGGGGTGCAGTTTGCTACCTTTTCTGATAGCAGCTTCCAGCATAAGCAGAAGAAATACCACAATGAACAGCTACAGAATGACAGACTTTTAAGTGTCTTTGCGCATTCAGTCACAATTGGCCTGCCTTGTTACCAGAATGATAAAATTCCATTGTAGACTTTTCCTCTTCCAAAGGGTGGCTTGCTCGGCACGTGCTTCTAACAAATGGAAATTTGTACTCCTTTAATCCATATTCAGTTTTTTCAAACAACATTCTCGTATATGTAAAAAATCCATAAGTCAAAATAAAGACACTTACCCCCCTCACTTAACTGGGGTTTTCATAAAACTCTAAATAACCTATTTTTTCAAATGCTTTGCAGATAGAGTAGTTGCCCTTATAGCTCCACTTCAGAAGGGAATGGGGATGGGGATGGGGATGGGGATGGGGATGGGGATGGGGATGGGGATGGGGATGGGGATGGTGATGGGGATGGGGATGGGGATGGGGATGGGGATGGGATGGGGATGGGGATGGGGATGGGGATGGGGATGGGGATGGGGATGGGGATGGGGATGGGGATGGGGATGGGGATGGGGATGGGGATGGGGATGGGGATGGGGATGGGGATGGGGATGGGGATGGGGATGGGGATGGGGATGGGGATGGGGATGGGGATGGGGATGGGGATGGGGATGGGGATGGGGATGTGGATGGGGATGGGGATGGGGATGGGGATGGGGATGGGGATGGGGATGGGGATGGGATGGGATGGGATGGGATGGGATGGAATGGAATGGAATGGAATGGAATGGAATGGAATGGAATAGAATAGAATAGAATAGAATAGAATAGAATAGAATAGAATAGAATAGAATAGAATAGAATAGAATAGAATAGAATAGAATAGAATAGAATAGAATAGAATAGAATAGAATAGAATAGAATAGAATAGAATAGAATAGAATAGTTCTTCAGTTGGAAAGGCCCTGGAACAGTCATCTAGTCCTGACCACTTAAGGGCTGACCAAGTTGAAGCATGTTGCTAGGGATGTTGTCCAAATGCCCCTTAAACACTGACAGCCTGGAGGCATGGGCCAGCTTTCTAGGATGACTGTCCCAGTGTTTGACAACCTTCTCAGTAAAGACATGTTTCCAAATGTCCAGTCAAAGTCTCCTGTGGAAGGTTAAAAGTCTGGGGGTGGCAAGTCCTTCAAGACTGTTAGAGTGTGGCATGTCTGAAGAGTGGTCAGGATGGAAAGAGGGTGAATATCTGAGAGCTTATATAGCTCAAATGCAAACTTCCCTGTAAAATGAGAATTTGTCCGCATACATACTGTATGCATATATATATATATATATATATATATATATATATATATACACACATATATATATGTATATGTACTCTATACACATAAAAAGCTGCTGAAAATATTAAAAGATAAAACAATGTTAAAAATTTGCCATTTAGGAGTTCTAAATCCTACTTTATTTTTTTTTTCCTAAGTAGCTTTGATTTAAAACCAAAAACAAAGAAAACTTGGAGGAGAAAGAGTAAAAAAAAAGTGTGATGATTTAAGAATCAACAAAAATAAGATTCCAGTTACAATACTTGTGTTGGCGGGCAATTACTGTCAGATATCATCAGTTCTTAAGAGGAAAAAAAATGATGCTTTGAGAGAAAATGTCTGTTTAATTTCCTGCTTTTTGCTTAATGATCACTCTCCTCTTCCCTTTAGTTTCTTCTAATTACTACATCTGCAGTTGGACACAGTAAATTATCATTTTATTTCATTTGCTCTCATGACATTTGAGGTCAAATCCAAAAAAACCTCAGGCTCTGTACTAGAATGAAATTAAAATTTAAATGCTTTGGCAAAACCGTGCCTCAAAGGCATGTCTCTCTTTAGCATTGCTATTGACTGAATTATTTTGTTCTTGAATTAAACTATATGTATCCAAACTGAAAAAAAAAATACCAGAAAAAGAAAAATTGTCCTCCTGTTATTCAATCCCTTCCTCATAAATTCAAACACTAAATAACTCTCAGATTTTTGTTTGTTGTCATGTTGGATAATATCAGAACTAAATTTCATTGAACTAAAAAGCACAAACACAAAAATATTCCAGCTTGAAATGTACCCATAGCTTTTCTTCTCTATTTAAAGATCATAAAACTAGATTTTTTTCTTGTGAAAACTGTTAGAATTTTGTGAGCATATCTGTTTCCAAGTGTCTAATAATTGTAAGTATTAAAAGAAAAAATATTAATACAGTTTAATTGCCAACTGAACATACAGAAGCGTTAGTGCATTTTTAAACATTTACAATCTGTGTGCTGCAATATATTTCAGCTCCTACAATAACAGTTCTTTGGTTTAATGTGTGCTGCATGAATGTAAAAAGGATGGCACTATGATATCAACTGCCTACTTTGAGAATGATTAATTTAAGATAAATAGATGCCTGGCTTCAGCTACACTGATTGTATTTCCTATCCCATGCGGCAGAATCAGTCTTTCCACTCAGATGTTGTAAAACATATGCAGGAATCATTCTTTTCCACTCACAAACCACAGTGCATCACAGATTTAATCTTGCTCTTCTGCACTCTGTGGCTGAATTTAATTTCACTTCTGCCATCAGCCTAATAGACAAAAAATGTTTCCTATTTATTTTAATACATAATCTTTAAACTCATGTTATTCTGATTTCATCCCACTTCAATTTCTTGGTTTGATGGCAAATAAAAAAAAGCTTAACACTGCCTACAAGTACATAATAGAATCACTTGGAAGGAATAAAAAAAAAAAAAATCACAACATACCTAACTGGAAAAATATTTTATTTCATAATGATTGTGGGATTTACTAGACATGAAAAACATATAAAGACACAGAAAAAAGATCTCACTATTTTTTCAGTGCTGCAAGTCAAGAATATTTATTTGTTCCATTGTAAAATGCATTTTTTAAAAAGACTCCTAGAAAAACTAATGGCTATGCCTTATGAGATTGCACATCCTCAAAACCCCTACAGTCTGGGTTTAAAGCAAACAACATCTCTTGCTCCACTCAGTAGTTCCTGCATCTGTTTTCCTCTTTCTGTAGGCCCTATCCTACTCACAATAAACAGCTACTTCCCTCACCAAACCAGAGTGGAACACAAACAGGTACTATCCATTGCCTTCTGGAGGACTTGTGCTGGATGGAGTGTAGTGACCTACAGAGAACATAAAGGAATGGGAGACCAGAAAGGGGTAGGTTGGGTGTCTGGCTTAGGCTAAACTTGGGGGAGAGGAAGGACAGGTGTTCACTTCACAGTTTGATTGCTAATGATCCTCAGCATGTCTTAGAGCAGGTTCTTCTAAAGCACTGATTAGCAACCCTGTTCTCAAGCATGTAACTGGAGACAGATTTTGTACAGCTAGAGATGAGTCACAGAATTAAAAAAAAAAATAAGCCTGAGCTTAAATTGGAGCAGCTTTTCATATCAGTCAATATGCAATAAGCCAGATAAGCATCCCTTGAGTTGGATGAAAAGAAAAAAAGAAAAAAATATCTATATGCATTTTAGCATTAAATTTCTTTTGTATTATTCAGATGGACTCTAATAACTAACTTCAACATTTTAATTTCCTCTATGTAAACATTTAAAGCAGATGTAAATGATTCAAGAGAACAGCCTGGAAATTGGTCTACCCCATCACAGAAAAGATAGCAATAAATATGTGAATATCAGGAACCACCTATGAGATGAGAGATTATTTTACTCCTCATTCCCATTTATTTTCTTCCCAACAGTATTTCAGTCAGGGGACCAATTAGAGCTGCACAATGATCTAGAGTTCTAAGCATTTGTCCACAAGAATCAACCTGCAATTACTATACCGTTTTATGTAAGCTACCAACATCTAGCAGATGATGACGAACTTAACTGAAACTGCTTCTTTTACTTGCAAAATATATTTAATACACACAGCAGTTTTTAATTATGAGCATGACTTTACTGCTTCTAGTGGTTTCTTGGGTTGTTTGGTTTTTTTTGTAAATAGTGGATAGTTGCATCTGGAAAACACCTAAAGGTTATGTTGTATCTGTTGTAAATCCCTGACAATAAATGGTGTGAGGAGCAGCTCTTATCTTTACCCTGCAAAATTCTCTGTCTGAATCACTTGAAGAGATTCCTGGTATGTTACTCTGTCTTAAAAGGTTCAGTATTCTGCTATATCACACCTTACAAAGAATCCATAAAAGGACATTGTACAGTTCCCAACTTACGTCCTCAGGCAGAAGCAGGCTCCTTTCCCAACTCTAGAGTCATCTCAATCCCTTAGAGTATCTCCTTACTGCTCTTCTCCTGCCTGGTTCAGGCCAAGAGCTGCAGACTGTGTAGAGGGGATTCACACACATTTGGAGGAAGTGAATTCCTGGTGCCGTGGTTTAACCCAGCCGCGCTCAGCCCCACGCAGCCGCTCGCTCATTCCCCCGGTCAGGATAGGGGAGATGCTTGTAGGGTAAAAGTGAAAAAACTCATTGGTTCTAATAAAACCAGGTTAGCAAGGAAAGCAAAAGCAAAGCAGAATGAGGAATTAGTTAGCTTTTCCTATGGGCAGGCAGATGCTCAGCCATCTCCAGGAAAACAAGGCTCCATTACATGTAATGGTGAATTGGGAAGACAAATGCTATAACTCCAATTTTCCCCCTTCCATCTTCCTTCCCCAGTTTTATATGCTGACCATGACACCATATGGTGTCAAAGGGAAATTCCTTTGGTCATTTGGGGTCAGCTGTCCTCCCTTCCCATGAACTCCCAGCCCACTCACTCGTGGGGTGGGGTGAGAGACAGAAAAGACCTAGGCTCTGTGCAAGCCCCACTCAGCAAAAACTAAAACAGCCCCAAGTGATAAATTGTTCACAGCACACACCCAAAATGCCTCCCCATACCAGCCACTGTGAAGAAAACAAACTCTACCCCAGCCAAACCAGCACAGTTAGAATTAGCTGCAGGAAAATGCAAAAATTCCCACTTGGAGGGCACAGGAGCAGCACCCCATATTCCTTCACTCGCTACACAGGCACCAGTATGCCAGCTTAATGGACACATAATAATGCTCTGATGTAAGTTATAGCAGTAGGGTGCAAGCCACACTCTCCAAACTTAAGAGGTAGTCATAATATTCTTGAAAAACAGCTATGATATCCACAGAGCTACAAGGTTATAAAAATGGAAGAAGCAAGATGAGATTCAGGATATGTGTTTTCTATCTAGACATAAGTTTATTTCTAAGAACCCAATGACTTCCAAATATGACATGTTTAAGTATCTAGACCATTTGGCACAAAGAACTTTCCACATTCATAACATTAAACATTCTGTATATTCAGCAATTATGCTTTTAAGTGATGAGTGGGTCCCTGTTTCAAGTCTTGCTGGAAAGGGAAAACATATAAAACATCACAACCGCATCTGAATCACTCAGACTTCATCATTATTAAGGCAGATACACTACTGGTTAGGCTATAGAAAAATGATGAACTGAGGAATTATATTACAAACAAAAGACAAATTATTTTTATGATATAGCAAATAAAAAGCTACCCTAAAACCATATGCAAATTAAAACAAAAAAAAAGGAAAATTCAGATTTCCTTCATGACGTACATTTAAAAAGTAATCATTCAGAAATATATGCCCCAATTTAATTTCCTTACATAATATAGGGAAGAAATCATATTAAAAATAAAAACATAAAACCCACCATAGAATACAGCCATAGAAATATCTCCTCGTGCAGCTCCATTTCACCTAATCTTATCAAACAGGATCTAATGCATCAAATTGTCCACAAAAGTTTAAACCTGAAAGGAGGTTTAAGATAATGAAACAAGTTTTAAAACATTTTTCGTGGCATCAAGAAAGTATCAAATGCAATTTTCTGCAGTTTAGTGACATACCTCGACATTGTATGTCCATGTACATGGGAGATTTTTAAATCTCTTACTGTACAAGCTTGAAAGTGAAATTGCATTTAAGTTGTAACACTTGCATGCAATTTTATAACTTGGTTAATTTTAAGCTATATGCAAAAGAAATGTTTCAGACTTTGTTTGAAAACATATTTGCATATATCTGATTTAAAAGTAGGAGATAATTAGTCCTTTAAAAGAAATTATGGAAAAAGCTGTAAGTAGAAATGAGTATTATGTCAAAACTAATGATTTCGTGCACTGACTATGCGCTTATAAGTAATAATTTAACTTTTATTTGTGCCAGTAAAGCTATTTTTCAAGGCTGTATCTTATTTTCAAAAACTACAGTAAGATAGTATTCTAAAAGTAGGCATAGAGAGTGTATGGCAGCCACCTGTTAGAGAAATACCCTTTTCTGAAGAAGAAAGTCAAATCCTGTGGCAGTGGAAGTGGATGGAGCTGTTCCACTGATGAGCAGAAGGAAGCAGGAAGATGCAGAGCCCATGTGGGGCACCAGGCAGTCTTGCTGTTCCTGTCTACATTATGATTTCTCTGCACAATACTTCATTAATTTTTGTACCCTTCCTTCTGCTGCATGAGGTAGTGGGACCCTGTACCCACCAGCCTGCAGAAAGCAAAAAGGCTGTCCCAGAGACACACAGAACCCAAGCCTGTGTATTGCACATTTAACCAGCTCTGTGTTCAGTCATTTTCCAGTTTTTCACCATCATGAGCAACACAGAGGTCCTCAGACAAGCCTGAAGCACATGCCTGCACTGAATTTCAAACTCAGTCTGTTTTTACCCATTATTGTTTCCATGAAAAGCATTCTTGCCATATAAGCTGACTTCAGCAGCCTGCTGCTATTGATAACCTTTAAGGTTTGGGACACAAAGAAGAAACATATACTTCCAGATTTCCAAAGCTCTAATTAGAGACTACCTGGGAATGCAACACTTAAAAAATGAGATGTTTCTGGTTCTCTGCTTTTCATCACAAACCACTGAGTCACATTTTGCTCTCATTTACAAATGTGCTACATAAATGATTCATTGAGATTGTCTGCATATAAATAACTATTGAACTTTCATTTACAGACCCAGGTTTTTCTCACTCCCTAAACCACGTATATCCCAAATACATGATACTAAGCTGCAACTGGTCTCCTGGATCACAGTGGCCAACAAGATCTTTTGATAAATCTGATTTCAGTTTTTGATTGCAAAAAAACCCCAAACAAACCCTGAAAGCTATTTGCATCAAAAACTATTACTACCTCGTTCTGTTTCAAGTAGAAAGTCACTGGAGGACGTCCATAGCAGGGACAGTTCAGTGCAGTCTTCAGAGGCAAACCATGGGATAAAGCCATAAGCTGTAGCCCATGATCACACTGCAGCTCTCCTCCTGTGAAACCTTCAGAAAAGGCTTTTGAAGAGCAGATCACATACCCTGATTCTTTGCTTAAAAGAGTCTCTGCACAGACCAGAATACCTCAGCATCCTGCCTGGTGTGTCAGGATAATCACGCTATATCCACATAAGCTGAACAGAGTTTATGTTTGATTATAGTTATATCTGAAATGCATTAAAACTGTGGCTTGCTGCCCGAGTCCACACCATGCATTCCTATCATCTCTGCCTATGTGTGCAGTGACAGATACATCTCAATTCCAGTAAGTGACATTTAGACACCTGCTGAACATGGGAAGAATGCCTGAGCCTCAAAGCCCATTGCTGCTGTGAATCAAAGACCATTTGCCATCTCAGAAATTATCTGCTTTTGAAGACAGCACGTCCAGATGCAATGACATCTGTAGCTGTTGAGCCCACACCAAAGGCAGCAATGGAACAAAGTGCAAGTATTTTTACTGTGGAATTTGATCCAGTTCTCCAAGTTATCACAGATTAAAGAAATGTGTACATTTAGGGGAAAAAAAATCTAAAATCTCAGATGATTAATAAAAGACAGATTTAGTGAAGTTAAAAACAAAAACCAAAAAAAAACCCAACCCCTACACAAAGTATTAAGTATCTAAAACAGAATTTATTGGATTTTAAGCCTTTCAACCAGAAGACAGTCCAAAACCTCCTGATCAGTCTTAAGCCTGGAGATACCAAAAATATGTTTAAACTTCAAAATTGGATAAGAGCATTGCCAAGTGTTCCAAACACACCCAGAACTCCCTGTTAGCCAGTGCTGACCCTTTGGCTGAACTCCCCACCTTGACCAAACTAAGCACCATTGCTTGAAAGTACCTGGAAACACAGGCTTGGTGGGATAAACACACATAGAAACATAGATTCATGGAATCAGAACAGCCTGGGTCAGAGGGAACATTAAAAATCATCTAGTTCCAATGCCTCTGCCATGGACAGGGTCACCTTCAATAGACCAGCACGCTCAGACTTCCATCCAGCCTGCCCTTGAAACATGACTATGCTTTGGCAATCAGAAACTCAGGAAAAGGAAAGCTTTTATGGACTTCAGTGGTTAAAAAACTTGCCAGAAATTATGAGCAGTGTGTTTTGTCCTTCTAACTGACCAAATCCCAAACCTAAGCTGCAGCTTCCCACAAGTGCTCTAAGCATCACACAGATGTTTGTACTTCAGAACTTTCACCTTTTTTTTTTCACCTTCTTTTTTTTTTCAAAATCTTAGGAACACTGTGAAAATAGGAAAGGTAGATGATGATTGCTGAATTTCTTCATCTCTAAAAGCACACATGTACCTAATTCACAAAGGCACTGCAGGAATGCATTACTTAAGGCATCGTGAACAGGCAAGAGCCGTATAAATGACAAGTACTGTTACTACTACTAGTAGCAATAATAATAATACTTGACACTAGTATAGTGCCTTTCATCTGAGAATCCTGAAGCACTTTACAAAAATCAATTATAAGGATGCTGTGAGGTGGGTAAGTATAATCTGCCTTTTACAGATGATGAAACACGGGCTCATATTGGTTAATTGAATTGCTAAAGTTATCCAGGAGGCAGGCATAGAACCTCAATAGATAGTGCACATAAGACCTCCTCTGTCATCTCTAACTACCAGGAATTCTTCTTTTCAATGTGTCACCTATTTGCTCTCACTTATCATTTTTGTGAGCTGTCTTCAACAAGTAGTTTTCATTACCTTTCTTATCATTATAAATGACAGAATTAAGGATATAACACTAGAAAATACACCCCTGTCCTTTCATTTCCAGGGTAGGTGTCATGTAGCATTGCATGAACAATCCATTTGCATATTGTAATGCCCATTAATATTTACTCTCTTTTTTTACTGCTTTGGTGAAGAAATAAAGTATAGCCTATCACAACAACAACAAAAAAATATTCTGGTGGATTTTACAATACCATTCACTTATTCTTATGCAAACACTACATAATCTAACTACTTTGCCCACTGATTAAGAGGGAGTAGATTCTTTTTTATGATGCCTATATTGTCAGGAACAATCACATACTACCTCTCCATGTGATCTCACCCAGGCAGCTGCTCAAAGACACTCCCTGTTAAATGCACCCTCTCAGGTGAAGCCCACCTGCAACTGCAACTTCTGAGTTCAAGCACAGCCCCAGGCTGAGGGACCTGTGCTGAAAGGCGCCAGCCTGGAACTGCACCTCACCTTGTAAACTCAAAACAGTTGATTTAAGACTGACTGTTCACAATAACTATTTTGAATAATAAATAACAGTATCAGTGCCCTCCTATTTTTAGATTATCCTGAGCTTAATACAGGTGACTGACAACTAAGTTCTGCAAGAATTTTCTCCTTCATCAAGGTAGACATATTATTAATTTTTTCAAAAGTCAAGTACCAGCTAGACACTTAGGTGCACAGGAAGTTTCTCTGATTGGAAAAGGAAGAAAACTCATTAAAAATTTCAGAGTCAAGATGTGTCAAGTGAAGAACAGATATGCTACCACTGGACCCAGGCAAAAATTACCGACACTGTTCTCATAATATTAATGTGATAAATTTTTAGTCTTGTTAATATTAACATAAAATGAATGTATAGAAATGTAATATACATTTTTAATTTAAACATTAATTTTCCCACACACATTCCTTCCCTCTCCAGTAACAGTATCACATTTTATCAGAAGAATCCTAGATCACATCTTCCCTAGCTTTATTGAAAATGTACTTTCCTCTGTTTTTATATCTTGTAAAAACATCAGCAGTATTCAGATATTGTGGCTTAGAAACTGGCTCATGTTAAGTACCTACATGCACATGCACATTAACCTCCCCTGACTTCAGGGAGTGTGCCTTTACTTTCTGCAGCAGCTCATAAACAGGAAGCAAACAACTGCCTCCATCCGCCTCTTACTTCCCAGGATCAATGGAGCAGCTTCCCAACTCCTGCAGCTGCTGCATTGTGCAGTCCAGTCTCTTGGAGGAAAGGGATGTGGTCAGTGGTCATCTTTGCCTCCTTGTGCCTTCCTTTCCTGACCTTCTGCTCTTTGCCCTTCTCCATTCAGTCACCCGTCGTGGGTGTACGCTAAGAGCAAAGCACATGGAGCTTCCCAGGAGCAACCAGGGATATCTTGTCCTACAACAACTATGGTTAGAAACCAGGAAAGAACTCCTTCATACAGCATTCACTGGAACCTTCCTTTCCTTCTGACTTTCCCTTTTCCATGCTTGCTGAATGTTTTTTACCATATTACTGAATAAATACAGAGGGAAAGGAAGGTGGCCAAATGTCCACAAGATTTCGCATATTCTATGAAAACACTACATGTCCTACTCCTATCCTCGGACTGCAGTAAGAGAAGCTAAAATCAAATTTAGATTCAAAGTTCTTTCTGCCATGGAACATTAAGCAGCTTTAATTCAAGCTGACTTAACATGAGAAGTGTACATGTGAAAAAGACATTGTTCTCTCTTCATGAGAGAACACAGCAACCCTATTTCAACAATCAGCTAAAAGAAGCTGGCCTAAATTTTGAGCTAAAATTGCCATCATTTTGAGCCTTCCTTCTTTTGAGAGAACAAAAAGGAAAAAAAGAAAAGTAGTTACAAAAATATCTTTATTTAGGATAGAGAGAAGTATTCAATTATTGGTCACAAAAACCCTCAATAAATTAATTAACCAACCTCTGCAATGTGTTAAGCCTGTTCAGTTTTCAAAAATGACAAAATATTAGCAAAGGTACAGCAGTCTGTAAAAGTGCTATAATGGGTAGTGTTTGGTGTGCTAACTCTTACAGACAGCCCTTCACCCCAATCATTTTCTCTACGTATTTATTTTTATGTATAATGATACCAACTGCCCAAACACACTGTCTTTAACAGCCCAACAATCCAGAGTAAAAACTCACATCACTTACAATATTTTAATTTTAATCCCAAATTTTCCAAATTTTTCCAATTTTTTTAAATACAGTACCTTCCAATACCCTCATATTTACATACATGTAAATCTTTGAAATCAACTTGTATTAAATTTTATCAATTTCTAAATTTAAAAAGACACAGTTCTTCTGTTGATTCTGAACATTGGATTACAGCTTCTAACCTTTCTGTAGGAGAAATCTAATTATACATCAGATCACATTCAAAACACAAGCCCCATTTAGCTTCCTTTAAAGGCATTCCAGCCTTAATATCTCAGCCAGAAAGATCATTTAAAATTAACTCAGCTATACAACCACTTATGTTAACCTTGTTTGCTGTTAAGCCAGACCTGACAGAAACTCAGTAATCCCCAATTACCACTTTCTAACACAGATAATATAATGACCTGAAAGTAATCTGGCTGAACTTCTGTTTCAGAACACAATTATAGGATTGTAAATGTATTTTTTCTCCATGAAAATAAAAAATGCTGCTACAGATTTTTTATTATATTTCTAATGGAGGAATTTGAACACATTTACCATTGTTATTTTGTTAATATGCTATGCCTATATGTATTTAATGACATGGGGTTTTATACAACTAGAAAACAATCAAGACCTTTATGTGCCAATCATAAACCAAAATAACACCAAAAAATCTTCTCAACTTCAACATATGCAGGATCAAGCCCTGACTGACATTATCCATCACTCTGTAACACAAAATTAATTTGATATTTTAATTTTTTACTTGTGGTTGTATTTACTCTTAAATTCCCTTAAGAGCATAAAACATTCATAGAATGAGGAAGATGTGCCACTGCATATGGCAGAGCAATTGCATGGGAGAGAGCATTCTCTATAAACATTTTTTTTTCAAGAGATTTTGCTCAAAATCATGAGAGTCAGTAGAACTCAGTAGAACTCCTTGAAAGAGCTCAGAGAAGCACAGTTTCATTCCTGCACTGGTTACAGGGTAAACAATGTACCTTTCTGACCTCTTGCTGTGTAAAATGCCAGCGCTCAGTGCAGGGATGAAGCAGCAACCTGCTGCTGCCTTCTTGTCCCCAGCCTGCCATCAGCACTTGAGCGCCTGTGACACTTTGCCAATATTAACAAATGGCTCAGACATAAATTATTGCACATGCCTGCCTAAAAGCCACACTTCCTAGGGATATACCTACCATGAAAAGTTGTGGTCCTGCAACTAGAAAGGATATTGATTCATCCCCTCCTTTACTCAAAACCATTCTCAGCACCACACCTGAAGAGGGGAACTCTTCTTTTTTTCCCTGCAAAAGCTGCTTTTTTCATTTTGCATTTTTTTTATTTGCATTTTTCAACTTGTAGTTTGTGATAAACACACTCAGGGTGATAAAAGAGCAACGGTTTACAGTCTACACACACCAGTAAAAACACTGGAATTACAGTCATGCAGGGGAGGCAGTTCACCCTCTACACACTAAAACCAGCCCTACTTCCTTCACATTACCTGTAACCTATACAGACATACAAAGTACACATAAATTAACTAAAATCCTGTGTAATCTGTATCTGTGTTTCAGTTGCTTCAGGGGGTGGGATTAAAGCAGTGCCAGAAGGCTAAATATCACAGTGAAAGAGCTGACTTGATTTCCAGCTGCAGTAGTGGACTAATTCATTAACCAGCTACAGGGAGAGAAAAAAATCCTCATTCAAAATTGCCAAAATTCTGCTTTCCAAAGCTTTTACTTCTTTGTGTCAATTATTTTAGATCTGTTTGCTGTCATATTGCAGACCTTTGGCCATGGATGAAAACATTTCTTCTAGCTTGCTAGCATTATGAAAACTAAACCAATGGGGAAAAAAAAAATATTTTCCCATATTTTGCTTCCCCTTTTTTTTCATTTCCCTTTCACCTTCCCAAGGCAGTTCTTCACATTACCCCCTGGCTGCTGAACCCCAAGTGCATCTCTGGCAGGATGAGCAACCCAGCCCTTCACCATTCCATCCTCATTATTCTCATGCTGTTTTCCTCCTGAACTTTTGGACAGAGAGCACTGCCTTGTAGGTACCACAGTGCACATGTCCAACTCTGCTGGAGGATGTACCACAAGAGATGGGCCAGCAGAAAGTCATCATATAAATCCACCCCAGTTGGAGAAGCTGAAGCAGTCTCACAAACCCTCTGGCATACCCACAGATGTCATTTTCCAGGACTTAGAATCACAATGGAAACATTTACCACCTTCAGGTAATAGACCAAGACAACTAGATCTCTCACTTGCCAAGTGGTGCCATCAATAACATGAAAGCAGTCAGACCTCCCAAAGGTGAATCCATTTTGTCCAGCAAAGCACCAAGCTCAAAAGCTTTCCAGTGCTCAGTGACCTGCAGCCACACAGATTCCCACAGCATTCCTGGTGTGCACTCACCTGCAGGACTGAAATAGCACAGTGGCTCTCTAGTCTTGTGAAGAAACACATCTTATGTGGATATAAATGCCAGCCCTCCTGTTTTATCTGAGGGCAGGATCCCATTAAAGCCACTAAAGAGCAGGATTCTTCCTCAAGCAGCCTTACAGATAATGACTGTTGGCAAGTTTCTGGAACATATTATGTTAGAGGAAATTAACAGTGTCTCAACACTGTAATTAAAGGAAAATAAACAAATAGAAATCCCTAACAGGGCAGCTAAGCATACAAACCCAGAAAATCCATTTTATATCAATAAAGGATAATGCATTAGATTTCAAATGAAACCTGAAAATGACACTTTTACTTCATAAGAAACTAATCACTTCACTAGGCAAACAGCCAAGGTTAACTGGTTAACTAGCTTAGTCACTCAGGCACAAAAACTGTAACAGCAGAGAACTGGATATAACTTTAATATTAAGATATTAAAATAATACTAGATTAGGATTAATATTAGGTAATATTGAGATATTAAGACTGATCACAAATTCACATTTCAAGAATGCACTGCTCTGCATTTGTAATCCAGCAAAAGTTACAACTGATTTCTGTGAAGCTTTTTCTCTTCTGGAAAGATAAAAAGTGATTTATATGTGTCTTTTACTAAGATCTGATTTATTTCAACCAGAAATCTGGATCCTAAAAGTAAGTGGCCCAAATGTTACTATGATGAGTCTCTAAAATATATATCTAGTATAGCACCATCCCACAGTGAATAACCCATAATTTCCTTCTTAATGCTATCTGCTATGAGAATAAGGAATGTGGCAGCAAGTTCTGAGTCAAACTGTGTGTGCTATCTCAGGGAAGTGTGTGAATCAAAGATGTGCTCCATAAGGAGAAAGGTGTTATAGTAACTGCTTGAATACATTTGCTATAGAAGCATGGCTTGTATTTAACCAGCATTGTTTGTGTTTCAGTAATACAGAAAAGACACTTTATAGAGTCCAGCAAAAATAAACAAGGTTTTATATTTGGAGTGCAGTTGTATTTTCCTTCTAATTGAAATTCTGTGACTGAATTGCAGTGATGCTTCCACCCTGGAGGTCCTAGCAACTAGTATTCACTAACTTCAACCACATTACTTACTAACCAAAATCTAAATAAAATCTAAGGACCAAATCTTGCTGGCATAAAACAGTCTTAGAAAATGCAGTTTAACAGATTGATTTACACAGGCTAAAATTTGACCCTGAACAGTCACTCTGCATGTTTTCTTCCTGTGAATTTTAAGACTGCTTAAAGAAACTACAGAAAGTACTCCAAGAAGCTCATTATGATTCACCAATACTCTCGTCTGCTCTGTATCTTTGAAGTTTGCTGCCTGAATGGTGAAGCTGAACTTTCTCTCCTCCAGTCAGCATATCACATTTACTAGGAATCCTCCTGTCAAGAGCACAAGACAGATTTGTAATGGGATTTGTGAGGAAATCCAGCCACTTCATCTCATCCAACCACCAGACTGCTGTCAGGAGATCCAGCCACTACCCTTCAATCTTCACAAGTCCCAACATCCAAGACACTGTCCTGTTTTCTGCAGAGTTTGATAGAGCTGGAGCCCAGGCTGCACTTACTCTAGTAACTGAGCAGAGCTCAGACATAGGCTCAAGCACTAGTGGTGCCATCAATTCTGTTTTTTTCACAATGCTTCCCAACATAATTTTGACTTATGACACCCACCCTTTTCTCAATGCACAGTTACAGTTTTTGGGACAATGATGTCTGAGCAGCTTGCCCTGAAGATGGTTTGCAGTTCCATACACGGGTGGGATTTCAAAGCCAGTTTAAAAAAGGAGTCTTTTACCTGTCACTGAGCAGCTCATCTGTGCTGTTAAACTCTCTTGGAATTGAAACTGCATTGATGCTAATGTTTTTCTGCCCTATCCTAGTTCCCAAACTCTCTCCAAGAAATGTTTGGGGCAGTGCTGCTTGTTCAACAGCACAAACATACTGGAAACAATTCTTGTTTAGCTGATTAAGTTCCAATGCCTGGCACAGTCCCTGGTGTTGTTTACTAATACACACACACTGCCTTTGAGGATCCGAGCCTCAGTGCTTTCTGTAGCAAACTCATTTACTTTGCAATTAACCTCCCTGTTCACATTTACTATCCTCCTTCCGTTCCTCTTGCCAGTCACTTCTCAATACCGAGTCCTCTCCACGCCTGCCAGCTGTAGTGCCTACAAGTCTTTGTTCACCGTCCTTCAGAGCAGAGGCAAGGATTCACATTTTTATTGTTTCTTCTCCTCAATGTGAAGTAGTGTACAATTGCAGCACTAAATCACTGTATTTGAGGGCTCATTCTTAATATGCAGATCTTATCAAAATATATTAGTAGCATCAAGTAGAAAATTGACACCTTTATGCTTCTTCAGATACCACATATCCTTTTTAACTCTGTGAGAGATTTGAACCCTACAATTTATCCTATAGTATGCTGTAATCAGAAGCATCAATCTTTTTAAGGCTGTCTAATGCCTAATGCCTGCAGTCACCATCCTTATTAGCCAGAGGTTAGAAGAATAAGCATAGAGAAGTACCCTAACAATGATAAAATGAACATTCTCTTTTGCATCATATAACTTGAGCAGACATGCTTTTTTCTCTAGGAAGAGGCTCAGAAGTCTTTAAGTATTTAAAACACTTCAGCACAAGGTGCTACAATTACTTAATCAGTTATTACTCTTAAAAGGCCGTCAGGAAGCTCATTAGGGTTTCTATAATGGCTCCCTGTCAAGCAGAAGGTCAAGATCTGAACTTTACCTGAGAACACATAGGAAGAAAGGCTGCCAGTGATTCATCAGTTCATGGTGCTCTCACATGCTGATTATTTTGCTGTGTTTGGGGTTTGTGGTTTGGGGTGGCTTGGGGTGTTGCTGAGTTTGGGATTTTTTTATTTTTTTTTTAATTATTGAAGGTTGTTATATTGCCTGGTACAATAATAAATGACAGCAGTTAAAATAGTTTTTTAAATTACATATTTCAAGCACTTTTTGAATCATAATTTTGTTCTTCAGACAGTATTAGACAGAACATCAGGAAAAAATATTATTACAAGACAAATTCTGGGAAATGTTTGGGATAAGGAGCTGTATTTCTATAGAGGGAAAGGTGTTCAGTGTCCTTATTACTGAAATTTACAGACAAACTCCAGATTTAAAAAGAAGGGCCTTGAAAACTGTTTCTCTACTGGAATATTTCTAAGTGTACATATTCAGTAAGCCTCACTCACTATAACTTAAACAGCAAGTCTTCAAGAATACACAGTGGAAGCAAAACATTTTTGCTATGGATTTTAAGCACATTTCTCTTCCTTTGGTTTTTATTGACGGTGAAGATTATGCAAGCTCTGTTAAGTCATTCTGTAAACTTGTTTAAATCCCTTTCAAGGAAAGAAATTTCTTATCTTCTTCCAATTTGCTGTTTATAATGATCTCTACTGATGAAAGCTGTCATGCAAATCAACATAAATATTTAAAGACTGATTCCACAACCCACAGATACCAAATTCAATCATCTACAACATCTTAAAGGTGAAGAAATAACAATATAAACAGCAGATAGCTGTCAAAAGAAAAAAAAACAGCAAACATAATGAATTTATTTGCTCTATTATCCTTTCCCCATTAAAAGTAATAACATGGCATATGGATACAACCCTCTATTTCAAGTCATCATATCTTCTTTATACAATAAAAAGCCTGGTGCCCAGATTTATTAACCTAGCCAAAATGAAAGGCGTATCTTTCTCCACAAGGTGTTATCATTTTCAAATAAGATATGTCCTCTAGGGAATAAATTTGAAGGCCATTTTTTGTTTATTTTTCAGAAAGGATTTACTTTTGAGATAAATAACCACAATATTGAATTTGGGTTTTTTTTAAGTTTAACTTATAAAAGATGCTTATTATAATGCTAAGCAATAAAACATATCTATTGTGCAGTATATATACACAATAAGAGTCTCCTGCTGCACATAGTATAGAATACACTGATTATAAAGAGGTCTTCAGCAGAAGACAAACAAAGTACAAAATCAGCAAGTTTACATATTCAATACTTATTTCAATGCAATTTTTGGGTTATAGGATATGAATATGTCTGCATCAAAGAGCACAAATCTGTGATTTTTCCATTATCAGTCATCACAAAAATTTATCACTCACTCCCAGAAAAATAACTTTTTAATACTGATGCTTATTTGTGAATAAGCAATGTCTCCAACATTGCTCCTTATATTACCTCTTTTTCCATATTGAATAGCCAAGGATATATTTGTAATTCAAATGAAAATTGAAGTCTTTGGATGTAGCACCAACCTGATTTTTCCTCATTTGTCTGACTTAACTATTTTTTCATATGGGTTTTGTTATCTTTTTTTTTTAAGTGAAGTAAGTGTATATTGAAACATTAAAGGGAAAAAATGCTATCATCCTGTAGATGTATACAACAAAACAGCCTTGGACTTCTGTACAGGAAGAGCAGTAGTACAGCTTTTTAAGGACAGCAGTTAAGCATTCAGACAGCTTGGAGAAGCTGCATATGTATTCAGTGACATTTATGGGATGTTTATTTATTATTTGGTACACACAGACTACTTGCATGCACATTACCTTGTGAGTTTGTTTTCTACAGGGACCTACACAATTGTGGTTTTTAGCTTCATTTCCTGAAGCAGTCCTCAGTAGCTGTGTGACAGCTTCTGCTCCGTGCCCATCAGACCAGGCAGCCACTCCCTGTGCAGAGACGGCTCCAATCCTCACAGCTGCTGCTTGGCACACACCTGTGGCCACGTGCGTGGTGGGAATCCTGGATATTGTGTTCCTACACCCTAAGAGGAGCCATCAGTGCAGCATCTGGAAGTCAGCAGCTCCTTTCCCACACTGAGAAATCCTTGTTTTCATCCAGTCCACGGACCACTCGCATTAGCCAGCATTTGGACCACAACATTCACCAAGCAACTGATGCGAGGATCCTGCAGAGTCATTCTCTGCCAACCTCTAATGCATCACCAGAAGCTTCTTGCAGTCAAAGACAAGGGCTCAAGAACAGGCTCAATACATCAAGATCATAACTGGGTTTTTCAGTATCCAACAAAGGGTGGCATAAATATACACATTTTGTTTCTTCTTAGACCTCCCAGTAAAATCCATGGTCAGAGTTTACGCACCTCACAGAAGTCAAACTGAAAACGTAATGATTAGCACAGAAAAATGAAGACTGGTTTATATGAAAAAATTGTACTGGTTACTTCTTGAACTCACAAATGCTAATAAAAATTGAGGAATAAATATCTGAATATGAAAACTTTTCTCTGAAAAAATACTCAGAACACCCTAATAACGATAAGAATTTGCATCTATTTCTTTCTAACAGAAACTCTCTATCATACTATTCATACAGATTTAATTTATAATTTTAATCCCAAAATATAATCTAGTAAATATTTTGCTATCAAAGGATGTATTTTAAGGAAATCTCTGCTTACACTTTCTAATCTAGTTTCACAAGCCATCCTCACATGTTGCAGTCTAAGTTGGAAATGAGGGCTGCAGATTTATAGCTGATTGCAACTGAGAATGTTCTCAAAGACACCAACTACAGCTCTCCAGTTCAGTCTGAGCAGAATATTGATAGAATATTTCTGTTGACACAAAAGCACTAAATCTGTTTTAGAATGTGTTCCACGGAAAACATCAATTGAAAAATTGGTATCAACTAGAGTTGATTAATGTATGAATTGTTTCAGAGCTGCATGCAATCTCCCAGCAATAGTTCTATTTCTTTACTTGAACCAGCTTGCCAATTATCATTATGCCTAACTATGAAACTGGGACAAAATTTTGATGATGTTTACATCTCATCAAGTATGCACATAAATTTAGTCTAGTATTAAAAAAAAAAAAAAGAAGAAAAAAGAAAAAGCTGTCATTAAAGTGCCTTATGACTGTGCATAGAACAATATGTTCTGCACAGTGAAGAGCATTTTCAGGTATGTGTGCCTACCCCATGACTAATATTGATACTTGAGCACTGCAGTTGATGGTACAAGACGAGCAGTGATATGTGCCCACACAAAGTAGAGAAATGCAGGACTGAACTTTAGATATCTGGCTCTACTACTGCAGTAACCATATCACCTATGCAGATTATCAACATAAATCAAATCATTTTAATACTGTCCATTCAGAGTTTGCAAGGTTCAAAGGCTAAGAGCAGAGCAGGTTGGATCTTCAAAAAACAGAGCTTACAACTGTCAATGTGGATGCTAAAAAGTTCTTTTAAAGGATCTTCTTAATGCTATTCAGAAATGTTTACATGCATAGACTGCTGCGTGCACTAATGTTTGCGAAATGGCTTATCCTCCAGTGAAGACTGCTTAATTCTTGTGAGGGTCAAACTATGGTTTTAATGGTACTGCACGTTATCTTGGGAATTCTGGTTCCTGCCACTGTGTGCATGCATCTTTAACATAAACTTGATGTTGTAATAAATTTAATTTCACCTTTTATGTAAATTATTCCTAATCCTTTTTTTTTTTTTTTACCATGGTAGGTGTACAAAACTTAGAGAGTAAAATCCTAATTCTTGAGCTTTAAAAGAAGGTCTGCAGCTTCTTCTCTGTTTTGTAACAAATGTGATACACTGTTTTTCATGGATAGACACATAAAGCAGTAAAACTAAACCTCTCACAGTGTACCACAGTGGCATTTTAAAATAAAAGTACTTCAGTGAGCAGATAAAAAACATTTTGAATGTCTATTTTTTTCCACAGTCAACACAAGTCAACATTTTCCCCAAGACAAGTGAGTAAAATTACATTTGCTGGTAATGATTGAGTCTTCTAAAGTGATCAGTTGTGACATAATAAAAAGACTTATCAATGGCTCTTCATGTTAAATGCAAAAAAAAACCCAACAAACCAAAAAACAAAATGAAACAAAAAATAAACAACAAAAAACCCAACCCAAACTAATCAAAAAAATAAATCCCCCCATAAAAAAAATAAAAAAAACAATAAAAAAACCACACACACTCACAAAAAAAAATCCAACACCCAAACTAAAAAGTCCCAGGTATTGCAGCCAAAGGATACACAGTCCATGAGAAAAACTCAAGTAGGGAAAAATGCCTACATTTTGCCAGCCTTTAAAAGCTTTCTTTTCTTTCTCCATTTAGGTAGGTTTTACAGGGGACTTTTGCAAAGCTTTGGTAGGGGATAAGTAGATTCAGATGATGAGATATTGCTTTTGGTCACAGTTGTCTTTTCTAGGAATCCAATCTCAGATGCAATCATTTGCATAAATAAAGTTACTAAGTTTATTTAGTTGTAAAGTGGTCAAAACAAAACATTCATTTAGACAGAGGAAGGAACTGGAGCATCCTCCCCAGCAAAGCCAGGCAAGTGCTTACCATGGACAGCACATGTGGGCAAGGGTCCAGAAAACAGGGCTGAACAGGCAGAGGAACAGCCTTTAATGCTTAGAGCCTGGGTAACAGCTCAAACCACCATCCAAGGGAGCACCTGTTTCACAATCACAAAGTCTCTACATTCATTTTCAAATTTGTACACAGTGCATAATTAAAAAAAAAAAAAATAAAAAATAAGAAAACCCACTAAACTGCTATGCTCTGGGCGAATAAAATGCATATGAACTGAGAGTGTAAACGGATGTAATGGCAATAATTCTGGAACTAATGGACAAACAAGCATTGCCAAATGCAGAATAGCAGAGAAATTGATCTGGGTTTACAAACTCAATTGAGGGACCAATAAAAATATTAGAATGCTGGAAAGGTGCTGTCAGACATAAAGCACCTGTTTAACATTACTGCTAATTGCGGGTGAAGGAAATGGCCCCAGCAGAAATTGGTTGAAGATGATTAAATTTAATTGCAATGCTATATACAAAGTGCTACCCACTCACTGAATTAGAATTGAAATATGCTCATAAGTGATACATTCCTCAAAACCAGGTTTAAAACAAGGCATGAGCAGCAAGGCTACATGTGGCAAAAAGCACACTCCCGTTTTCTGAAAGATCTTTCTGTCTTTCACGTGTTGCAGAATTGCACAAAAAGCACTGTAATAGGAACCATGAAATCAGGAAATAAGGTCACTGTAAGGTGGAGTGTGGGAATGCTCATATTCTCCAGCACAGTGGTGGCAGGAGGGTTGGTAGGGAACACACTCAGCCCACTCTGAGACACAAAGTGCCAGGAATCAATGAGATCAGAAACAGTTAAGCAGGAGTGCCTGCCCTTGGCTTGTGTAAGGCAGATACCTCTGTAAACCAGCTCCAAGCTTTCAGAAGAGTGCACAGAATCCCCCCTGGCAGGCAGCCACTTCTGCTGGAGGCAGCTGCCAGAGACTTTTGGCACAGAAAAGTGAAAGCACCGTTTTCCATCTTCTTTATGATTTCTCCCTTTTTTTCTTTCCACAAAGTTTAGTTAGTACACTTGGGGCTTTTCCCCCCTTTTTCCTTTTCTTGAGGGATTATTTGTTAGAATTGCTGGTTTATTGTTGGTCCCTTTAGACTGTATTTCCTAACTTAAATTTTACTTTCCATTAATTTTCCTTGTAATGCCTCAGCATACTCTTCCTCTCTGCTTTCAGTGCTATTGAGAGTGCAGTCACAGTGCTAAAGGATGATTTACTTATAGTCAGAATCCTACACGTTATTTGGTCTTCCAGTAATCACCCAGGTATATGGTGGCTCCTCCTTTAACCTGCTGTCACCTAAACCATATTTCACATGGTACACATCCACTATGTCTAGCCTTTAAATTGCTTTTTGACAACTGTGCTTGGCACATGTTTGCCACTGGCTGGTGACAAACACAACACTGTCACTTTGTGGCAGACTCGGTTATACCAGTGTTTGTAGCATTGATCTCAGGCAGAAGGGGACAGCTGCCCATGCCATGGCCTTTCTGCTCTCAGTTTTACAGTCATTCAGTCCTAAGGCTCACTTAAGTTTCCAAAGTTTCCAAGTGCCTAGAGTCGCTATCTGCTGCAGAGAGTGCTAAGGTGCTACTCAGTCCTGGTTATATTTGTTTTAGTGCTAAAGCAGCTTGCTTATGGCTCAGTATCAACTAATCCATCATTATTTTCAAGTACCTGCAATGCACTTAATTAGAACTACTGGAGCCTCTGGACATGGGGTGAAAGCTGTGCTTTTTAAAAGGTAACTCTGTGTAACAGAAAAGAAGCCCTTCCCACCCCCAACAACTCAAATAACTCAGGCAAGCACCAAGTGCAACGGAGCAGCTGCTTGACAGCTTTATTTGAAAACAGCTTAGAGAAGTACATGAAAAATACTGTATTCAGCTGAAGCTGCAGGGAACAACGGAAGAAAAATAATTAGCCAAGTCAGAAATTGGCTAAGGCACTGGGTCTTCTGAGCCTTCTATTTCCTTGAAAATACAAAGGGATCTTTAAATACTGAGTAGTAAACGAGACTTTGTTTATATCTTATCTTAAAAAGCCACAGGCAGAACAGTGCACCCTAATAACATCCTTGGCTTAGAAATGATTTAGAAGCAAGGGGGCCATCTGCTGAATTCCCAGTACCATTTTCTGCTGTATCCTGGAAGTTTCTTTGAAAGTTTTGCAGGCGAGTCCTTTTCAGTGTCAGCTTTACCAGGTTTGTGAAGTATGGCAGTAAACCTCTGAGCAGGTTGAGCTGCAGGTGACAGCATTATCTATCATGACTTCAAAAAGTAAAACCAGTAAAAATACAGATCAATGTAATATATTCAGGACTCAAAAATCCTCTAGACAATATCATCACTCTGTAAGTAATATCTCTGTATCATGCACTTCCTTAAATAGCAATATTCAGAGACAGAAAATTTGCTCATATGTTCCTGAATATAACTTTTCACATAAAATAGAAAGGCTTAAAGTGCAGAAACAGATCTCTAAAATAAGCAGCTTCCTTCATTGGCTTACTGTCCATTATCCTTAGTAATGTTGGTGTCGTATTCAAACTCAGCATTTCCTTCCCCATGTAACTCCATCAGACTCCACGGATAAAGGATTCACTGGTGACTGCTTCTAATGAGACTTTCTGAATTCATTACCACTAACTTCATGACATTCATAGTTATTCCCTTCTCCAATATGTAAAAGTGGGCAAAAGAAAGGTAAATTTTTTTAAGGATTCTATGACAACATCACAACAAATTCATTACATACCCAAAGTGTGTTATCCCTGTAGTTCTGCATTTCTTGTTCTCATTAGAACTGCTACAGCTACAGGTCTCTCTGTATACCAGGAAGAAGGCCAGAATTGTTTCTGGCACAATAATAGCAAAGTAATAGCAAAATAAATACTACATAAACACACAGACTAAAAAAAAAAACCTTGTTCATAAAACCATGAAATTTGATAAAGGTATTTAAAGTATTCACCACTGTTCTCATTTCTTAAAGCATAGCCTTAAGTCTACTGACATTTCATGGTTTGTTAATACAGAATATTTTAAATATAGAAAGGTACATGTTATCCATTAAAGGCTACGTAGACTCATGCATAAGATCACTCATGGTGTACAAACAGATGATTGTTTAATGGTACAAATAATAAAATCAAATCTTCAAGGCTGTTTCCAATTCAACATTTTAAAAATTACTGCAAAACATAACTTGTATCTTTCAAAGTTATAATCAGGAGGGATTAAATAAAACCACAGCACAGGGAATACAAATAAATGCCACTTGCCTAAGACTTCCTTCTTAGGTATAAGAAGAGGTCCCAAGTTCAGCTCAATAGTTGGAGAGTTTGTTTGCATTGCGTGGGACATTTTTCATGTTTAAAACAATTTTACTACCTCAGTCAATACTAAATCTCAATATGCATGACTCCCACATCCATAATGCAAAATGTGTCCAGGTGGTGTTGTTTGCTGTTTACTGTTCCCAACTTTATACACACTGATAAGCAAGAAGGATATGGTCTGGAAAGTTATAAATTTGTAGGCACTTGCAGATCACTCACTGTTTTCAGTATTTAAGAGCAAACTCTTACCCTCTGTGCCAACTGAGAATCCTTTATTTACCTCCTAAAATCTGAACTTCCATATCAAAATATGAAAATAGCATATATAAATCAACAGTAAATTCAAAATATCAAACACATGAAAAAAATTACACAGCTACAATTACCTAGCATTAATAAAACTTTATCATGCACCTTTACTCCCATGAGCTGTCCAACACTCCCTTTCCACAGGGCTTAGCCTATGACCTCAAAGCCTGACTAGCTTCAAAGAGTAGCCACTAAAAAAATGCAAAAGGAAAAAAAAAGAAAAATTAAAATTTCAGAATTTCAGAATGAAAGCTAAGGATTGCAAAGATTCACTCCTTTCTGTAGAAATGACCCCAAAACATATAAAACATACCAACTACTGGTATTACAAATTTAGAAAACAAGATGTTCTGTCTTAGTGAAAAGCAATGCAAAGTGCCCTTGCTACTTTTTTCAAACTCTGGAATGCTCACGTGAAAGAATACTTCTATATAGTGAAAGAGCCTTGAGATTAACTTTGTAACTTTTTCCCTTTTCCACCAAACTCTAGATGGCTGGCTGAAGACAAACAAAATCCTTTAAAAAAATACACTCTTAAAGAATAAGGAACATCAGTTTTCGTCGGTCTTCTCTGTTGCTTACACATAAACAAAAATTACTCCCACCCTGTAGCAGAACTACGTTTAAAATTACTATTTGTTAGTGGAACTGTGTTTAAAATGATGATTTGTTAGTCGAGTCAGACAAATTTATTTCATGAAGTATGTAGACAGTGAGGAGTGGTATGCATACTCACTAGGCAGATAAAAAGGGAAAGAAATTGGAAAGTGAAGGATTTGGAACGTAACGTTTGGAGGGCAGTATCTTCCCATGCTTCTGATACTACTTGACTTTAACATCAGTTGTTAAAGTTCTACTAAATCAGAAGTATTTGCAATCAAGCTTGTTCCCATTTTAGATCTTTGAGATCTTTTCCTTTTGACCTAATTTTGAACACAGACCTCAGTAAATGTTGCCTGCGTTTCAGGGGGTTCCACACACGCAAGTGGAAAGTGGATCAGCTCCATGAGTTAAAGAACACAAACGCAGCTCAGCCAATGACTGGTGAAGGATGATACCTGTGGCGCAGTTGTGTTATATTGCACACGACAGACACAGCAGCACAAGGGCAGAACCTGCAGGTCCTCTATCAGAGTGTTGGTGCACAACACAGAAGGGATTTTGGAAGCATAGTGAAATACTTGTCTTTTTTGGCCATTAAAAGTCAAGAAAGAGAAAGCAGACTTTAGTTCCTGGAAGGTATTTGGGGTGCAGGTGTGTTATGGGGCATAACCTGGCATTGCCGAAGCCCAGGGAATCCCACCGGTGGGCTCAGGGTATCCCTGGTGCTCATGCAAGGCCGGCTCGGTGGGTGGCAGGTCCGTACCCCTCCGTATGTCACACACTGACACCCGACACGGCGACAGGGAAAGTTCGGTCGCGACTACGGAGGCGGCTACAGCACAACCAGCAGGGAGAGGCGGATGAGGGGCAGCGGGGCACAGCCTGGGCACAGCCTGGGCACAGCCTGGGCACAGCCCTGGCACAGCCCTGGCACAGCCTGGGCACCTCTGCTCGGCGGCTCCCCGGCACCGCTGCCCCCCGCAGCACAGGACTCCAGCTCGCTCCTACGAACGCCTTTAGCGACTCACGGACACCGTCTAGGGTAGCTCGACGGGCCCGCAGTCTCCGCAGGACCGACCCAAACTTCACCCGTGTTCTACCTAGATGTCGGTCTCGACAGGTAGCTCACAACGCGCCGCCGACAACAAACTCGCGAGTGCATTTTTTGGCAGACGAAACCACAAGGACGATCGCTTCCCTCCTCCGCCGCGTCAAAACCTCGGACAAGGTACTGAACCGCGACACCTGGAGCCGACACGGCGCCTTCCCCTCTACCAGCCTCCAACTTCTCACCAAAGCGTCAGAAATTAACCTCTCCCGGGGCAGGAGCCCGAGACGCGGTGCACGGATAAGCCCCAGCGAAGCCGTAGCCCCCCCGCCCCACCGCCGAGCGCCAGCACCGCCCCCAGCCCCGTCCCCGCGGCCACGCACCCGCAGCCGCCGACGGAGAAACTTTTCCGAGCCGCCCGGCGAGGCAGCGCCCACAGCGGGGCCCCGCGGAGCGGGACCGAGCCGGCGCCCACGCCCCACGCCCCCCGCAGCCGCGCCGGCCGCCCCCAGTGTGGGCATCGCCCGCACCGCTCCTACCGTGCGGGGGGCAAGTGAGGGAGGGGGCGAGGAGGTGGCAGTTACCGGCGAGCGAGCGCCCTTCTTGCAGAGCGGTCCCCTGAAGACGCCTTTGATGCCGCGGTAGTGCCCGTTGCTGAGGTGCCGGGAGCTGATGACCAGGTAGCACGCCATGCGAGCACCCCGGGCGGGCGGCCGCGGGCTGGGAGGGCAGCCCGGCTCCTCCGCGGCGGCGGTGCTAGCTCCGCCGGAGTAGAAGCCCGCATGAAGGAGCGGGCGGAACCGCAGCAGCGATCTCCCTGCTCCCGTCTCATCCAGCGCCCGGGTGAGCGCTGCCAGCAGCAGGATGCACTGAAGGCGGCGGCAGCCGGAGCACATCTGAGGGAGCGCGGAGGCCAGTCCGCATGCTGCTCCGAGGGTGGGAGACGGGCCGGGGAGAAGGAGGGCAGAGCGCAACTTGCACAGTCCGCCGCTGCTACGGCCCTTCCTCCTCGCCCTC